>NC_083114.1:19181605-19550572 GCF_949774975.1 Lagenorhynchus albirostris | reverse complement strand
AAAAGACAAAATTAAACCCAGTAAATTTGAAGATCTCTAATAGGTTTCATTCAGTGATTCACGAATCAGGCAGCATCCCATCTAGTAATAATAGAAGGGTACTTCAGTAGGTTGTACATAGGTTGGTTCTGTGGTTTTTCTTTTTAACAACGGCCCCCTTTTGATCAGACTCTCAGCCTAACTGGGAGATGTGATCAAAATGTAAGGCCTTGGCATCACTCTCAGCTACGGCTCTGAAGCTTTCTTGATCTTTGGTGTGGTACCCACATGTCATGATGTTTTTGCTGAAACCATGTGATATCCACAGGCCATGACTTCAGGCTCACAATTTTTAAGTCTGCCGTTCTCTTTGCTTCTCTTATGATGGTCCAGTCTTAAGGAGATCGTTTCCCTGCTAGTCAGCGGCTGCAAACTTGCATTTAAAGCTTTTGAGATGATACAGTATACCAGAGGGATCATTATGATAACTGTAAAAGCAGGATAATTCCCAGTGTTTGGAGTGCACTTTGGAGCCATAACCCCCAAGGCCCAAACCAATCAAAGAAAGACCCCATTAAGGGAGTCACCTTTTTAAGCCAAGCGTCTTGCTCAGTGATCTTACATAGCTGAGTTTCAACTTCCCCAGAAGGGTTCATCCAGGTGCAGCAGGTGGTGTGGCCACAACAGACACCTCCTTGCGCGGCTAGAAGATAATCAGTGGCTGTCCTATTATCAAGAACAACCTTGACCAGAGAGTCTAAGGATCTTTGCTGGGCGGCAGGCAAATGTTTTAGCAGTGGTTTCTGTGATATATTCAGAAGTTAGGGAGAGACTTCTGATCACATTCTCATTTGAATTTACCCCTAACCAGGGAAGTATGGCTTTGCCAAAGGAAGCAATTCCTGAATCATAATGCCTCCTGGAAAGCCCTTTCTAGAACAGTTAGCGGCATAGTTAGAAAACTTAAGAAGCATAGCCCGTCTGTGCCCCAGCCATGTAGGCATTTGTAGGTCCAAGGAGAGTGATAACTACCACAGACAAAGACAAGACCTACTGGGGACACAAACCATTTCTGTCAAGGAAGTACTGTTAGTGGACTCAGTCACAGGAACTGCTGTGTTTACCCATTCAAGCCAGAGGTCAGGCAGGTTTTTAGTGCATGTGAAGAAAATCTAGCCTGAAATAGTCATCTTCAATTCCAGAGGTTACCCGCCCCGCCTTAGCAATGTCCTGGGAGATACGGATGACGGGGTTATCCTTCCAGGCCAACGCCAGGGTAAAGGAAAGAAAGGAAAGAAGAGAAAGAGTTTTATGTTTAGCCAATGGAGGAAGTCTTCATCCATCGTCTTGGCTGGAAGCAGTCTACCTGGATGTCAGCTACTTCTCTTCCTCGTCAGTTTGATTCAGAGGTCTCTAGCACTGGTACGAGACCAGATGTCAGATGGGGCCTTTTTCAGCTGTGCGATATGCAAGTTCAAGTTCCTCAAGTTTGGCTGCCATCTGGGTAGTAAGGAGAACCTGGCACAGTCCCTTCCAAGGAGACTTAAGGACAGTCTTTGTTTTTAGTGATTCCAAATCAGAAAGGTGGGAGACAGTTGGAAACATCAGTTCGGTGAGTCATAGGCAGATGTTTGATTAAACCAGAAGAATTCAGGATCTAGTCAAGTTTACGTGTACATGATAAAGCCTCAAAGATAATTAACAGGACTAGAATCTAATATCTACAAGTGGTGCAAGCATGATTTTTCTCTCTGCAGTTACCCTCATTTTTTTACCAGAGATGATCACAGTAAAACTAATTTGTTTATATTAAATTTGGCCTGATTATTTGTGTAAGTGCAGCAAGAAAAGTGATTGGCCATGTAAGTTCTTTTTAGTACTGCTTTGCTGAAACATCTCATAAGGAGTCTCAGACTTCACCAGCAATACCATTTCGGTCAAAGCCTTGATGTTATAGCCAGCGTTTCCAATTGTGCCCAGTTACAAGAAGCATGAAGATAAAAATGCTCACTGAGAGATTCTGAATTCTGGAGGGACCGGGTAGGGAGAAAAAGTAAATGTTTTATCCTTGTTCACCAAAGTATATCTTACTAAGTTGTTGATAGCTTAAGAGAAAAGATTTCATTAAGTCTGGGGGGAAAAACAAAGCATCAGCAATATTTTTAAAAAATATTTATTTATTTATTGAGGCCGCGCCGGGTCTTAGTTGAGGCACGTACCCAGACCCCCTGCATTGGGAGTGCAGAGTCTTACCCACTGCACCACCAGGGAAGTCCCCAAAGCATCAGCAATATTTTAAACACAAGGTCATAAAAATTATAACCATCCTCATCTGTTCATTCAGCCTCATGTTATTCATTCTTGTTCTGCTCGAATCCAGTTTTTCTGTTAGTTCTCTTGACCTTGCCTGATGATTGAGGGTGTTAGGGACAGTGATAATTCTCAAAGGTTTGCAAGATTTTCGTTTAAGGTTCAAATGATTTGCCCAGTGAAGTAAGTTCCTTGATCACTGGAGATTGTGGAAGGTATACCCCATTGGGAAACATATTTTCTAACAGTTTCTTTGCCACCATGAAGGCATTGGCCTTGTAACAGGAAAAGCCTTCAACCCATCTGGAAAACATACATACAGTAACGAAAGCATGTTAAGAACCCATACTAAGTGGCAGTGAATGAATTCCAGTTGCAGATGTTTAAAGGGTCCAGAGGGAGGAGGTCTGAGGCTTCTAGGAACAAAAACAGTTTTTCTTTTTTCTTTTTTTTTTTTTTTGCGGTACGCGGGCCTCTCACTGCTGTGGCCTCTCCCGTTGCGGAGCACAGGCTCCAGACGCGCAGCGGCCATGGCTCACGGGCCCAGCCTTTCCGCGGCATGTGGGATCTTCCCGGACCGGGGTATGAACCCCTGTCCTCTGCATCGGCAGGCGGACTCTCAACCACTGCGCCACCAGGGAAGCCCCCAAAACAGTTTTTCTTAAATACACTATGGTGGGTGAAGGAATGCAAAAACCAAAATATGCCTGGTTTGCCAGGGAGTTGGAAAGAACCAAGCAGCCATCTTGGGTTTCCCATAGCCCTGACTCAGCATTTAGTACACCCATCTTAATTTCTCTGATTCAGGAGCAGACTGTCGCCATGTTACAAAGACATCAGGATGGTAAAAATCTGGCAATGAGTGGTTATGTTTTGCAGAAGCAAAATGGACTTCATTCACATGTACCACAATCTTTATAGATTCTGTTGCTCCTTCCTTTGCATGAAAGTCAGCAAGGGCATTTCCCTAATATTCAGCTTTAGTCCTTTTAGTGTGAGCCTCAATTTTGATAACAGCAATTTCAGATTTGTAAGATTTTCCATTAGCCCAATTTCCAAGTACTACCTAATTTTTAAAAATTTTCTTCTGATTTTCATTTCAAAAAATGGCTCTTAGGTCCTAGAGAAGATGGGGGGTAGGAAATCTCCATCTCAAAAGCACAGACTAAGTACAGAACAGTTCTGTTCCCAATGCCCTGATCTTTTAAAGCATTTTGAGAGGAATAGGTGAGCTTTGGGGATTGGCAAAAATAAATAAATAAAATCATTTGCACTTTGAACTTCTACAGCCACAACTTTGATTCTGCAGAGAACTGTAAGACAAAACTTGTGTTCCCAGTTCCCCCTAAAGAACTGGGTTTAGCTTCTGTTTTAGGGTTTTTTGTTTAGCTTTTTTTTTTTTTTTTCCTTAGAAGTATTATTATTATTATTTTTTTACATCTTTATTGGGGTATAATTGCTTTACAATGGTGTGTTAGTTTCTGCTTTTGTTTAGCTTTTATCTCTTTAATTTTTCAGTAGCCTTTTGCAACACATCTTTCAATGAAGCTCTTTTGGAATTTCGAAAACTTTTGGAGGCTTCTGCGTACTAATTAAAATAGGTATTCCATTCTGTTTGTTTGATATGGGAGTCCTTGCTTATCTATTTGGAACATTCCTTCTAATGGCCATTGTAATTTCAGGTTATTTTTAGTAAAATTTTGCAACTTTGCTAGGTATCTACAGCTTCTAGGACTATAGTTCTTTTAAAAAATTTTTTATTTTATTTTATTAATTAATTAATTTTTTAATTTTTGGCTGTGCCGGGTCTTAGTTGTGGCATGTAGGATCTTTTGTTGCGGCCACGGGGCTTCTCTCTAGTTGCGGTGCACGGCTTTTCTCTCTCTAGTTGTGGTGTGCGGGTTCCAAAGTGTGTGGGCTCTGTAGTTTGCGGCACGCGGGCTTTCTAGTTGAGGTGCATGAGCTCAGTAGTTGTGGCGCGCGGGCTTAGTTGCCCCACGGCATGTGGGATCTTAGTTCCCCAACCAGGGATTGAACCCGCATCCCCTGCATTGAAAGGCAGATTCTTTACCACTGGACCACCTGGGAAGTCCCATAGGGCTATATATAGTTCTTAAACATAAAATAAGCAGGTGTGCTGGAAGGTGGCATATTCAACTCTTTGGATCCCATTTTTTTTTTTAGCTAGGATTTTGGGTTTCTCAGAGCCAAACTAATGCCTAGGAGGGAATTGCTGTGGAGCTGGAAGGTAGCAAGTGCTCTAACAGCCTTTAAATGCTTGATACCTACTCACCAATGTTTGCAGCTTTTTTTTTTTTAACTTCTGAGAGCCCCATAGCAACTAGCCTTTATTTAATATCCACCTGAGGCCTCCCGCTGGACCCAATCCAATTCAAATCAGACCCAGTCCTATCCCGGACCCAGTTCAGTTCTTAAGTTGGATGCAGTCCAACTCCAACTGGTAACCACCACCAATTCCCATGGAACTTTGGACTAAGGGAAAGGGTTGAACAAGCAGACCTCGAAGAATGGAGACGGCAGACTGATTCCAAACAAATGGAGAAATGCAGCTGCCCCCAGCGGTTTCCAGCATGGAATCTGGGGAAGAATTCCAAATAAACGGGCAACTACAGTAGTTCCCAGTATAGAAGCTGGGGCAGCATTAAGGACTGGGGTTTTCCACCCAGAGGATTGTGGTCTGAAATGTTAGGGCCTTGGCTCAGGGCAGAATCCTTTGCCAGCTCAACTGGGCTCTGGGCAGAATCATCTACCAGCTCAAGATGACCTTCCCCATAAAGGAAAGCCAATTGGATCAGGAGCTTGAAAGCAAAGAGAGTGGGACTCAAACTGAGAGGAACTCACCATCGGTGCTCAGAAATGGAGAGAAAGACGGTGAAGTCAAAAGAGTTCATGGCGGGACTTCCCTGGTGGCGCAGTGGTTGAGAGTCCGCCTGCCGATGCAGGGGACACAGGTTCATGGCCCGGTCTGGGAGGATCCCACATGCCGCGGAGCGGCTGGGCCCGTGAGCCATGGCCGCTGAGCCTGCGCATCCGGAGACAGTGCTCCGCAGCGGGAGAGGCCACAACGGTGAGAGCCCGCGTACCGCAAAAAAAAAAAAAAAAAAAAAAGAGTTCATGGGGCTCTACATGTGTTTTTCCTTGGATACCGTTGGAAGTTCACTTTGAATCCCACCACTGCTACCAAATCTGTTAAAAAACCAAATTCAACCAGGTAAATTTGAAGATCTAATTGGCTCTATTCAATGATTCATGAATTGGGGCAGCGTCCATCTAGTATATAGAAGGGCACTCTGAGGGTCTGTACAAAATGTAAGTTTTTTTCTAGGAAAACAGGTAGGGCAAGGGAGCTATTAGCAAAAGAAAAGAAAGGATTATTTTTAGGCCAGTCTGTCTTCTTTTGGGGAGGGGAAGGAAAGGGCAAGGGTTTTCTCTTGCAAACTGCCTCTTCTTCCATGGGGGTTGGAGAGGGCCAGTACCTCATTGGTGCTGACCAGAAAATTCTCGACTGGCTGATTAAGGTTATATTCCTGGGGAGGGTCAAAACTGCATTTAGGTTAGGTATTAAATCTAGGTTTGAGATCATGGGTTTTGGCACAAGTGATGCCATTTTGGGCCTGTGGTTTTTTTCTTTAACAGTATTTTTAATGCTTGGTTATTCCAGAGCAGATTCTTCACTTTTCATATTGTTGTAGTCCCGGATTTCTACCTGATCAAGCATTGACAATATCTGAGTTGGGTTCTACCACACTGTGATTCCATGCCCACGGAAGACATTGCTCATCGACCACGTCACTCCTTCCCGCCAACCCTGAATGTGGTTTCAGAATTTTTTCTTACATGGTATTCCAGGTAGCTATTGTATTCTGGTACCAGTTTACCAGAGTAAATAAATTACCATGAATTAAAATCCATTTTTCCATCCCTCTACCAGATCTTGAGGTATTTTTAGGGAGAAGTCTGGGTCTGGGGAAGGTGGAAACTGCATACAAGGGTACCAGTGGGTCTGCTTTCTCCCTGAGCTCCCACCTCTAAGTGCCTCCTTAATGCCGTTCATGGATGTCTCATGCATTGCAAAATGAAACCCTTGGATGCCTGTAAATTATTCTTCTTTCCCCACCTTCTCAATTGCAGTAATTTCAATATGCACCCAGTTTAGTTAAGCTAAGGACCTATTAGTTATCTCTGATGCTTCCATTTCCCTTACCTGCACATTTACTTCACCAGCAAATAGTACTGATTATATTAATCAGTACATATTTCAAATATGTCCCCCTCCAGTCTTACTATGATAGCTTCCCAGTGTAAACCATTATAATGTCTCCCCTCAACTATTATAATTGCCTCTTCACTGGTTTTCTTGCTACCGTCCCTGCCTCTATCCACTCTACTCCCAATACTTAAATCAAGTATCAATTAATTATACTCCTAGGTATTTATCCAAGGGTAACGAAAACATATGTCCACAGAAAGAATGGTACAACATTCATAGCAGGTTTATTCACGATGGCCCCAAATTGGAGAGAACCCAAATGTCTATCTACAAGTTAACTGACAACCTATTGTGTATTTATACAATGGAATACTAATCGGCCACGAAAAAAAGGGCAAACTACTGATGCATGGAAATGTATGAATCTCAAAAACAATATGCTAAGCGAAAGAAGCCAGACGTAAGAAAACTGTATGAGTCCATGGATATAAACTTTTAGAACAATTAAACAAACGAAGCTAAGATAAGAAGGCAAGAACAGTCTTCACATCTTGGGATGGGGAGTTGGTGGGATTTGGGAGGGGACATGAAGGAACTTTCTAGGAAGGGGGAAGTGTTCTGTGAAAGGAATGTGGGTTTTGTTTGTTAAAATAATACAGGTAAGATTTATACATTTCATTGTAGTAAATTTTACCTTAAAAAAGGAAAATAGAACTGTAAAAAATAGTAAACATGTGGGAGAGTGGAGAGTGGGTAGAAGTACAGATGATTCAAGAATGGCAAAATGGGGGCTTCCCTGGTGGCGCAGTGGTTGGGAGTCTGCCTGCCGATGCCGGGGACACGGGTTCGTGCCCTGGTCCGGGAAGATCCCACATGCCGCGGAGCAGCTAGGCCCGTGAGCCATGGCCGCTGAGCCTGCGCGTCCGGAGCCTGTGCTCCGCGACGGGAGAGGCCACAACAGTGAGAGGCCCGCGTACTGCAAAAAAAAAAAAAAAAAAAAAAAAAAAAAAAAAGAATGGCAAAATGCTGTTGATTGTTGAATCTGGGTGATGGGTACATAGGGGCTCATTATACTATTTTGCTTACTTTTTATATGTTTGAAATCTTCCACAATCAAATATTATTTTAAAGAATAAGTCAAATCATATCTCTGTACTTTGAAGCCCTTTAATGACTTCCTATTGGATATAGAAAAAAAGCCTAAGCTATGTGCTGGGGTTCGTGCACCTGCCCCATCGAACTGCTGGCCATTTCTTATCTTCTTTTTCTCTCCTCTCTCACTGTGCTCCAGTCCCACTGGACCATCTGAGAGATGCCTAAGCATGCCAGGAGTTTTCCAAATGCAGAACTTCTGGGTCTCTCCTTACAGTTTTCATGTGATTGTTTCTTCTCATCCTTCGAGTCTTCAAGAAGTGCTCCCAGCTGACACATTTCGCTTTCTTTCCTGTCTGTCTCCTCACTAGAAGACTGACTCTATGAAGACAGACCTGATGCCTCTCTTAGTTGTCATTTTATACTGAATTCCTAAAACAGTGCCTTATTTTCTGTTTTGTGAGTTTCTATGCTCCAGTGAGTGTTGTTCTTCAATTATCTCTTCTCTTGGAGCCCTGGGGTTAAGTATGTCCTTTAACGCTGCTCTGATTAGCGCCATGGACAGCAGTAATTTATAGGCTCTGGGACCGAGGATGTGGAATTGGTGCAAATGTCAGGTAGGATGTGATAGCCATTTTGGGCTTGTTTTGGGGGATCTATCTGGCAAATGAGAATGTGTGAACTGAAACTTTGGGGGACTGCTCAGGAAGGCAAGTATTTGAGTGGGATGCCACTAATGTGGGTTGAGCAGCCCTCCCTTGTGCTAGGCATAATCTAGGAAGAAAGGGTGTCCCTCCCTACTTTCCCACATTGCTTGGAAGGAGCACTGTCCTGGGAGCCGGAAGTACAAATCTTGCCCAAGCTCTGCACTAAGGCTTCCCGGCTCTGGGTACATAACAACCTCTGAGCTTTGGTTTCTTCATACTTTAAAAAGGGTACTTTGTGGATATCAATGTTTCCCAAGCGAAATCATATTGTAGATCATAGATGCCTTGAGAGAGAAAAAAAAGGAGCAAAGCGGGAAAGGGATGAGTGGGTTGCAAACACTGTTGATGAAGCAGGGGACAGAGAAGCAATGGAAATCATTTGGCTAATCAATCCATTATCCACCGTTAGCAAACTGGACTAGAAAGCACCTAAGATTGTTTACAGAGCTCGTGTTCTGTGGAGGGAGCATTGGATTTACTCTCCTTTTCTCCTGTGCAGGCCTGCAGCACATACAGCACCCACTGTACAAGGAGATTTGCTCTTCTCTGAGTTTTTTGCTCTCATTGTCCGAAGTCTCCTAGGTTGGCAAAATATAACCTCTTGGGGGATGGAGGTCTTGTAGGTACTTGAGTCTTTGTCAGAGACTGATAGAGGAGGGACTTTGGACAGAGCTTTTGTAGAGAGACGAGCACATCAACAGCATCCACTTAATCTGTCACATTTGTCTTTAACTCATTTGAGTTGCCAGACCTTACAGGTGAATCTCTTCCAGTGCTAATGTCTGTGTATGCTTAAGCAGGCAGGGTCTGGAACCAGACAGCCTGGTATGGAATAATTCCAGTCTTCCCACCTCTATGCTGTTTGACCTCGTACTGGTTACTTAACCTCTCTGTGTCTCAATTGCCTTCTCTTATTAAATACTTCTAAATTAAACACTACCTGTCGCACAGCGCCATTGGGCAGATTCTGTGGGACGATGCATGCAACATGTTTAGTGCGTGGTCTGGCATACGGTTTGTACTCAGTACATGTCACCTGTTATTAATATTGCTAATACTGTGGGATGTGGCCCAAACGGTGGTAATCAAGACTTCGGCTCTGCTTGTAAGCTGGGAAATCGTTTACTCCTTTTCAAATGCTGTATTTATCATCCAGAGTAACACAAAAAACAATGAACAGCCGCCACCCAGCTTTGCACATTTAGAGACCATAATGGCATGATGTACCCACCAGCTAAGGGCTGGGAGGGTATTTCCATTGTCTTCAGCACAGGAGCTCTTAGAGGGCCTGGTTTTTATGAGTGTGTAAAATGCCTTGTGGACACATTAAACTTAATATATGATTATAATAACAATGGTGCCTCCGGTCTGAGATAGAGGCAGCAACCCAGGGAGAATGAAATTTGGAGGCATAATGCATGGGAAGGAAATGTTATTTCCTAGGGGTTGGGTGGTGGCTGAGACATGAAGGGAAGGGGAATAAAGGGCAGGGAGTGTGGTGAAGAGTTGGGAAGAGTAAGCCCTGCAGAAGAGTTTTATCCAGCCCAGCCTGGGTCTGGTGCATGAGAACTAAGTATGAAATTGGAATAGACAAGCGAGAGGAAGATAGAGGGGAGGAGAGGGGAGAAGAGATGAGGGATAGAAAAGTGAGATTATAACTTCTAGGCATATACCCGGAGAAAACCATAATTCAAAAAGATGCATGCACCCCAATGTTCATTGCAGCACTATTTACAATAGCCAGGACATGCAAGCAACCTAAATGTCCATTGACAGAGGAATGGATAAAGAAGATGTGGTACATATATACAATGGAATATTACTCAGCCACGAAAAAGAACAAAATAATGCCATTTGCAGCAACATGGATAAAACCAGAGATTGTCATACTGAGTGAAATAAGTCAGACACAAAAAGACAAATATCATATGATATCGCTTATATGTGGAATCTAAAAACAAGGGTTCAAATGAACTTATTTACAAAACAGAAGTAGAGTCACGGATGTAGAAAACAAATCTTACAGTTACCAGGGGATAAGGGGGGAGGAGGGATAAATTGGGAGATTGGGATTGACGTATACATGCTACTGTATATAAAGTAGTTAACTTGTAAGAACCTGCTGTATTGCACAGGGAACTCGACTCAGTACTCTGTAATGGCCTATATGGGAAAAGAATCTTAAAAAAAAGAAGAGTGGATAGATATATATGTATAACTGGTTCACTTTGCTGTACACCTGAAACTAACACAGCATTGTAAATCAACTATACTCCAATAAAAATTAAAAAAATAAAGTGAGATTATAGGCAGGCTTATACCTAGGGATGGGGAAGCAGTTGTGCTGGGTATAGACACAGAGGGTGGCTGTGGGGATGATGGGGAGGTGATAGCTGCCTTGTCTGTGTGGTCCAGTCTGCATGGTTTACAGGCCCAAGTTTGGATTTAGGACCAACACAGTCACTGCCATTCCCTGTGTAGACTCAGACTTACCATGAACAGTCCTTTCAGAGACGGGATTTTTGGAAGATTCTGGTGACAGTATATCCCAGGAATAGGAATGATATCTATAGGGGAAAAGTCTCAGCATTCTGGTTTTTGAGATTGTAAAACTAAAGATCAGAGATGGTAGTAAATACCACATGTAGAGACAGTAGTAGGATTTCAAATGGTTCATGGCCCAGAGGTAATGAGTTCTGGAAGGGTCAGTAGGAGTTGATTAGCCAAAATGCTGGGTCAGGCATTTTCCCCCTTGGAATGAGACTTGGCTTTTGCACAGAACCATTTGCTGCCAGTGAATGAATGAATGAATGAATGAAGAATGAGAACCAGAGCACGACCTATTAGCCCAATTCTGTTCTCTTAATCCTGAGAAAAATATATTCACATAACCAAGAGCCAAAAGGTTCTCAGCGCACAGTGTTATTCAAATTTAAGGTAGACTTCCAGCCACAGAAGGAACAATCAGCACACACACACACACACACACACACACACACACACACACACACACACACACATATGTGCTCACATCCTATTCAGAAAATACTAAATATTTTAAAATTCATGCTGAGGATTCCAAACTTTCTATAGATTAAATTTCCTCCCTCATTCCTTTTAGCTCGGAGGGAAGAGAGACACCTTAACCTCTAGGGAACTATCTTCCAAATTTGTTCACTTATTAATTTACCAGTAGTCACTGAGGTGTTCATTAAGTGTCAGGCATTGTGTCAGCTTCAGGAAATCCAAAAATGAAGGAGGCATGAACCTTCCCATTCACAAGGCATCCAGCTTTTTAAGAAGAGCACATCTGTACAATCAGAAAATAGCTGATAATTAGCCCTTACTTATATAAATCTTTACAGTTAATAAGGTGATTTCACATACATCGTCCATTCTGATCCTCAGATTCTCAATCCCATTTTACAGGTGAGGAAATTGAGTCAGACAGTGGGCGGTTGTGAAAACCCAAAGATGCACAGCTAATAAGTGGCAGAGCTAGGACTCACCCAAGTGTTCTGATAACAGATCCTGTGCGTTTCCCACCATTCCATGAATGCTGCAGGCTGCCAAGCTCTGGCGCTGATGTAAAGTTTGGATTCACTAGAGGGAGATGAGCCGAGGGGATTAGAGAGAAGTCACACGTTGCCAGTTTGCTTGATGCTGTGAAGCTCCTCTGAGAAAGGGATTAGATGTGATGTTGCTAGTATAAAGCAAAATTCCTCTCCTCTGCTGTTCTCAGGAATTTGGCTTTTCTGGATAAAGAGTAGCAGGAAAGTGATAGCACAGTAATGAACCCCAGCTTGGGGCATGTGTCTTTCCCTGAATCAGCAGTAGAGCAGGTTTGATTCATGAGAATAAATGACCATCTGCACGCTCCAGTCACAACCCATCACATCTCAACCGGGCATCCAAGCATCTTACAGGCTGCACTTCCCTGGAAATAGCGAGAAGGAGCTGGGTGATGGAGTCCTACATGTTTTCTCATGTGCGTGTGTAATCATGAACACAACTCACACATGCTCCCATGTCGTCTGGAAGCTCCTTGAAGTTGGAGAGATGGAGTCACACTTGCTCTTACGTCTTTGGTCAAGAAGAGTCTCCTTCTTGACCAAAGACATAATAGGTGCTCAATAAAAGTCTTTTGTGGTTAGTGAATAGGAACTTAAAATAGATTGATTTTAGGAGGATTGAAATCCCTAAGTGGGCAGGATTTCCGCAACCCAGAATAAGTCCGCAGGCCCCTGACCTCTGAGCTCTATGGTTCTGGTATTCAGATTAAGCAAACAGAGGTTACTTCAGAATCCTGTGGAGCAGCAATGCTCCAAGCAGCATTGGAGTGGCCGCATCAGCCCTCACACCCAGAGAAGCAGGCCATTTGACAGCTTCATTGTATGTACATGTTACAGACCTGGCATTTCCCCTGTGCATGCATCTGAAGCTGTGAGAAATAGCTCAGTTTTCTGCCCTTTCCTGATCTGGTGACGAGTACTCTATACTGCTGTTTACACATTTCCTGGCAATCATAATCTCTTGTCTCACAAGGGAAGGAGCTGGATTACATTCTCCCCTTTGTCTTTTTGTGTCCATTCTTTGCCTTCAAGGGCTCAGGCACGTGGAAAGGTTATAATGCTCAGTTTGGGGATGGGGGTCCGGAGTATAATCGTGATGATGCAAATCCTTTCACTATCTTTGCCTATTTGAGAACTTCTCCCCGATTCTCGTCTGTTTCAGATGTTTTTCTGTGGGCAGAACACAGGTGCTGGAGACTCAGATAGTTGGGGTCTGGACTCTGCTCTCGCATTTCAGAAGGAAACAGGCTGCTAGACAGAGAATCTCACTGCGGGAAAACAGTGCTGTTTAAGGTTCAAAATGAATGCAGAAGAGGAAATAATTACGTTTATGGGGCTGGTTTTCTGGAGGCTATCAGCATGGGATTCCTGGAAGAGGCAAATTCTCTACTGAGTTTGGAAGTATAAGTTGAATTGATCAGATGAATAAAGGCGGAGAGAGGGGACTTCTGGTTAGGAGGAACTGTGTGCTTTGTGACATTTTGGTAGGAAATGTTATGGTGGGTTGGATAAAAGAGGGACAGTTTAGGACTATGTGACTGTCGGGTCTGACTGGGGGGTTGGAAAGACAGTGTTATCACTGCTGGGGGGAGTAGGCTTGCTCATGCAGGAGTGGGAGGCCAGGGAGAGGTGGGAAGCAGGGAAGGATGATGTGGGCAGAGTGTGGAGGGAGGACCGGAGGAGGGTGAGATGTACAGCAGGGAGAGAGTCCTCTGGCAATGCGTCTGTCCCTGGGGTGTAGGCTGAAACCTCGGGCCATCTGGATCTTAGGTCCAGCCAAGGATGGCTCTCCCCCCACCCTGAAGTTTCCTCTTGCCAAAACTATTGCCTATGAAAATATTTACCCTGGCATTTTCCTAAATAACTTTCTTCTCTCGGAATATCACGGAACTCGATGCACCCATTAGGACGGACAGTCCTGGCCATACAGTCTCTTTTCTAGAATTACTTAAATTGTATCGAATTTTCATGTAGAAACAGAGTCCCCAAAGTGCATTGGAAGTGGGCTCAGTAAAGGTATCGAAAAAATAGAACAGTGTCCCCAGTGCTGCTGGTCCAGACGGCCCCAACACGCCATCTCTTAACTGGACAGCATCCTGATGGAAGAGAACTTCCTGTACAGCATGCCCCACCCTCACCCACAGTCTCCATGACAATTCTTACTTGCTGGGAGGAAGAGGAGTGATACTCCAGATTTACAGGTGATGAAATTGAGATCGAGCGGTGAAATAATATGCCCAAAGTCACTTAGCTGTTAAATGCCAGAGCTGGGACTCAGACCCAAATCTTCTGATTTCACATCCCTGTACTGAATGTTAGGACTTTACAGGTAAAAAAAGGGGTTATGAGATGTTGGGGGTGGGGTGGGCAGGCTTAGCACCCCACTTTCATCATAGTGATGAAAATAAATGAAAGGAAGAAGAGAAAATTTATTGAGCATCGAAGATTCATTCCATTTCTGTCTCTTCTTGGAAGCTGTTGAGTCCAGTTTCCTCATTTTAAAACTGAGGATTCTTAAGCCCAAAGAGGAGAGATAATGTGCCTGACGTCATGCAGGTTGGTAAGTTTTGAGTTTACTTCTGTGAACCAAAACAGGGAAGTATGTAGAAAAATAACGTAGCAAGTTCAGCAGACAGGATGGCAAGAGACCTCAAAATCATGACATTGGGGAACAGCTTAGAGAACAAGGAAGATTTATCTGGGAGGAGAGGGAGCTCAGGGAAGTTGTGTACTAAGACATGCTGTATGTGGCCCTGAGGAGGGTCCACAGATCAGAGTGTGGACACTCCTGATGGATGGATTTGGATTCACTGTAAGAAAAAGCATTCTGGGAGTGACGGCCATCTAAAACTGGACATTACATTGACACATAGTGAGTTTCCTGTCTTTGGAGGGGTTCAAAACCTTAATGGGGATACTATGTAAGATGGAAGCATTATTTGAGGTTGAAAAACCATTCTTTCTCACCTGAAAAATCCCAGATTCTCACCCACCATTCATTGATTAGCTAGACTATAAGCTCACTCCGATTGGGAACCATGCTTGTTTCTTTCACGACTTTATCTTCAGGTCCTAGAATATTAGCTGACACACAAGAGCTACACACTCATAGTGGCCTTGAGACATGGGCTCAGAACTGGAGCATCATCCCTTCTGCTGCTTGCTAGTGGCTGAAGCAAGTCAGCCAGGCCAGTCTGGATTCAGAGAGAGTGGGAAGATAGACTCCACCTCTTGATGGAAACAGGTACAAAGTCGCATTGCAAAGGGCATGGATATAGGCAGCAGTGAGAAACCGGGACCATTTTGATAATCTGTCTACACATGTCTTCCTTTAAGGGAGGCTGTGAAGGTCTTCTCAGATGCTCACCCATGAGACTAACCTATTCCCGAGCCTACAAAAGTAGGGAGTTGTGTGTTTTTGAGGGCCAGGGGCTGAAGCCTATTTACAGGGGCATGAGAGAAAGCAGGGACATCAGAGGCAACGTCGAGACACAAGATGGGGACGGAGAGGAGGTGACAGAAGATACTCAATTCTGATGATTTCTCACTGATCAATTCTTCATCTGAGCTTGTGCGACGCTGCTCTTTGGACTCTGTTACCCACCCTAATTCAGGACCCTGTATTCTGTCTCCTCTAGTTCCCTTCTCCCTATTCTGTTTTCCCCTTTACCTGCAAAGTTCCCAGTGCTGGATGGGTGGAGAGGCAACTCAGGATACGGTGACAGGAACTGTGGTGAGGAAGGTTTAGATCGTGTCAAGAATACAGCAAAGGGGCTTCCCTGCTGGCGCAGTGGTTGAGAGTCCGCCTGCCGATGCAGGGGACACGGGTTCGTGCCCCGGTCCGGGAAGATCCCACATGCCGCGGAGCGGCTGGGCCCGTGAGCCATGGCCGCTGAGCCTGCGCATCCGGATCCTGTGCTCTGCAACGGGAGAGGCCACAACAGTGACAGGCCCACATACCGCAAAAAAAAAAAAAAAAAAAAAAAAAAAAGAGGTGGAAAGGGGTTCAAGGATGTTGTAAAGTGAGGGTTTACGGTGAAGGTCACGGTGGGCATCTATGGTTTGGAGATTGTAAGCTCCATGAGGGTGGAGACAGTCTGTGTGTTCATTAATGTACTCTGTTCATACACAAGGTAGGTGGTCATTCAATATGTGTTGAATACATGACTGCATGTGTTGAATACATAGCTGTATATCTACATGAGTGAGCAGTCCTGGTAATGATTAGACTGGGAGCTGATTCGCTTTAGGGGAACGTGAAGAGCATGGGCTTTGAGGCTCAGTGTAAAGATCAACTCTACCCCTTTATTTAAAAAAAATAAATTTATTTATTTCTTTATGGCTGCATTGGGTCTTCGTTGTGGAGCGCGGGCTTCTCATTGCAGTGGCTTCTCTTGTTGTGGAGCACAGGCTCTAGGCGCACGGGCTTCAGTAGTTGTGGCTTCAGTAGTTGTGGCGCACAGGCTCTAGAGCACAGGCTCAGTAGTTGTGGCTCGCGGGCTCTAGAGCACAGGCTCAGTAGTTGTGGTGCACGGGCTCTAGAGCGCAGGCTCAGTAGTTGTGGCGCACGGGCTCTAGAGCACAGGCTCAGTAGTTGTGGTGCATGGGTTTAGTTGCTCCGCGGCATGTGGGATCTTCCCAGACCAGGGCTCGAACCCGTGTCCCCTGCATTGGCAGGCGGATTCTTAACCACTGAACCACCAGGGAAGCCCTCTACCACTTTTTAGGTCTAAAACATTGTTTAATATCCCTGAACTTCAGTTTTTTCATCTGTAAAAATGGGGGCAATAAGTATGACCTGCAATGTTCATTATAAGGACTCAATGAGGTAGCATAAATAAACTGTGCAGCCCAATGGCTGACATGGAGGGTTCCCCAAAATTAGCTATTTATGAATATTGAGGGGGGGTGATTTGAAGAGTGTGTATGGTTCAGCGGTGAGTAAATCCAACAGACACAGAGCTCGATAAGGGATGCTGACCCATCGGGCCTGGAGGAGCAGGCTCGAGCCCCAGATTGTGTGTTTCCCACCTCTGGTCCTTTGAGTGAGAGTCAGGGTGGGGATAGTGAGGGGAGAGAGAAGCATGGAAAAGAATTGGGCGTATTTGGGTGAAATTTTACTCCCTCCGTGTTGGGAATCAAGCTGGCCTCGAGCCCGTGTTAGAGGGACATCTGCATGGACTCAACTAACCAGCGTTGGCTTATTCCTAAGGCAACACAAACCATGGCCGTGAAAGGTCTTTGTGACAATAAATTCTCAATGATCTGTTTTTCTCAGGTCCTGCTTACTCAGTACCTAGAGTTCCTAACCCTCACCCAGGCCTCTAGCTACCAGCACCTGCCCTTATAAGGCTGTATGTCTGCAGCATTTGCCTCGGGGACCTGTTTCAGTTATATGTTGCTAATATAAAAAAACTGTCCCAAAACACAGTGGCTTAAAGCAATAGCCATTTATTTACTCATGAATTGCTGTACCAGGCAGGACCCAGCTGGACAGTTCTGCTCATCTTACCTACTCATGTGGCTGTAGACATTTGGAAGCTCCACTGGGCCTGGAAATCCAAGATGGCTTCCTTCACATGTGTGTTGCCCCTGCTGGCTCTTCTACATGGCTAGAACATCTATCTCCCCATTTGTTGTCCATAGGCTGGTGAGGCCTCTTGACCTCAGGACGTGGCTCAGGGCTCCAGGAGGGCTGAAGTGGGAGCTTTCTGGTCCCGAAGACCCTAGACCCCACATTGGCGGTGTCACCCCCTTGTTCTATGGGCCAAGAGCAATTCACAAGGCAGCCAAGACTCAAAAGAGGAGACCTGGATCCTTGATGGGAGGAGTGTTGTGTGTATTGAGGGATATAAAGAATTGCCAGTGACCTTGTTGACAGAGGAACTACCTCAGTCCTCCCCTTGCTGCCCTCCTCATGTCCAAGGCCAACCCTGCTTTCAGGTAATATAAACTTATCCTTTGCTGATGTCTCACTTATTGGCCCTTGGGGCTGCACTTCTGAATACTATACAGTCTCTTCCATCCCCTCATTGGCAGCAGATCGAGGAGGTGTCCATACAGGGGAAGTAGCTTGCCCAGAGACATGTAGATGGACTCGAGCCATGGGACTGGGGCCCACCCCTCCTGACTCTGCATTCCGTGGCCATGCAGTTTTGCAGTCAACTTCCTGGGAAAGGCTGAAGGTCAGTGAACCCAAGATGGAGTTCAAGGGACAGTCTCTGGAAGTAGAAATAAGATTTGGGGGCCTTCAATAAGACTCCATCTTGGTCTTCATCTAAGGGTGTTAGTTTGTCTAGAACGAGCTGCTCTAGAACCCGTCTGGGTGTCTGACAGCTCAGAGCGGCCGTGGCTGATGTCTGAGTTTGCTTTGCTCTGGGAGGGGAGATGTGCTTCTGGAACAGGACCCAATGAGTCTGGTTGTGATGCGGGGGCAGGGCGATGAGCATGGCAGGACCTGCTTGGAGGCTAGGTGGGGTTCCGTGTGGTGATGGCAGCTGGGGCAGGGCCGTGCAGATGCTCAGGGTCTAGAAGAAAAGTGGATATGATGCCCGCCCGCATGCACCCGCACCCCCAGGCTCATTAACTGCTTTCTATCAACGCTGTCAACATACCATGAGAACCTTACCCCTGTCTGACTTCCTGTCCGACTGTGAGCTCCCTGAGGGCAGGGGCTGCAGTGGTGTTCATCTTTGGATCTTCCTGTGCATCTCAGAGCAGATGCTGAATAAATGGATGAGAACAATTCCAAGGAATGGTCTCCAGAGGCATTAGGACCGTGGAAAAGCCAGAAAGTGAGCAGTGGCCCAAGAAGAAGGCAAGTCTCAGTTGGCGGGACATCCTGGCCAAGCAGGACTCACCTGCTTGAAAGTCTGCATAAAGCTTCCTGGCCTCGTACTCGGACACCCCTTCTTTACCCTGACACAGTCTGCTAAAGGCCACGTCCTCCGGGTCCTCCCCAAGCGGAAGTGGGGTGCAGAAGCAGACAGACTGCTCGGATTTCCCTTTCTGAGTCTCTTCCTGGCTCCCCTCAACTCAAGGGCCCGCCACCCCCTCCAGGGAGGTGCAGGTGAGCTGCAGGAGCTGGGATGAAAGCTCGCCCCTCTCACAGACCCTGCTGGGAACTCTTGGCCCCTTTGGAAATGGGCTTCTTCCCTCACCATCCCCCTCTGCCTCTGAACCAGTCACATCCTATCTGCAGCCCTGGAGATTAAGGACGGAAATTTGACTTTTTAATTTTATTCTTCTTCTTCTTCCTTCCTGCTTCATTAGAACCGTGTTATTGGCCTAAAATACTGTATGTAAACGATGCTCTGAGGCCCATCTGGAAGCCTGGATTTTCTGGGGCTATAATTATGCTAAGCGGCACTCAGCAGGGACGGCACGATTGTGCTTCTACCTGGGCATCCTCTGGCAGCAGACCCCTCAGTTCTTCTGAGGAGGGCTGTCTGTTGCTGTCCTTTTAGGCCTTCTCCTTCTTGGGGTGTGTGTGTGTGTGTGTGTGTGTGTGAGAGAGAGAGAGAGAGAGAGAGAGAGAGAGAGAGAGAGAGAGAGAGAGATTCACAGGTTTGGCCCACTTTCATTTTGTCTGAGCTGTTGTGATAATTTATTGCATCTCTGTGTGTCCTCGACAGGGAGGGTACACATGCCTTTGGAATAATAGTAAAAAGTCACCCATGACCAAAGAGAAAATGCAGCCCCGGGTGATGGCAAGGCTTCACAATGTGTGCCTTTCCACCCGGGACTTAGGGTTTGAGCCACTTCTGCTTTTACAACTGGACTGGGGAGGGAGCCACACCTGGACAGAGGGCATTGAGCTCTTAGTTCCAGCCCTGTCCGCGGGCACGAGGCTCAAAGGCCATGCCAGTCACCCAAGACTCAGAGTGCACCCAGGCTTTGGTCCATTCGATAAAGAAGCATCTTAACTCCTGGGAGCCTCAGTTATCCCCTCTAGGGAAGGAAACCAATACCCCTCGCCCTTCTTATCTCCCGAATGCTTGTGAGAAATCATTATGTTAGTGAACGTGAAAGCGTTTTGTGTTCATTCAGACACTTGCTGGAGGCCCCAAGGGTTGTGCCTGGGTTCACAGAATTCTTATTCTTGCCAGGATGGCGACCTTGCACACCATAAATTACGAAGCACTAAACAAATGCAGAGTTGTAAAATGTATATATTTGAATTCATTTTGCATATGCAGGGTTGGAAAAATTCCTGCCAAGCTGGAAGTGCCCAGGTATGTACTCCTGGCTACATAGCCTCCAACCCCCTTTTTCCTTGTTCCTGATTGTGTTAATGCTTGCCCCCCTGCTCCATCCCACCCTCATCTCCAGCCCCTTTCGCCTTCTGCACTCTCCTTTGCACCGTTCTTTCAGCCCCACGCAACACTGCCTTTATCACATACCACTATAATAATCTTTTTTTTTTTTTTTTTTTTTTTTTTGCGGTATGCGGGCCTCTCACTGTTGTGGCCTCTCCCGTTGCGGAGCACAGGCTCCGGACGCGCAGGCTCAGCGGCCATGGCTCACGGGCCCAGCCGCTCCGCGGCATGTGGGATCTTCCCGGACCGGGGCACAAACCCATGTCCCCTGCATCGGCAGGCGGACTCTCAACCACTGCGCCACCAGGGAAGCCCTATAATAATCTTTTTAAAAACAACTTTTTTATTGAAGCAAAGCTAGCGCATAGAAAAATGGAGAAACCATAAGTCTACAGTTTAATGCATCGTCACAAAGGACACGTTCGTAAATGAATCATCCAGATCAAAGAATCCAGCATCACCCACATCTCAGGAGCTTCCCTCACACCCCTGCCGTCATTTCCCTCCCTTCTCCCTAAAAGTCACCACTCTCCTAATTTCTAATATTTTGAGGTATATTTATTTATTTTTAGAGATATTTGTAAGCTTTCTATATGTGGGCTCACACGCTATGTATTGTTTTGTGCCTAACTTACGTCGCTCATCCTTGTTTGTGAGCATGGTCCGTGTTTAGTTTAAGGCTAGCTATTATGATTAAAGCTGCTGTAAACATTCACAAGAATGTCTTAAAAAAACAGATTTGCTGAGTTCTTATTGGTGTAATTACGAATAAATGTCACATATTTCAAGTGCACAGTTTGACGAGTTTTGATACATAAATGATTCATATGTATAAAAATCAGTATATATACATGTATATGATGAAAACATCACAACAGTCTGGAGATTGGAGAGATTCATAATCCCACCCTCCTCAAAGTTTCCTCATGCCCTCTCATAATCCCTCTTTCCTGTCTACCCCCAGCCCACCTCTATTGCCAGGCAACTGCTAATCTGCTATCCCCGTATACTAATTTGCATCTTCTTGAGTGTTATATAGATGGAATCTGTACAATGTATACTGTGATTTTTTTTTTTGGTCTAGATTATTGCCCTTAGCATGATTATTTTTCGATTTATTCCCATTGATGTGTGTGTGTTTGTGTGTTCATAGTTGGTCTTTTTTTATTGCTGAGTAGAACTTCATTGCCTGAATATACAACACCTTGCTTACCATTCACATGTTAGAGGCTATTTGAGTTGTTTCCAGTTTGTGGCTATTACAGTTTGGGGCTGTTAAAGCTGCTATGAATATTCGTGTACAAATCTTTGGGAGACATACTTTCATTTTTACTGGGTAAGTACATAGGAGTGACACGGCTGGGCCATGTAATGGATGTATGTGTAAATTTTCAGAAACTACTAATTAGTTCCAAAGTGGTTGTACCATTTTACATTCCCACCAGCAGCATATGAGAGTTCTAGTGGCTCCCCTTCCTCACGAACTCTTGATATGATTAATCGTCTTGATTTAAGATACGCTGATAACTGTACAGTAGATGCTCACTGATTTTTCCTGATCCTTCTCTAATACTGATGATGTTGAGCGCAATTTTTATGACTGTTCATGAACATTTGGACATATTTCTGTCGAGCATATTCCTAGGAGAATAATTCTTTGGTCACAAGGGACATGATCAGATCTATGTTGAAAAGATGGTCTAGAGGGGGCAATGTGGAAGGCAGGCGACCCCTCGGGAAATTGCAGTATTTATTATTTTCTTCCGCTCCTTCCTTTTTGTCTCCCGGTGTCCTGAATTCCAAGTAAATTATAAGCTCCTAAAAAGCAAGAAAAAGCATTCCAACTCTTTATTTTCTCCCTAGTACCTCACACCAAGTGTTTTCCCAGTTGGGAGGTGGGAAGAACTAACCTGTTTTGATGGTCACCCGTGTGCTCTGTGTCTCTCCATGTATTATATCATTTTTGTCTTTGGCACCTTTTGAGGGAAGGTAGTATCCCCATGTCCCAGCTGAGGAGCTGAGGCTCAGGGAAATGAGCAACTCCTCAGGCTCTCAGAGCTAAGAATCAGGGGAGATGGAGCTCATAATAACTCCATTTAATGTCAGAGTTCTCATTCTTTTCCATGAATGCCTTGTCTGCCTTTGCCCGTACTGCCTCTTAGGGCTCCAGGGAGACACAGCCGGTGATTGAATGGAAGAGCATCTGAGCATTCTGCCAAGAGGCTCTTCTCCTGTGTCAGGAGTGTTGGCTCCACGCTCAGAGACTCTTCTGGGCTCTCCATCCAGTCTCTTCTTCTGCCTTCGACCCAGGATGGTTGGGACAGAATCCCCAGCAGTCCCATTAGTACAGCACTTGGAACCCTAAAGGATGCCTCATAAACTCCACTCTCCGTGGCCCATGTTCAGCTCTTGTGTGGTGATTTCCTCCTCTGACCGCAGAATACCTTAAGCTCCCTTTTCTCACTTTGCAGCACCCTCCATCCTGACCCCTGCTGCCGGTCGACAGAGCCTAGCTGCGTGCTTCACATATGGTAGCCCATTTGGTATTTGTTGTTGTTGAAGGTCTCTGTTTTCCCACTTCCCCCTTAGCCCCAGCTGCCTCTTGGAAAGACCAGCATTTGAATCTCAGCCCTGTCATGTAGTGGTTGTGTGCCCCTGTACACATTACTTCATCTCTCCGACACTCTGTTCCATCATCTGTGAGATGATGAAAATAGTAGTAGCTCCCTTCTCGGATAATTATGGCAGTTGCACGATGAATAGCTAATGGTGTTAATTAACTCTTGTGATGTTTTGGTTACTGTTGCTGTGTTAAGTGGTTCTTCCCTAATCCTACTTGCCTTCTTCAGTTATGGCAGGAATCTGCTAATTCTAGAAGGATGACAGGTGGGGCTGGAGGAGGCAGGAGGTGAGGAAACTGGATGTTACTCCTGAAGTGGTTCCAGGTTCACGGTTCTCACCTGCAGCACCATGTGATGGAGAAAACTCAGGCTGCAAAGCCCAGCGATGAAGGCTCTACTACCATGCCCTTGGGCAAGTTACCGTACTCTAAGTTTTGGTTTTCACCTTTATCATGGGATGCCTGATGACTGAGAACACAAATTCAGGTATCAAGACAGGCACCCCTTGATAAATGTTTGTTGGGCCACCTCTCCTTGCTGGTCCCTTTTGATAAAGTCAAATTGGCATGGATGGTATTAACTCATATAGTAGGCACTTGAAAATATTGAATGGATGGACGATGGATGGATGGGTAGATGGATGGATCAACAAAGATGGCTGAAAGTGGTGATGGAAGGGTGGTATAGATTGTGAAGATCATGGGAGAAGGACATGAAATCCTTGGTATCCAATTAAAATGTGAACTCTGTCTTGGGCCAATATGCAGAAGCCCATGAGAAGCCCTCACAACTTTCATGCCATAGGGGATGTGTTTGAAATGCTCCTTGTGGGTAGACACTGGTGATGGGGCATCGTCATGAAGGGAGGAGCTAAGTGAGTGGGGCTTGGGCTTTGGGGCAGACCATGCTCTGGGCCAGGCAACCTGATGCAGTGGAGTAAGAGCAGGCTTATCACTACTTGTGTGAACTTGGGGAAGATCCTTCAGTTTCTCTGGGCCTCAGCTGTTGCATCTTGAGAATGGTATGATCAAATCTGCCTAGCAGGGGTCTATTTTTGGGGATATTTTAGTGTACTTGGGATGCCATAACAAAATACCATAGACTGGATAGCTCAAACAACAGAAATTTATTACTCACAGTTCTAGAGGCTGGAAGTATAAGGTCAGGCTGATTTAGTTTCTGGTGAGAGCTCTCTTCCTGGCTTGTAGATGGCTGCCTTCTTGCTGTGTCGTCACATGGCTGGGAGAGAGAAAAAAATCTCTCTAGCCTCTCCTTAAAAGGCCACAGTCCTATCAGACTAGGGCCCCACCCTTATGACCTCATTTAACCTTAATTACCTCCTGAAGCCCTTCCCTATCTCCAGATAGAGTCATGTTTAGGGTTAGGGCTTCAGCATATAAATTTTGGTGGGAGGGACACAATTAAGTTCATGGTACAGAGAATAAATGGAATTATTGATACAAATATGCTTCATGAACTATGAAGAGCTATATCTATTCGATCATGGTAGGTTTCATCTTTTTTAAAGTCTTGGTGTCGTGAGACCTTCCTCAGGGTACCCATTTATTCATGTAACACAGGTTTTTTGAGTTCTTACTCTGTGCCAGGTATCATTCTAGACACTGGGGTGGCAGCAATAGAGAAAACAGACAAAGATCCTTATCTTTATAGAGCCTGCCTTCTAGAATGCAGACTATAAAACACAGTCAAGTAGAATATATAATTTATAAGATGAGGAAGAGTGGTGTGGAGGACACTAAAGCAAGGAAGGGTGTTTGAGGACAGTAGGGAATAGTTTACATTTTAAGTAGGGGGGTGCTCAGGGAACACCTCATTGGAACGAAGACTTTAATGTGAGGAGGGAAGGGAGTGAGCCACGTGACTATCTGGGAAAAGTATTCCAAGCGGAGGGCAGAATCTGTGCAAAGACCCCGAAGTGGGGGAGTACTGGGTGTGTTTGGGGAACAGCGGTGAGAGCTGCACAGCCAGAACTGGGTGCGTGATGGAGGGAGCATGGGGAGATGGGGCCAGATTCAATCCAAGAAGAGGACTCGCTCTCTGGTTGTGATGAGGGCCGGACAGCAGTAGCAAGTGGAACAGGAAAACATCTCAAAGGAGCAGGGGAAGATTTCCTTTATTCCCTGAAGATCCAGGCTCATCTGCAGGAACACCTGTGGGAGCCCATTCTCATCTGCTCCCAAATTCCTTTCAATATTTTTGGGACTGCAGACATCTCCCCCTGTGAAGCTGTGGTTAATGGCTGCTGGTAGAAAAATGCTCCTAGTAGCATATGTAAATGAGATAGCAGCCATGCATTATTAAAAGAGTAAATCCATAGCTGGCAGCGAACGTGTGGGAAGCAAGGTTAACTCAACACAGTGCCTTCACGCACCAGCAGGACCAGAAGTTTCCTGAGTGCGGGGGTCCCATTTGAGACACTTCTGTGTCAGCCACAGCTACTAAAATAGTTCCCAGAACAATATAGTTTCTGAAAATCCGTTTGCTGAAAGATATATTTCTCTAAGAAGAATAGATTAGGATTGCAAAGAAAGGGGAGGGGATTCACTTGACTTGTAGCGTGGAGGAGGGTCTCCAGTTCTGCTGATGCACAGGGTCCAGTATCAGCCCCCGTGGAAGAGGAGGGAGCTGTACACACCTGTGCCCAAGAGAGTTCTCTCAACCGAAAATAACTCCTCTTCTAATGCCAGAGGATCATAGATTCTACCAGTGGGGCTTTATTCCTTTGAATTTCTCTCTTTCTTCCACTTTGAAAGGTAACACCCACAGGAACACCAAATGCGGCATGAATGACTCGGCTTCATTATTTTCAGGCTGTGTCGGCTCACCTCCAAACTTCATTTTTTTTCATCTGTAAAGTGGAATACAATAGCAAGCCCTACCTCCCTGTTTGTGAGCGTGGATGGTCTCATGGATATAAAGTAATGACTCTATGGAATAGTAGTTATTCTTCTTCCCACTTTAAAGGTGAAGCTGTGACATTAGGAGACACAATGTCATGTGTCCAAATCTGTACCTGCTTTCAGGAATCCGGGTAATAAGTGACTAGGTGGGGCTGCTATGGGTCAAGCACTGTCCTAAGTCCTAGGGCTACAGCAGTGCATAAACGAGAGAAGCCTCCTGACCTGCAGTTAGAGATGATAACAAAGTACACAAATCCACCAACAAGACAATGGCGGGTATGTAAGTGACGGACCTAGAGGCTTAAATTCATGATTCCACTATCCCCTTGAATGGAAGTCAGGCATGTCTGCAGTCCTGAAGGAGCTTGCAGTACGTGGAAGAAGTAACATCTGTTTCTGTTTCACAGATAAATTCATTTGTGTCACATTTTAGATTCCACATGTAAGTAATATCAGATGATATTTGTCTTCCTCTGTCTAACTTACATCGCTTGGTATGGTAATCACCTCCATGTTTCTGCAATTAACATAACATTGTAAATCAACTATACTTCAATAAAATAAATTAAAAAAAAGTAGTGTCTGGGGACTTCCCTGGTGGTCCAGTGGGTAAGACTCCGAGCTCCCAATACAGGGGGCCTGGGTTTGATCCCTGGTGGGGGAACTAGATCCCGCATGCATGCCATAACTAAGAGTTCGCATGCCACAACTAAGAAGCTCGCATGCAGCAACTAAGACCTGGCACAGCCAAAATAAATTAAAAAAAAAAAAAGTAGTGTCTGGACCAAAATAATATACAACTAGTCCTTAAGGTTCCTAGAGAGTTACAGATAAAGTGCTTGGGTTGGTCCAGGGAGGGGAAGACAAAGTCTGATTATAGAAATCAGGGGAGCTGCCTTCCAAGAGGTGGATTCTGAATGCATAGAGGGGAAGAGTCTCCATCCGTAAAAATCTGGCCAGTGATGGTATGATACCCATGGCCATGTACCCAGGCAAAGATGTTTGGAAAGATGCTGGCATTTAAATGACTGGGAAACTGGAGGATGCTTCAAAGTATTCTTTCAGGTGGAAACTTGGGGGTGTTGAGATATTTGAGGCTGAGGGTAATATTTGCTGATACCTAGTTGTCCCAGGAGTGCTTCTTGGTCAGTGGGAGGATAGTAGGAACCTGGGTGAGACAGGATATAAAACGGCCCCATTTTCCGGTGTTGGACCACATGATCACCTTTCTTAGTTTTGCTTTATCATTTTCAACACCAGGTATTGTTAATATTTTCAGGGTCCTTATTAATATTTCATTAGAGTGCTTTCGTTTTCCCCTTAAACATGTATTTAGAGTGGATTGCCACATTCCTGGGTAATTTTATTAAATCCAGAGGCCAATTTTCTTTTTACAACAGTCTGCTGCTTTTATTTTATGAAGAAAATCAATAGGAAAAAAGGGGTTGCTGAAATAGAAATTTGCTTTATTGCAAAATATCCAGGAACTCATCTATTCATTTTTAAATGGGAGAATAGCTCCAGCTATAAAAATTATCACCCCTTATGTATGTATGTGGATGTGTGTGTGTGTGTATATACACACACACACACACACATATACACATAAGCACATATCTGTTTAAATTAAAACAGAACGGCATCAAGCCTCTATTTTTCAACTGCAGTTCTTGGAGAACCTGTTCTAGTTTGTTCTATGAAAAAACTATCAGGGGCTTCCCTGGTGGCGCAGTGGTTGAGAGTCCGCCTGCCGATGCAGGGGACGCAGGTTCGTGCCCCGGTCCGGGAAGATCCCACATGCCGTGGAGCGGCTGGGCCCGTGAGCCATGGCCGCTGCTGAGACTGTGCGTCTGCAACGGGAAAGGCCACAACAGTGAGAGGCCCTCGCACCGCAAAAAAACAAACAAACAAACGAAAAAAAACTATCAGATGTCACCTGTACCACTGAGACTTCTCTGTCTGGGCTTGAATCCCTACTGAGCCACCAACTTGAGGTGTGACCTTGAACAGATCGCTGCCTGTCTCCAGACCTCAGTTTCCTCATATGTAAATAAGGTAGATTAGCCCAAACAACCTCTGAGATCCCTTCCACCTCTGGCATGTGGGGAGTTGATGGAAATGACAAAAACTTGGCTGGATCTGCAAGAGCACAGAGGGAGTAAAAAGAACATTTTTATTTAGTTCAAAGATAGCACATCGAGAAACAACGAAATTAATTAAAAGAACCACTTTTGTTGAGTTAGCACAGAGTAGAGAAACAATGAAATGATTGCTTTTGGAAACCTTTCCAACCTAAGATGAAAACAAACCCGAGATAAAAATGAGCCTCCCTGGGTTCCAGCACAGTCGCGGTGGGAATGAAACTCCTGGGTTTGGGAAGGCTGTTTCCCCCCATCATTTCCAAGGCAGAGCACGGATCACCTACCGGGCCAAGCCTGTCTCCTACTCCCCAAATCGCCAGGCATTTACAGAAGTGAAATTAACGTCATGCATGGCTAGCAGCCACACCTTCTAACTGCTGCAGGGCTCCTGGTTCTCATTAAGACTTCAGGTCAGGGCTTTCCTGGTGGCACAGTGGTTGAGAGTCCGCCTGCCAATGCAGGGGACAGGGGTTCGTGCCCCGGTCCGGGAAGATCCCACATGCCGCGGAGCGGCTGGGCCCGTGAGCCATGGCCGCTGAGCCTGCGCGTCCGGAGCCTGTGCTCCGCAATGGGAGAGGCCACAGCAGTGAGAGGCCCACATACCGCAAAAAAAAAAAAAAAAAAAAAAAATTCAGGGCGGGCGTGCTGCTGTTGGGAATACACGCCTTGCCATCGAGTCCAGGGGTGAAGGTGGCTGAGAGAGGAGGACTGCCTTCCACAGTCTCTGCAGAAAATTTCCACGAACTGTGAACCCTCATAAATTAACCTTCACGTAGGCTGTGTCTAACCCTCAGAATTCTGTGTGATCAAGCCCACCGTGTCCATTTCACAGATGAGGAAAGTGAGGCTGAGAAGTGATGCCTCTTGGACATAGTGGTACAGCTGGCATGATAGGTGTGATCCCTGTAAAAACAGCATCAACATCTTCTGTTTATGTGGGTTTGTATACTCTCAAGCCCTCATACCATCTTGCTGACATACATGAGAGCAACATTTTTATCCCCACTTTATTGATAAGGAAACCGAGGCCCCAAGAGCCTAAAGTGCCCAAGGCCATGGCTGAATGATTAGCAAGTCACCTCTAAAACTCCAGTCTAACTCCTCGCCTCCTGCCACCCTGGCTTCATGCTGTCTCACAGTTACCAGCGGGAAATAAAGAGTATTTAATAAGAAAAGCATTTTCCTATGACATACATTTTTAGGGCTGGAGAGGCCCTTAGAGAGAATCTGAAGGAGGAGTTGGTCATCTGAGGAGGGACTCAGTGATCTAGGGTTCCCCGATCATTTACACAAGTTCGGGTGTGAAAGTGTATGAGAGCCTCACTTTGTAACAAGAAAGTACACGGAGCAGGACAGTCAGTGATGGGAGGGTTTGTGACTTTCCAGTGCATGGGGATGCCTGGGCATTCAGCATGGTCCTGGCACACAGCACGTGCTCAGTAGATGTTGCTGGAGTTAATCAGATTCTTAACAAGGTTCTGTGATGCCAAAAAAAACTAAGAGTACATGCAAGGGCAGCAATGGATCTCAGAAATCATCTATTCAGCTTTCTTACCTTTCATATGCACACCCTGGGGGCCCAGAAGGAGCAAGTCGCTAGCCTTGGGTGTACTTGGGGCAGAGCCAGATCCAGGGGCTGGGCTCAGTCTCCTCTGAGGGGCCTTCCCCCTGAGCAGTGCTGCTCCGCCCCAGGGCCTCCTGCAATAAGAAGGAAGTGCCGTCCATCAAAGGCCCCAGAGGCCCCGTGTTGGCCAGCCTGGCATGGCTTGTATTCAGCAAGTCATTCTCCTCCTTGCAAAGGAAGGTGCTAAAGTGCTTGAGAAAAGAGATTCTCTTAAGTAGGTTAAACACTCCCCCACTCCCCAGCCTCATTTACCCGTTTCATTTGCTCAGCAGACTGTGGCTTCCCAGACAGTACTCAGGTAAATCGCAACCCTATCCAGGTGTGAAGGATTCTAAACCACAGAAACTGGGGTCTGAGCGCAGCTCCTGCCGTATGAAGAAGGCACAGCCTGGGTCTGGATGGGCCTCGGGCCTGCACCGCCTGCATCCTCCACTGTGGCCAGGTTTTGAGCTGTCTCTAGGGGGTCACTGCAGGTCCAGCCTGCTAGGAAACAGGCAACGGAAGCCCAGGGCAGAATTTCTGCGAAACGAGGAGTTTCTCTCCCTACTCCAGCCATTTCTCTTCTGTCAGAGCCCTAATGAGCTTTTAGTGCCAGGAGGGAAAGCAAATGGAAAGAAAACAGCCCGAAGTTGCTAATGCTATTAACAGTAACCGTACTGCAGGAACCCCTTCCCCTGGGCCCACCATCCTGCCCGTGGTCTGCCTAAGAGGAAGAAAGGGAAGGAAATAAATAAAGTCCTTTTAAGTATAAAGAGGGAATTACGTACAGTCCCTTCGTGCAAGTACGGGGATCTGGAATTAACCCTTTCAGCCTCATTAGTTGCTAAGTAGGGCTCAGATTAACTCCCATCGCTGGCAGTGGGAGGGGTTGGAGGCTGCGTCTGTTAGAGGGTAGACTTTGGCAGTTTGCTTCTCAGCGAAGAAATCAGAGAAACAGCCCGTGGGTGCTGGGCAGCCCAGTCCTGCTGGATTTCCAGCTCCTTACATACCAAGCCGGAGGTCTTGGAACTCCTCTCCAGAGCCCTCTGAGGGGCTGGCTGATTACAGGTGAACAGTAAGGCGGGGCTTGGACTCAAATCGGGCCTCCACTAAATTGATGAGTCTCCCTCTGCCTTAGTTTTACCATCTGTGGAATGAGGATGGTAGCACCTGCCTCATAGGCTGTCCTGAGGGTTCAGTGAGATAACATCTATATGTTATGGAGAGGAAACAAATTACATTAAACTATGTGTTTGCAGTCTTCCATCTTCCCTGGCCCCCTCTGCCCATATTTATCTACTAAAGAAATTGTCTTTGCAGTCTGCCAGCTCATATTGTGAAAGTTGGCGGAGGTTCAGAATCAGAATCTGACATGTATGTTTGGTGGGGTGTGGGGAGGAGGGAGGGAGAGAGAGAGAGGGAGGGAGGGAGGGAGAGAGAGGGAGAGGGGGAGAGAGAGGGAGAGACAGGGAGGGAGAGAGAGGGAGGGAGAGAGAGATGGATGCAGAAAGTATGGGAATTACATCCCAAAGAGCCAAGGATTACTCAGAGAAAAGAGAAATAGAAGCAGGAGAAGGGAGCAAGGATGCAGAAGGACTCAGTTACGGGCCGACTTTGGGCTGAGGCGTTAACTTTGGGTAGAGAGGCTACAGAGAAGCTTTTTTTTTTTTTTTTATCATTAATTTATTTTTTGGCTGTGTTGGGTCTTGTTTCTGTGCGAGGGCTTTCTCCAGTTGCGGCAAGCGGGGGCCACTCTTCATCGCAGTGCGCGGGCCTCTCACTATCGCGGACTCGCTTGTTGCGGAGCACAGGCTCCAGATGCGCAGGCTCAGTAGTTGTGGCTCACGGGCCTAGTTGCTCCGCGGCACGTGGGATCCTCCCAGACCAGGGATCGAACCCGTGTCCCTTGCATTGGCAGGCAGATTCTCAACCACTGCGCCACCAGGGAAGCCCTACAGAGAAGCTTTAAGGTGCTCCTGATGAGGGCAAGAGGAATGTAAGAAGAGGTATTTAACGAGAGTTGTTATGGGTTATTAATTAACCACTTCATATCAAGAAATCAGTAAAGGTTGTAACTGCTTTTCTTTTTTGTAAATTAAAAAAAATTTTTAAACTTTATTTTATATTGGAGTATAGTTGATTAACAATGTCATGATAGTTTCAGGTGTACAGAGTGGTTCAGTTATACATATACATGTATCTATTCGTTTTTAAATTCTTTTCCCATTTAGATTGTTACATAATACTGAGCAGAGTTCCCTGTGCTATACAGTAGGTCCTTGTTGGTTATCCATTTTAAATATAGCAGTTTGTACATCTCAATCCCAAACTCCCTAACTATCCCTTCCCCCCACCCTTCCGCCTGGTAACCACTATTACTGCTTTTCAATTCTGTTGGCTGCTGGGCTGGGTTTTCTCTCATGGGGATCTCACCCAGACCAGACTATGTGGGGCTCCAGATTATATTTGGGTTACACAAAGTGTCTAGCATAGCGCTTGGCCCATAGATACTAAATAAATGGTAGTTAGTAAAAGATACAGATAATTTCAAGGGTGGATTATCTATATCACAGCAACCAACCATTTTACTTCCTAGTAATATTTCGTTTAGGGAATGCTCTTGGCTCTGAGTAGGTTGTGTAGGTGGGACAGAAGGAGGTCCCTGAATGTAGGGGGTTTGTGTCCAAGGCCCTGCCATGGGAGTGGCCCGTGCTGGAGGGGCAATGACAGGGAGCAGGTCTGTTGTCATTAATGTTTTGGCTGAAGTTTGAACAGAATGCTGGGAACTTGGAGTGGGGAAGAAGCAATCCAAAATCAGGTTAGGGTTAGGCACAGCAGAAACAAACCAGAGGTAAAGAGGCATCTTTGCTACAATGCCCAGAGAAGGTGGTTCTCAATCCTGGGTGCACATTAGAACCACTTGGGGTGGTTTAAACATATTAACACCTGCCTCATTCCAGATCAGTTGACAGAGTTTCTGGGACTGGACTTGGGCATCAGTATTTTAAAGAGATCTCCCTAAGTAACCTAATGCTCTGAATCTCTGCTCTGAGATGTTGCAAACTCAACTCTAGTCCCATCTGATAATATCCCAGGATTCTGATCCAGGTTTAAAGGAAGGGAGGGACATGTGCAGGAACAGCAGGGGCTTTAGGGCAGGAAGAGTTTCCACTCTTAGGTGCACACTGGGTCTGTGGCTTCAGAAATATCTGCCTAGTTACTAGCAAAACTCAATTCAGGGGAAAGTGATTAGGAAGAATTAGATTAGGGGGCAGGACCTCCTTGTGGGTCTAGGCCAGATGCTGCTAGGTGCAAATCTAGGGCAGAAGCCTTATAGACCAGTGACTAGTGACAAGCTAGACAAAATGAGGTAAAATTTTTCTGGAGAGGTTGAAGTCTAGTACTTACTTATAAAAGAGTGCAGTGCCCAGGGTGATGGGGATGGGGGTGGTGGGGTGGAGGTGATGGGGTGAAGGTGGTGAGATGGGGCTAATGGCAATGATGGAGGTGACGATAAAGATGGTGGAACGTGGTAGGGAGTGGTGGAGGTGGTGTTAATATTGGTGTGAGTGGGGACAATAATGTGTGGTTGTGATGGTGATGATGATAGTACTGGATGATAGTAATTTGGTGGTGATGGTATTGGTAGTGGAGTGATGGTGATTGTATTAGCTTTCTGTTGCTATGTAACAAATTATCACAAGCTTAGAGACTTCACGCCCACTTTGTATCTCAGTTTCTGTGGGCCAGGAATCTGAGTGGGCCCCACTGTGTCCTCTGCTAAGTGTCTCACAATGCTGAGATAAAGGGGCCAGCAGGGCTGCGTTCCTTACTGGGGCTCTAGGGAAGAATCTGTGTCCAAGTTCCTTCGGGTTGTTGGCCGAATGCAGTTCCTTAAGGTTGTAGGACTGTCGTCCTATTTTCTGCTGGCTGCCGGCCAGGGCTGCTCTTTGCTCATAGAGACATTAGGCAGCCCTTCTCATGCTTTCCATAGCATCCTCACCAGCAACACAGGTTGAGTTCCTCTCTCACTTCAGATCTCTTTTTTTCCGCTGTAGCTCTCTGGCTCCTGCTGGACAAAGTTCTCTGCTTTTAAGTGCACGTGGAATTAGAGTGGGCCCGTCTGGGTAGTCTTGGTTATTCTCCCTATTTTGAGGTCTATAACCTTTATTGCATCAGCAAGACCCCTTTTTCCGGATAACATGCTCACAGGTTCTAGGGATTAGGGCATGGACATCACTGGGGGGGTGTTCTGTAGTGATGACGGTGGTGGTGGTGGTGATGGTGGTGCAGTGGACCCTCTCACTTCTGACACAGACGTCCCTACTCCACTGCTAGATCAGGTTCTCATTGGCTCAGGGTCTGGGCCTGTGGGTGGCACAGCACTAGCGAACATGACTGGCTAGCGAGGACTGGGCTGCAGGTTTGGGGCAAGGGAAACCATACAGGAAGGGATGAGAATGTCGGCCATACTTGTGACCTTCACCAATCCTCTTGTTCTTCACCTTGACCCTGAAGGTTGTTCATTAAACATTTGTCTGCCTTTCCCCCCAACCTATTCTGTAAGCTCTGGAGGACAGAGATTCCTCTCATTCTATCCTTCCTCACAGCTTTGAGTTCAGAGCTTTCTCTTAGTAGAGGGAAAAGGATGGGGAATTGATAGTTGTTGAGTGCTACTATGTGCCAGGCATTTTAATATTTATTATCTGAGGTGTGCCTCAGTATGCCTAGTTTATATCAAGGAAACCGAGACACAGATAGGGTGGTGATGGTATTGGTAGTAGAGTGATGGAGATTATGGTTATGTTACTTGCCAAGTGTACATGGCTAGCAAGTTGCAAAGCCAAGTTATAAACGCAGCCGGTTATTTTGTTCTGTGGCAGTGTGCTGCCTTCCATTGTAGATGCTCAGTAGAGCCCAGTCACCAGCTGCCTGATGGAGAAGAGAGAGTGTGTATCTGGAGCACTCCCCGACCCCGTGGCTTTCCCTGGTACTGATCTGAGGCTCTGAGATTGTGTGAAGGGTGGGCAGTTGGCTATAAGACAGCTGTTTCTCCTTAACCAAGTCTGTCAGCGCATTGTTTTGTTTCCGCCTGTTTCACATAGGCTTTCTCCAGATTTAATACGTGAAACAGACATTGTGTTTGGCTGTTCTGGGAGAGAGATGGAAGGGAGGTTTAATCACTCAGTCTTATTCCCAAAGAGGCTGTGTGTGTGTGTGTGAAGGGGACCCTGCTTCTGGCACCTGCCACTGCTGTGGCTGCCACTAGGAGGGCTAGCCGCCCCTAGTCACCGGAGGGCGCGCTAAGCAGCTGATTCCTCTCCCAGGCTCTGGCATCCCTTTCCTATCCACAGGACCCAGCTTAGCGCCCATGTCCAACGAACTCCCTGCTTCCCCCTCCCATCACCCTCAGAGATCGCACAGACCCCCAATGTGTCACGGCTACAAGGTTTGTTAAAAACTGTCTTTTCTAGTGAGTGGTTTAAAATTTATTTCAAATTATTATTACGGTCATACTGTCAGATAAAGCCTGAGCCTAGATCAGAAGGCTTAAGTCCTGACTCCTGGTATGTAGCTCTTTCCCGTGAGTGGGGTGACTTCCCTGATAAGGGGGGAGGGACTGGTGGCCAGTTGAACCTGCGGAGACCTGGAGAGGATAGGAGACAGAAGAGACTCAATGTGAAGAACTCGTGGCCTTGGGAATGTCTCAAGGGATGCTCCGTAGACTGAGCCCGAGGCCTGGAGCACGTGCAGGGATTCTGTGCAACCTGGCGGCGGCGGGGGTGGTCAGGTGGTGATGAGTTCTATGGAAGCTACATCCCCATGACCTACCCCATCCGTCTCAGAGCCCAGCTCGGCCACACTCTTGAACGGGCACCCAGGGCAGTGGTCCTCCAGGGCAGGCTGACCCAGAGTTGCTGACACCTGAAGATCTAGGATATCAAAGCGGTTAGAGCAAAGAGACTGCCAGAGGGACTGGAGCTATTCATTTGTTCATTCATTCAATAAATATTTAGAAAGCCAGGTCTACCTTGTCCCCTGGCCCCAGGACCACTGGACACTGGAAAACAGGCCAAAATGCACTGATGAAAATAGTGACTTTGGTCATGCAAGCTGCAATGATGGTAATAACATTAATGCAGTCGATTAAATATGGCCACAAATTCTTTGCAAAACTCTTCCATCAAGAGATAAGATCTTTTTCCCCATCCCTAAGGTCTGAGCTGACTTTGTGACTTGCTTTGACCAAAGCATGTGTTCTGGGGTCTAGGTCTTAAGAGTCGTTGCAACTTCTGTTTCACCCTCTTGGAACTTGGAGTCCATTCCATGAAGAAGTCGGAAATGATCGATCACAAAGAGAGGGAGGCCCACCGTCTCAGAGGTCCCAGCTGAGCCCAGGCCCCAGGCAACCCTCAGCTGAATGCAGGGGCTTGAGCAAGACCACGTTAGCACTGCCCAGCCAGCCCGCAGCATCACGACAAATAATGAAACGCTGTTGCCTTATGCCACTGTGTTTTGGGGTGGTTTGTAGCACAGCAGTAGATAACCGAAACAGTAAGGTATATTTCCGGTTTTCCTTTTTTTCCCGATAAACTAAAATGTTAAACTTCCTGATAAGTACCTTAGGCTCTGTAAATATAGAAAAAGCACTGACAATTTTTATGTACTGTGGTCCAGGCTTCCATTTATTTAAAAGTAATAATATAGAGACATGGTGCAAATATTCTAACACTCAGGAAGATAGAAAACAAAGTCAAAGTTGTCTTCCACACCTGGATCCCTAATCCATTTCCTCAAAGGTAAAAGCTGTTAGCAGTTTCTTCTGGATCCTTTAAGTAAAGATAGATTATATGTACACTTGCAGAGCTACAGCTATGCCAGTATCTACGCTTGTCTCCTTTTTTATTTGCAGCAACTGTATAATATGCACTGTTTTGCATTTTGGTGCATTTTGTTTGTTTTTTGTTTTTTCTGCTAATGATTTATCTCAAACACCTTTTTATCCCCTGAGACCTATTTCATAGTGTCTCACTGTAAAGATGGATTCATAAAGGGGAGTTGCATTGTTTCCAGTTTGGGATGTACCTATAAACACATCTTTATGTACTTTTGCTTAAATATCCACGGATAGTGCTTACATACTCTGGATCAAAGGGCATGTTCATTTGACATTTTGACAGGTACATTTATTTTGGAACTCCCATATGAAAAGGGTTGTCTGACCATTTATAACAATATCTACCTTTGTATGCTTACAAATGTATTATCCCATTTGAGCCCCACGATAGCATGTGAGTTGGTCATCTTTCCATTTTATGGAAGGAGAAACTGAATCTCAGAGAGCTTGAGCCCATGCCCAAGGTCACACAATTAGTAAATTTTTTTGTTGTTTTTAGAACTTAAAAGCATTAACCTTCCATAGGGACCCGAGAGGCTGGCAAAACCCACACTGAACACATACTAAGAAGATCTCGTTACAAAAGGAGTACCGAGTTATAATTGTCTCATGCATTTAGTCCTCTGATAAATGGAGAGCTGATCTCTCCAAAACTTGAGATTCTGCAATTAGGAAGATGTAGGCTCATTGTAGGTGGGTGGGAGCAGCAGGCTCAAAGAGGCAGGGAGAGGATTCTTCATGGAAGAGCCCTGCCTCTAGTCTCTGTGAAGCAGAGATGAGCCATGCAGGTCTGGCCTGATGTCTCCCCGATGGGACCATGCAATGCTCCTTGGCCTGAATTCAGGCTGGGATGTGGCTATGGGAGATGCTCCCCTGAGAGATGCAGCTGGGAGCTCAGGCCTTGGCAGGGCAGCCTAGGCCCCCCACAGGGGACTGGACTGTGATAAAATTTTAAACTGGAGTCTCTGCCCTGACCCTTTGGGAGTTAGATCCTTTCTGTCTCCCTAATTCCAACCCTAGATTTAACTGGGTGAAGGGCAGAGCTATTCTTTCCAGGGGGATTCAGGGGGAGGGATATGGGGATAAGGGAACTACTAATGCTGAGTACCTGCTTTGTGCCCAGCATTCTACATGCATTGTCTCCTTGAAGTCTTATCAATTATAAGGAGCTCTCATTATCCCATTTCAGAGATATGGAAGTTGAGGCTCAAGAGTCTAGTTTTTAGAATTAGGCCTCAAGGTCTGGACCAGGTTGGCAGCTGGGGTGTTGTGTTGTCAGCTTGAGCTGCTGTAACAGATACCAGAGACTGGGTGTCTTAAACAGCACGTATTTATTTCCCACAGTTCTGGAGGCTGTGAAGTCCAAGATCAAGGGGATGCAGGTTCAGTGTCTGGTGAGGGTCTGCTTCCTGGCTTGTTGATGACCACTTTCTCTCTGCGTCCTGCCATGGCAGAGAGAGACATCATCTCTTCATATCTCTTCTTACAAGGGCACTAATCCCATCATGAGGGCTCCACCCTCATGACCTAATGACCTCCCAAAGTCCCCACCTCCAAACCATTACCTTGAGGGTGAGGGCTTCAACATATGAATTTAACATTCAGTCCAAAGCATGTCTTCTGGGACTCTGTGCCTGAAGTTGTTAACTCCTCCCTGCCTGGGGCCATATTTGGTGTTTAGGAGCAGAGCAGGCCACAGCCTGCACCTGTGGACTGAGACTGGAAACCAGCCAACACCTGAGACCAGTTGACCATATTTAGGACATCCTTCCTTGCTCTATCCACTGCCCTGCATTCTGCTCAGGAAGGTTAGGTAACATATCCAATGTCTCTAGCTTTGGGTGGTAGAAGCCAAAACTGAATCCAAAGCCTGAAACTTTCTGCCAGATGAGCCTGCAGAGTGGCGTGGTGGTGGAGCTCAGGCTCTGGCTGGACCACCTGAGTTCACACCTGGGGTTTTGCCACATGGTCGCTGTAGTGACTTTGACCAAATTAACCTCCCTCTTCCTTGGAAAGGGGATAAAAACAATACCTGCCTTGTTGGGTTACTGAGAGCATTACGTAGGTTAATTCACATAAAGAGCTGAGAACAACGCCTAGCACAAGGTGGGCACCCAATAAATGGTGATTACTTTCACGACTCCATCAAGTATGCCAGGGATGAAGCAAGACCAGCTCTGGGAGAGGAGAAAGGGAGGGGAAGGTGCCTCCGTGAAGCTGATTTTCCTCTCTGGGTGGAGACTGTCCCGAGTCTCATAGCTGGAGACCCAGCATTTTCTCTGCTATGAACCTGCCAGGGTCCCTCTGGCAATAATGCAGTCAGCTCCTCTTATTCATCAGGACCAGACACCGAGGGTGACAAGGGCAAAGAGAGCAATTAGCCCTCGCACCGGGAGGATTTCTTTTCTTTTTTTTCTTTTTATTTTATATTGGACTATAGTTGATTTACAATGTTGTGTTAGTTTCAGGTGTACAGCAAAGTGATTCAGTTATACATATACGTATATCTGTTCTTTTTCAAATTCTTTTCCCATTTAGGTTATTACAGAATATTGAGCGGAGTTCCCTGTGCTGTACAGTAGGTCCTTGTTGGTTATCTATTTTATATATAATAGTGTATATATATTAATCCCAAACACCTAATTTATCCCTCTGCCCCCCCTTTCCTCTTCGGTAACCATGAGTTTGTTTTCTGTGTCTGTTTTGTAAATAAGTTCATTTGTATCATTTTTTAGATTCCCCATATAAGCGATATCATATGGTATTTGTCTTTCTCTGTCTGACTTACTTCACTTAGTATGATAATCTCCAGGTCCAACCTTGTTGCTGCAAATGACATTATTTCATTCTTTTTAATGGCTGAGTAGTATTCCATTGTGTGTATGTACCACATCTTTATCCATTCATCTGTTGATGAACATTTAGGTGCTTCTATGTCTTGGCTATTGTAAACAGCACTGCAGTGAACAATTAGGTGCATGTATCTTTTCGAATTATGGTTTTCTCCGATATATGCCTAGGAGTGGGATTGCTGGATCATATGGTACATCTAGTTTTAGTTTTTTAAGGAACCTCCATACTGCTCTCCATAGTGGCTGTACCACTCCCACCAACAGTGTAGGAGTGTTCCCTTTTCTACATACCTGGAGAATTTCTGATCTATAGGAGTGAGCCGCGGGGTTAGATGCTCTCTGCCTGGACAGTACGTGGGGGGAGGGGGTGGCGGCGGGACCGGGACACCGGGGGCCACAAGGTGTGAGGCATCATTTCTGCTCCAGTGGCTCTGGTTTGGGGTAGAGCAGTGAACACGGGCCTTGTAGCCAGAGCCCTCCTTAAATCCTGACTCTGCCCCTTTCTCTGTGTGACGTTAGCAAGTGACCAGCCCTCCGGAGCCCCCGTTCTCTCTTCTTCCATAAGGGTGTCCATCCATTCAGTGCAGCCAGCACAGAATAGGCCCTCGGTGGCTTCTCCTTCTGGCCGCCAAGCCCTTGGACTGCCCTCTTCCTGTCTCAGTGCAGCTTTTCATGCATTCGTAACCCCCTATGGAACATCTGTTTGCCAGGCACTGGGAGGCACTGGGGATGTGATGATGATTAAAACAGATGCACTTTCTCCCCTCAGGATCATACTGACCTTGAACTCTAAGTCCAAGGGTGGCGAATCACAAAGGGTGGTGCTGGGAACGTAGGGGCATAGGTGACCTAGAGCTGCCCCAGGAAGGGCAGCTGGGGCCTGGTGCAGTCCTTGAAGGGAGTGGGCCTAGGGGCAGAACATTCTGGCTCTACAGTCTGTGTTCTGGATGGAGCCCTTGGGCCAACTCTCTCTGCATCCCTCCCTCCCCACCCCGGGACAGCATCTCCCTCCAACTCCCTGTTGAATGGAGACCCCTCTAATAAGCTTTCCCTCTGGTTGACCCTAGGATCCCACTGCCAGCTGGCCCAATCTGTCTCTCCTCCTAGATCGCCCAAGCGCACCTGATTCCATCAAATCCAATTTTCTCCATTTCCATCAGGACTCCTGCCCTGGGGGGTATGAGCCAGGTGGCAGGATCAGCTGTCTCAGGGAGGACACCCCCCTCCCACTGCTTCCTGAAGCAGGAGCGCTGCCTCCTCTGATCTGCTGAGCCTGGTGGGGAAAGGCTGCAGCGGGGGAAGAAGGATTGTCCTGGGAAAATGGTGCTTTTTAGTTGTCATGGCAACAGTTGCTAGGTGTCACCAGGAGGAGGCTCTAGAGGTTGACCTTCCCTCCCACAGGGAAAAAAAGGCAGGGCTCTGAGAGGGACCTAAACTCTTTCCTTGGGCTGAGTGAGTCTGCCTCATTCATTCATTCCTTCCTTCATGCAATATACATTCATTTATTACCTTCTATGTACTGGGACTATGTAAGTCTCTGGGAATTCATGAATAAATTAGTCTCTGTCCACAAGGAGCTCCAACAGTAGGGGAGAAAAAAATGCAAATAGAGGATCATATTGGACTGCGTAAGGGCTTCATTGAAAACGTACACAGGGCACTAAGTGAGCAGGGCAGGGGCACCTAACCCTCCTGGAAGCTGAGCAGGTTTATCAGGCAACGTTCCATAATGGGGGCGACACTGGTGCCGAATATTTCAAGCGGGTTAATAACCAGGCGAAGGCTGCTCCGCCTCTGGGAATAACTCGGCCAGTCCTGGAGAAGTGCCGCAGCTTGGGAATTTGGGGGTAAAAGTCATCTGGAATATTCGTGGTATATGGGCTGTGTATGAGGGAGGGGCAAGAGAGAAGGCTGGGATGGTCAGCAGAGGTTGGATTACCAAGTGTCTAAGCCGCGGGGACTGTATCCTTCAGGGGAGAAGAGAAGCTGCTGGTGGGAATTGAAGGGAGGGAGCGTCAGGTTATAATCAGAGACAGAGAGATACAGCTCTGGACATGGGCCACATGGATGGGTGGGGCCTGCAGGGTTACCTTGGGAAGTTGTCCAGGTTTTTGTGCCACTTGAATGCAGTGGGTTGAAGGAAACGAGAGGGAAAATCTGGGCTGACTTCCAGATTCCTGGCTTGGGGCCAGGCAGGTGCAAACACCTGAAATAAGGGGAGAGAGAAAAGGGGGAGGTGGTGGCCCAGCAGAGCAGAGGCGGTAAGTTCAGTCGGGGCTCATCCAGGTGCCTGCAGGGTGCACGGGGCAGATGTGGGCAGACGGCTATGGACCCTGGGTGGCCGATGAGGGGCCCAGGTGTGCACAAGGGTGAGGCCAGGACCTTGGGCCACAGAGACTGTCAAAGGTAAATGGATGGAGGCTGAGAGGAAATGCTTAGAGAGGGGGGGTGGGCTGGAGCGAGTGGTCAGGAGGGAGTGAGCCACGGGGTCACCGAAAAGGCTGGCAATGTGAGGACTGAACGGAGTGCATTCGATTTGGCAATTAGAGAGCACCTGGGGGGCTCTGCTGTAGAGGCTTCTGGGGAACAGTGGAGGCAGAGGCCAGAGACAGAGGGCCGAGGAGTGCCGGGAGGGTGGCGGTGCTGGTACCCTGTTAACCTCTCGTTCAAGGAGAGGTTAAGAGCCCAGGGAAGGAGAGCCGGGCTAGGGAGGAGGGCAAGGCGGGGGGACTTCTGATATGTGGGAAACTCCAGTTTGTGGGGCAGAGAGGAGAAGGTGCTGGAGGGGAGATGGAAACACAGGGCTGTGGATAAGGATGGAGAAGCAGCAGTGTTGCCAGCCACCCAGATCTGTTGGAGTTGGTGTTGCCTTTGGGAGGGAGCTGGGGTGTAGAGTATGGACCATGGGGCTGGGGACGGGAGGGGAGCAGGTACTAGGAGATGGTGGGTGTGAAGACAGGGGATACGGGGGGTGTGTGTGTGTGTGTGTGTGTGTGTATGTCTCTGTGCGTGTTTGTGTATATGTCTGTGTGCCTGTGTATGTGTGTGTATATCTGTGTCTGTGTCTGTGTGCCTCTAACTGGAGGCATCAAGTAATCCCTCTGGGACTAGATTGTTGTGGATTTTTGGAGCCCAGATTGTTTCATTAGTAAAATGTTCAGGTGTTTGTAATCACTTGAACGAAAAGAATTATGTGGGGTGGTGTGTGTTTGTGTGTGTGTGTCTGTGAGTGTGTGTTTATGCTTCGGTCCATAGGTATGTGTCTCTGTGTGTCTGTGTATGTCTGTGTGTGTTTGTATGTTTCTGTGGAGGTGTGTGTTTGTGTATATGCATGTGTCTTTGTGTGCTGTGGATGTGTGTATATGTTTATGTATGGGTTTGTGCCTGGGTCTTTGCATGTGTGTTTATATGTGTCTATGTGGGTATGAATCTGTGTGTCTGTATCAGTGTGTGTGTATATCCGTGTGTCACTATGTGTCTGTTGGGTGTGTCTGTGTGGGTATGCTTTTATGTATTCATTTATTTGTGTATGTGCTCGTGCATGTGATTCTCTGTGGGTATGTCTGTGTGTCTCTGTGTCTCTGTGCATCTGTGTGTGTTGGATTGAGGTCATAGAACATGTGTCAGAGGTAGACCCTGAGATATCATCAAGGCCAACATCACCCCAGTTCTTCAAAAGGAGGGACTAGCCCCAGAGATGTGGAGAAACATCCTCAAGGGCACAGAGAGCAAAAGACAGAATTGGCCGGACCCTGGTCTCCAGATGAATTCTGCACATCTTAAGCTCACAGGATAGGGGCCCATGGCTGGGGTTGTGGGAAGGGGAGGCCACCAGAGGCCTTGCAGCCTCCTGGCACCACGGGGGCTGGTGCTTTTCTCTCTCAAAACTTACTTGAGTTATTTAAAACATTGTCCCCCGGTCTGAACCTGGAGGCCCAGCCCAGGTGGACCATCGTTACCCGGGGACTCACGCTCATTTGGCCTGGGCCTTGGGAAATGCCCATCCTGAATGGAATGACTGGTGGAGCAGGGTCCCAGAGCCCAACCCTCTGCCCACCAGCCCAGCAGCTGAGGGCCGACTCCTGCCTGCCCACCTGCCCAGGGAAAGAATCGGGGACTTGGAACTTCCTTGAAACATTAGTGCTCAGAGCTCGTGTGAGACAAGCCCTCTCCACACAGCCAGTCAGAGTGGCTTCACACTGCTGCTACAGCTGGAATTTCATTTCCGCCTGGATGTTACGTTTTGCCATCTAATTTGGTGACAAATCAAGGTGATTTGTTGGGAGCAAGTCTGCAATTAGTGTGACATTCTCATCCCAAATGCTAGCCCGTTATACACCCTCCCATTACTGCCTTGATCTCATTCAATGGATATCCATGGATTCAGAAATATGGCTGGGTGGGGGAGGTCTGAGAAGCCCTTGCCCACCCCAGCCCCCAGATTCAGGTCATTTCCATTGCCATGGGCAAGAGTGGATCTCAGATCCTCAAGGCTGTTTCTAAACATCTAGCAGGAAAGCCCCCTGCTGCAAAATTAGCCAGCACGTACTTGGGATAAATGGTACTTACTTCCCTCAGAGCAGCGTCAGCCAATAGAAATACAATGTGAGCCTCATGTGTAATTTAAAATTTGCTAATAGCTACATTTAAAAGAGTGAAAGGGATGAGTAGAACTAGTTTTAATAATGTATTTTATTTAGTCACTGTATCCAAAATATCATTTCAGCATGTAATAAATATAAAAATTAGTAATGACATGTTTGAGATATTGAACATTCTTTTTTGTATTAAAGCCTCGGAAATCGATGTGTATTTTACATTTACAGCCCTTCTCAATTCATACCAGCCACATTGCAAGTGCTCAGTCACCACATGTAGCCAGTGGCTTCCGGTTTGGACGGCCCAGCCTTGGAGAACCTCTCTGGTGCTGCCAGCCACAGGGAACGAGGTTGTTCTAGAGGATTCTGAGCTGGGGGCTCTGGATCTCAGTTTTCCCATCTGTGAACGGAGGGTGACACTCCCTGTCCTTTGGCCTTCCCAGGGCTGTTTTCGGGGTCTCTCAAAGTCAAGCGCCCTGAGCACTCCCATTTTTAGAGCTCTTCTGAGAAATGATAAAACAGGGTTACAGAATGGTAGACGGTGTTAAATATTTGCATTTAGTGAGTTAATCTTTCAAACACCCTAAAATAGTAACGTGTTTATATAAGCTCATTTGGAAAGCAAAAGTCTACATCTGAGGCTAGATCTGAATATGAGGCCCCGGCTAAATGTCCCTCCTGCTACCCCTCTCCATTGCCCACTACAGTAAGCTCTAAACGTATGAAAAACAAGTATGGAGACATCCCTCGTGATCCACTGGTTAGGACTCCGCCCTTCCACCGCAGGGGTCCCAGTTCGATCCCTGGTTGGGAAACTAAGATCTCGCATGCCTCGCGGAGTGGCCAAAAAAAAGAAAAAAGAAAAACAAATATGTTATGTTCTTTGCAAACTGTAAAGTGTAGTACACAGTCTTGGGGTGGGTGGGAGAGTTGGGGTCTTCACATTTGCTAAGAAAGAACCAAGGGTGCTGGAGGTTTGCTTCTGGGTTGATGCTGGGGCCAGGTCTGTCTCATGCTCCACTCAGAACACTCTGGGGTTTCTGGAACTCTTGAAGCAGGGGGGAGTGGAGAGAGGGGCCTCCAGAATGGGGACTAAGTGCATGTGTGCAGGGAAGGGAGGTCCTCTCCTTGTCGCAATAGCAAATTTCTAGATGGTTGTGGCTCCTTAGGCCCATTCCTTCATGCTTTGGAGGAAATGTCAAGGCAGCCTGGGTCTAAGCCCCAGCAGTAGCTGGGCCGCTCTCTCTCTCTCTCTCTCTCTCTCTCTCCCTCTCTCTCTCTCTCTCTCTCTCACACACACACACACACACACACACACACACACACACACACACACACACACAAGTTCAGCTTGCTGACCTTTTCCTCCTTTCCGCCTATTCATGGTGTGGTTTAGGGAGAGTTGCTGCACGCCAGTCACTTGCAAAGGGAGATGACCCTCTTGTCCTAGAATCACTGTAAGATTCAGAAGGACACAGAAGACAAATGAGTTTCTTCTCTGGGGATCTTCTTGTCCCAGCTTCAGTCTTTATTCTTAACAAGACACAACTTGGTTCCATAGAAAGAATATGAGATTTGCAATAAAGAGACTCCAGTTCAAGGCTTGGCTTCCTATTGAATTCTACTTTATGGTCCTTGGTTTCTCCATTCTGATGCCGTGTCAGCTCCAGGAGGATAGGAGTCCAGCTTGCTAAGCATGGTGTCTGACGCATATTCGTGGCATAAATATTTGAGAACTGATGAAATGTATGTGTCTGGAAAATGGGCTGAGTAATAATACCTGCCTCATTTGATGGTTCTGAAAGCTGAATGAGGAAACATCACACACACACACACACACACACACACACACACACACACACACACACACACACACACACACACACACACACACACACACAGACACTTCTCCAGCCTCATCCAGCTAAAAGAGAAATTAACAGATTGGCTATTCAGAAACTTAAACTCAAAGGAACAGGGTGGTTGAAGACTGAACCAAGGTCACAGAGCATGGTGAATACAGAGGTGGGAGAGGAATTTAGGTCTTGAATCACAGGGTGTCACCTTTCTTATCTTGCCAACTGAGAGACAGAGACAGAGACAGAGACAGCGAGCGAGCGAGCGAGAGAGAGAGAGAGAGAGAGAGAGAGAGAGAGAGAGAGAGAGAGGAGTCTGTGTTGGGGATGAGAGGTCTTCCTATGTGATATACACCGAATACCCTTTCACTGGACATTTATCTAGGAATTACTGTTGGCCTATTGTAAAGTGTGTCTGCTCCCAGAATCAACAAATTTTTATGGGTGCTTTTGGCAGCCACCAGAAGAGGGGAGAGGAGGAAAAGACAGAGAAGCTGTGATACTAGCCCTCAGAAGTGCGTGGTCTAGAAGGAGGTCAGGATGCAGTTTCAAAGCGTCGTCCCCTTTGAGCAGGGAGCTGGCATAGCATACAGGAAAGAGCACTGGGCCAGAGCTAGACGACCTGGGCTCTCGTTCCAGCTCTGACGTGAATTCCTCTCTCTGGGTCTGAGTTTTCTTCTGTGTGAAGGTCAACGTTCGATGCCAGAGGGCGTCTTCAGGCCCGTTGAGCACTACCTCGAGCTTAAGTGGAAACAGCTCATCCCAGTACCTTCCAGCCCAGAACACAGCTACCTGCAGATTCTGCCAGGTTGATCAGCGCTGAGGGGGCAGGCTTGCCGTCGAGGGGAGGGAATCTGGGTTCACTTCACGGAGGCATCCACCTCCCCAGGACAAGTCACTTAGCAACAGTGAAGATGCTGAAGCTTCTCTCTGGCCCAAGGTGAGTTCAAAGGCTCCCTGATGGGGCTCATCCTAGTTGATGGAGGAAAATGACTCCAGGCTTAGGTTAGGAGTCTGGACTCTGAGTTCTCCTCTCTGGGCTTCAGTTTATTTTCCATGAGACGATTATCTCAGAGTCCTTAGCACAGCGGCCTTCCGTGTCATCTCCTTTCAGTAAGTCAGGGTCGAACCTGGCTGGGGGTATCTGGCTGGTGGCCCACTTCCATAGGCGGCTTGTTTACCTCTCCAAAAAATCAGCACTGATTGTTCAGGTTTTCTTAGCTGCCAGCAATAAACAGAGATCACTCCTATAGAGCAGACCTCAGGCAAATCTCAAGCTATTCAGACGTTGATTTGCAAAACAAACAAACAAAAAACAATGAGAGAAAACCAACCAAACAAAAACCCACTTATTGAGTTGCTGTTATATGCCAAGTACTAAAAGTTTGCCCTCAGTCTCCTAAGGGCTGTCTTCTTTTAGCTCTCAAGTCTTGGCTCAGAGGTGAACATCTTAAGAGGGGCTCCCGTTTTAACCGCATTTTCAAGGGGGAAGCCTGAAGGTCAGAGTAACCATTTAAAACTCAAGTTCAATTGTGTCATTTCCCAGCTTAAAACACATCAGTGCCTTCCCCCTACGCCTCAGGTGAAGGCACACTCTTGCCCTTTTCTCCCCATCTCTCCCTGCACTCAGCCTCCTTTTTTCTATGCTGCCTGGCCTGTGCCGGAGCCCCACACATGCCAAGTTCTTTCTGTCTCACGGACCCTGCACGTGCCGGCTTCCTCCTGGAAAGTTCTTCCCAGCTCTTCAGCTGGATGGCTCCTTCGGGTCCTGAAGATTTCAGGTTAAATGCCATCTCCTCAGAGAGACCTCTTAGGAGAATCCTAAGTCATCCCCTCCTCTCAATTGGTCTTTATCAAGGCACCATTTGCATCCTTCATAATACATTTCATGATTTAAATTTTTTATTTAGTTACTTTCATTCTTTTTCTGTCTAATGTCTGTCTTTCTCACTTGACTGTAAGCTCCAGGAGGGCAGAGCCATTACTTTATTTGCTTAGATGTACAGAGGTTAACACAGTGCATGCACACATGGAAAGCAGGCGTGTTTGAAGGGCCCCAGTGATGTAAAGATGACTGAGAAGAAGGTCCTCGCTTTCAAAAATCTCATGATTTAATCACAGAGGGACACACAAAGAGACGATCACAGTCGAGGTCCATCTTTTCTCTAGTAGATGTAGTATGTGTGATGCTACAGCATCAGAAGACACAGTTGCTAACTCTGCAGATATGGGCCACTGTGCTGTAGTCATGGAAGACTTCCCAGGGGTGGTGATGTTTTCATAACATCTTGAAGACTGAGTACGGATTTATTAGGTCAAGACTTTGCAGGCAGTGGGATCGGTATGAATGATGGCCCAAAGGTGTTTCAAGTAGGCAAGAATGAGGCGTTTAGAGAAAAGCAAGTGTCTTTATATGCACAGGAGCTCTTGGGGGGAACTTCAGGAGATGAGGCAGAAGAAGTGGCCTTTTCTGAGCTCAGGAGACACAGTGTCATGTTGAAGATAACTGGGAAATAGAAAAGGGTGTTAAAGAGAGCAATGATCAGATTTGAATTTAACTTTTAGAAACATTTTAAAAAATATAAAAAGAATACATATCCATTGTAGAAATATTTGAAAATAATAGAAACATCAAGAAACAGGTGAGCTATAGCCAGCATGTAGGGGAGTTACACAGGCAGTGCTGGGCCAGGGGAAGTAGTGGGCCAGGGGAAGGGTTGGAGCTGGCTGGGACTGGAGGCAGAGGAGCTCCTTATGAATAAGGAGGGAGGGATGATGGGGGCTGAACCTGGACAGAGGGGCTGGAAATTGAAAGGAGGAAACCAGAGGAAGATGAAGGGGGAAGATATGGGGACCAGTTGGATGTAGGTCTGGGGGGAGAGGAAGGGATCTGAATGATTACCCTGTTTCCGGCTTCATTATGTAAATGAATGATGGACCCTTTCATGTAGATGCATCTCTTAGGCGAGGATAGGCAGTGTGTTGTAGGAGAGGTGAAAGGGCACTGTGGCCACACCCCCATGCCCTGAGAAGGAGCTGAGCATCCTGTTCATCAGCGTCATGCACACACATGGATATTTGATGGCTCCTCTAGACACCTGCTGTGGTCCCACAGCACATCACAGGAAGAGAATTCCTGGTAGGGGGCGTGAGATGCAGTGACCCTGGGAACTCTGCCTCCCTAGCCCCTTTCCGTCTTTCATGCTGCCATGCTTAGGGTTAGCTGTAAAGCAGGTGGTCAGTCTTATGTGCAGAAATGCTTCTAGTGCCACTTGAACCTGACAGGCCATCCTTGTGATCAAAAGAGCAGGTCTAGAAGGGACCTCAGAAATCACCTGGTCTGCTTTCCTTATCCAGGAAGGGGCAGGAAACTCACACCTACTCCAGGCCTGGCACTCAGTTAGCCTTCATCAAAACTCCATGTGACAGATATTCCTCCTGTTCCCACTTTACAGTGGAGGTAACTGAGCCTAGGAGAGATGAAATATCTCATGAAAGGTCACAGAAAAGATCATGACCTGGTTTCAAAGTCGATATTTCTGACTCTACAGCTCATGTCCAGCCTTCCCCGGCACACCAGTCCTCCTTCAGGGAAGGGAGCTAAAGTCCAGAGAGATGGAGAATGGCTTGTCTAAAGCAATTCAGGGGCAGAACAAACCAAATCTCTTAACTCCCCTTGCACACCACTCCTTTCTGGGCTTCTTCTAGTCAATGTCTGTTACGTGCCCGGTTCTTCACTGAGTGAGGTGGTAGGATGGAGTGGTAGCTGTGGAACTGGAAAAGCCTATTTCTCTGTCCCCAGAGAGCTTATGTTCTTCCTAGAGAGGTGGCCTCAAAGATGGTGACAAAATGATGGGCAGAGCCTGGCATCTTCATTCCTTTCTCTTCTCCCACCTCCCACGTTGTAGTTCTTCTCCACTTGCCAACTGACCGTCTGGGCTGAGAGTGACAGAAAATGTGCTCAATAAAGTCTCACACACAGAGTTCTGCCCCAACTATTAACCTGAGCAGGAAGGAAGGGGAGAAGGAGGCCTTTCAGGAATATGCGCGTTCGTGCACTCGGACCGCAGATGCTAGCTTCTCTCCGTCTACCACAGGGTCAGGCATGAGGTGGACAATTGCATATTGGCTGCAGTGAAGTACCATTGCCATGGATATAGACAGGCAAAGGGAGGCTAGGGAGGGCTACAAATTAGGCCAAGTGTCGGTGACACAGAAACAAAACTCGCAGGCTTTGGGGCCAATGGCTTCTTAGTGGGAGGACACAGAGAAGTCCGACTCTTGGTCACAGTGGTCAGAAGGCAGTGTGAGGAAAGAGCAGTGGTCTTGGACCCAGATAGATGTGGGTTCAATTTACAGCACTGATATGACTAGCCGTGGGACCTTGTGCAGTAACGTAACCTCTGAAAGTTTCCTCACCTGTAAATGCTAAGGAAAATATTGATCTGAAGAGTGAAAAAGGAAAACATGCAAAGCACCATGTTTTGCTTGAGTTTTCACTTAATGATGATCGTGGTGATGGTGGTGTTGGTGGTGCTGATGGTGGTGATGGCAGTGGTGCTGATGGTGGTGATGGTGGTGGGGATGATAATGGTTATGATCGTGATGATCACGAAGACTGACCACAGTCTGCCCTTATCCTTCTTTGGAAAATGAAATCTCCCTGATTCTCACTAAAGATTTAGACAGAAATAGTCAAGAGATGGGTAGGGAAGGAGAAGAGAGATGACATAAATATTTAGCTCCTGTTGCATGCCATCTACTACAGTAGGCTCATTTGCCTACTTTTTTCTTCACTTAATCCTCAGAAGAATCCTTTGAAATATCTTATATTCCGTATCTTATGAATGAGAAAACTGAGGTCAAAGAAGTTTAGTTGCTTGCTTGGATTCTTACAGTGATGAAGTTGTAGAGCCAGGATTTGATCCCAAGACTCCAGAGCTCAGTCTTTTCTCAATGAAGTTTCTCATGAACTCATCGGGGCATGATTCCAAACCTTCTCAGCATCTTTTACATTGGAACATTCTCGGATGAAATCTGCCCCACTACCATCCCAGCAAAGGTGCCTGGGCAGAAGTCCCAACAATCACACTGTAAACTTGACTGACTTCCATAGGCATCATTCATCCCTTCATTTATTCTATTATCCACAAATTCACTGGTGTTCATTGAGCCAGACACTACTTTTGGCCCTAAGGCTAGAAAGCAGAAAGAGCTGTGAGATGAATGGTGGATAACGGCAGCATGTTTGTTTGACATGCACTCTGGTAGTTGTAAGTCATAGGTTGTATGTAGATGTGTCCATCAGTATCCAGTAAGGAGAAAGAAACCGTATCAGTTTTTTTTTTTTAACCCAATAGAATTAAATCAAAAGAATTGTTACTGCGAATAATGAATTGTTAACTAGGTAACTTAAAGGACAAAGAGGGAATAATAAGTTATCACAGATGGAGCAGCTATAAGAAGCAGCCACCACCCCTAGGACTGCGGGGAAGAAAATGAAGATGTTGGAATAATTAGAACTTTGCTCGGAGAGAGGATGCTTCAGAGCTGAAACTCAGCCCTCTGAGGAGGGGGCCCTTTCCTTCTGGTGTTGATTGTTCTGAGCGTGGACGAGGGAACATGTAGGGTTGAGACTTCTGAGGAGGGACCAACGCCCAGCTGGTGCTGGTGTTTCTGACAGAGTACAACAAAGCATGTTCTGAAATTGCTGGGAGAAACTGAAACTTGGATACAACTGATATTACTGGACCAGACTATTACTTCAGAGGTGGACAAGCAAGACTGGGCTGGTGCTGCCAGGAAGAGGAAGGAGACAGGATGCCTACAGGAAGCAAGCGGGATGATGGGGCTGCTGCTTCTTCCTCCCACCTTGCAGCCTCTCTCTAGTTCCCCCTTTTGGCAAAGTCCAACAGGGATCCCGCTGGTAAAGCAGAAATGAGGTTTGCAGTGTCCTATCATAAAGCAGTGTACAGGAGGGTGGATTTGAAGCTGAGAGACAGTCATGGACAAGAATAGAGACCCAGAATCTTGAATGAGCTAGAGAAGGCTTCCTGAAAAGCATGGCATCATTTTCAGAAGAGAGTCTGCATCTCGAAGGATGGGATTGGGACTGAGCCAGAGAACCAGGGTACATGCCAGGCAGACAGGGGGAGATGAGGTGGGAGGGGTAGGTGAGGGATGGGCAGGGGGGAGTCTCACTCTGTTGCATCCTGGGTCTCAAGCCTTGAAGGTTAGGACATCAGGATTGGCCTTTGAGGTGAGGACAGAAAAAGTGGCCTAATTCACACGCCCAATTTTATCCTCTCAGTGATCCTGTGATTAAGACTTTTTTGTCTCCATTTTATAAATGAGGAAAGTAAGACTCAGAGAGAGAAACTTTCTGTTGCACAGCCCCAGAGGGAGCCACTGGTGTTGTCACTATGAGAATGGTGCAGCCTGGCAGTGTGAGGGGTTTCACCTGCATGGCTGCAGGGGGCAGTCCTACACCAAGACCCCGCAGCTAGTAGGCAGGGTAGTTATAAGGAGTGTAGAGTCCTCATCCAGGATCTCTTTTATTCCTCTCGTGCTAGAAAGTCTGTATATGAAGAGTTGAAATCACACATACACATCAACTCCTCCAGGGAGCAGTATTTGAAATCTCATCTCCAGAAGCCCCATTTCTTTTGCATTGCCCCATCCCTTTGGGATGCTTGGATCAGATGGGCCAACGTCAGCATCAACAAAACTTCCCAGTAGTTAGAGAATCACCAGCTTCCCAACTCTAAAATCTGTGGGCATCTGGAACCAGAAGATTACCTGACCCCCTTCTAAGTGGGTTCAGAGTCAAGGAGACCGGTAGATGCCACTGGATCTTGAGGGCCAACTATTGATTTCTCAGCTTGCTTGGCAGTTTACAAAATTCAGTCCTTGGTGCTTGTTAGAGCTAATTTCACACTTTGCCATCACTTGTTATTAGGTGAGAAAAAAATACAGTCCTGCTAGCAAATCCTCATTTAAGGAGAAGGAGAAAATGCATTGGCCCTGGCATCACTTAGGGAAAGAAGCAATTACCAAGTAGAGATTGCCGAGTGTAACTCATGACTTAGAGATCCAAGGAAGAATGGGGTAGAGTGGTTGGGAAATTCCTTTGGCCCCAAGGCATGGTGTGACTTCCAATGGTTTACTTCGACCGCATCCAGGTGACACCACACAGGGTCCTTTATGTATCATTACAGGTGGGTGACATCAGAAAGAACAAAATCCCACGACGAATCCATTGGTGATTTACTACGTAGCTCTTCTTATAATTTGGGAAACTTATCCATAGGTCCTTGCTGCCGCTGATACTATTGAGTAATTTACAAGTAGCTACAGCAGCTTTCCGTCTGCTGGGGCGCAGAGCCCAGAGGCTAAAGCATCCGACAAATCTGTAACAGGCTCATGCTGGCCCTGTCATGCGATGAGAAACTCACAAAGCAGGAAGCAGCTAAGGTGATGGAAGCTTAATGTGATAAATGTCCTAAGTTTAGGGCCTGTTCTGGGCTCTAAATGTCCTAAGTTTAGGGCCTGTTCTGGGCTCTAGAGATACGTAGACATAGAAGGCACACTCGCCGCTCTCTGGGGTCCCCTAACCTGTTGCGTATAGGAAAAGATCAGTCACTGTGGAAGGCAGATGAATGCCAAGTAAGCGGCAGAGGCGTTAAGTCCCTCTAGAACTGAAAAGCCCTGTCCAGAGCATCAGTTAGACTCTGTTATTTTCAGAGGAGGGAAATTGAGGCTCAGAGAGGGGTATGACAGAATGAATGGCCAGGGAGGGGCGGAACAGACTCTACTGAAACAGCAAGCTTCCGTTCTCTCCTGTTGCCAGTACACAATACCGGACACATCCAGATAATGTCCTATCAACTTATTTAAGCGTTGTCAACCTCACGTTATATAGGCAGAACGTGTGGCTCCAAGAATCTGACTTGACAAACTTCACTGCTATTAAACAGAACTGGAGCTTGAATTCAGAGTCTGTTTGAGTCCAAAGCCCATGTTTTTGCCATCATAGCCTTGTTGATGGCGCCGGAGATCAGGGAAAGCCCCAAAGAAGAGGTGGTACTTGTGCTGTCCTTTTAAAGAGAAAAAAAATAACAGGCATGTGGCCGTCGGGGGAAGGAGATGTTAGTGGTGTTCAAGGGTGGGAATGTGGGGGAAATGAGCATGCGCTAATGACTTGTAGGGAAACTGTCTTTAGGCTGCAGGTGCCAGGATCTTAGACGGAGTAGAGATGCTTTTTCTGAGATGGCCACCTAACTAAATCATCATACTAGACATGAGCCAAATAGTCAAAACCATACCGAGTCAGGAGGACAGCCTCCTGTAAGCCAGCCCCTTATTACCGGGATGTCTGCTAACCTACCAGTGAAGTTTCATGGTAACCTACCTGACTCAATCTCCCTGCATTAAAATGGTGGGCAATGGTGGACCTTTGGGGTACCTTGAAGATGGGTAACATGATGGGGCTAAGATTAGGAATTTCCTCTAGGTTCTCAAACTTGGCTATCTTTTAGAATCATAGAAGGATACTTAGAAAATCCTGATGTCCTAGACACACTCCAGGGATTCAGGACTGGCATGTGGCCTAGGCATCAGGTGATTTTAATGTGCAGCTAAGGTTTAAATCCATGGCTGTCCTGTGTCCCCCTCCTGCAAGTTACTTGGGCATCTTTCTGTCTCACGGATTCACTGAGCTCGGCCCTCCTGAGACCAGTCATTCCCCAGATGTCTGCCTCTGGTCGTTCATGTATTCATCCAAATTCAACCATGTGGTCATTTATACCCTACAAGCTAAGCTTTGGGAATATCGTCTGTGATGTGCGAGTAAATATTTAACAAGCAGCTTTCTGAGGAAACAAAGGCCTGATTTGTAGTGTTTTTCGATTTCCTTGTATAAATACTCCCACCATGACCCATTTCATGGTCACTGAGTTCGGAGTTAGGAATAATGCACACAGTTGGCTCTTTCGAGCCAGTGTGAGCCAGCTCCCCCACACCCCTGGGTAGAGCGATAAGTGGAATTCACCCCACAGCCTTAAGGTAGGCAGAGGCTGGTTGGGAGAAGACATATGTGTCCATACACAGTTCACAGAAATCTCAGATATGGAGTGCTGGGCGGATGGAGGTACATGCCACCCGGCAGGGTCAGGGGAGCTGAGATTCAGTGAATGAATAGGTGACCAGAGACAGATCTTAGGAATCAATTTCCTCAGTTGCCCCTGCTTTCATTTTTCTCTAATGGTCTCCAAATCCCCATGATGTCATTGACAGTCAATCAGAGCATCTGACCAGGCTGAGCTAACTGGTGTTTCACATTGAGAAGACATAATTCTGCCCAAGAGAATTCACAAGTCACTTAGTCTGTGAGGCATTAGATTAGTAATATACATAATTCCATTAGGTTTTCTAACGTGTTGTGGATAGCTTGTGGGCCTCTAGTTCAGAACCGCTGACCTGGTCCATCCAATCACAGGAGATCATGAGAAACTGAGGCCCAGAGATCCAGAGTGACTTAATGCTGGCGGCTCGGGGCTGGAAGGAAAAGTCAGGCATCTTTCTTCCCAGACCTGTGTTCTCATGACTCCACCACAGGGCTGGTCTTAAAGATCAGACACCTCCTGGACAACATTTTATTAATATACTAATATGAGGAACATCAGTTCATTTGCTTCGAACAAAAGGTTCCGTGCAGAAAGGAAATCCAATCTTGCGTCTAAATTGCTTCTAATAAGCCCACAATTGGCAGCCCCAGTGATGATCCTTTCAGGCTGTAATTGTGTAAAAAATGGATGCATTCCCATAACCAGGAGGAAAGACCAAATCTGCCCCCACTTGGTGGTGGTTAATAATCTCATTAAGTTATTAATGAAATGAGCAGAGCTTCCTGCAGGTGAGGCTTCTTCATGGAACATTGGGGAAGCCAGCAGTCCATTGCCTTGGAGAATTCTTCCCTGCTGGGTTATCATCTCCTGGAGGCCAGACCTCATGGGCTGGCTATGAGTGCCCTCTTATGGGATATTGCCAAGGGCATAGCAGACCCTTACACCATGCAGAGGAGGTGATGGCCTACTTAGGGTCACTTTACAGTGTGTGTGTGTGTGTATATATGTGTGTGTGTGTGTGTGTGTGTGTGTGTGTGTGTGTGTGTGTAAATACATGTAGCTCGTGGCAGTATGGACTGGAGGATCTGGAATCGATGATTCATTTAAGAGGCAGGGTGGTGTCTTGGAAAGAGTACTGGGATGGGAGTTAGGAACTCTGAGACCCTGTTCTGGCTCTCCCAAGCTGGGAGACCTTGTGTGAATCACTTCCCCTCTCTGATGTCTCTTTGTCAAGAAAGCAGAAGAGGCGTTTGAATTAGGGGAACCTGTAAGGTTCCTCCTGCAAGCTCCTTCTTTCTGGTCTTTGAAGTGACTACTTGAGATTCAATTAACAGAAAAAAATTTTTTTCTCCTGTGTCAACACCAAGCTTTACACTGTGAACTCATAAAAACACAGAAGAATGTTTCCATTATAACGGTCAACCCTAGTTAACTACATCACATGTCACCCATGTGCTTTAGAAGCTGTTTGAGCTGGAAACTAGAGAATGCTTCACTTCTGGAACTACATTTTTTACCCCCTACTCTTTTTACCACAATGACCTAGAAATATGGGGTTAGAATTTTTGGTAGAGTTCTCGTCCTCAAACCATTATCTTTGAACTGATGATTAAGTGAATACTATTATGCATCGTTAATTTATGTGAAAAATGATTTGTGTATTTAACGCTTTGGCAGAGATCTTAGCTAGCGTTCCAGCTATTTCCTCTCAAAATCCTCTAGGTGAAACGAATTGCTCCCCCCTCAGTATACCCAAAGCTCTTGGTTCAGGCCTCTCCTAGTAACTCTCCTCACATTGCACTTTATTTGGTTTCCTATAGACCATCCCCTTCAAGAAACTGTGAGTCCTTCCAGGGCAGGAACTGAGTCTTATTCGTCTCAGGGCTCCCCTTTCTCCTTTATGTGTCTGGCTCACAAAAGTTTATACAACTAAACTGAGTTGTGCTCCTTATGGGAAAACAGAAGGGGCCAACTAACTTAAAATGTGTCTTCAGTGCTTGTTGGTCTTCGATAGGACATCTTCCTCCGAAAGGTAATTGATCTCAACTGTTCGTATGCTTCAGCCATCTCTTCTAGTTCAAAGCTTTCCGAATCTGTAATATCAGCTCTGAGGCCAACCCCAAGACCCAATCCCGATTACCTGATAAACGTTAAAAAAAATCCTAACATTTGATGAGCATCTATCAATTTGTCAGTTGCCAGACAATTTCATATGCCTCAACCCTTAGAGCAACCTGCATTCATTTTCTCTTTTTTTTGCAGATAAGGAAACAGGGGCTCAGAGAGGTCCTCAGAGCTAGTCACACAGCTAGTAAGTGGCAGAGCTGGGATTTGAACCCAGGTCTGTCTGGCTCTTTTGACCATAGGCTGTCACTTTTTGGATGTCCAGATGTAACTTCAAGCTCAAGAGACATCAAATCAAACTCCCCACCTTCACCTGCAAACCAGTGCCTCTTCTCTCATCCATGTTCATTCAGACACTAGGTCAAACCCTCCAAGACAGTTTGGGCTCCTGGCTTTCCTTTCCTCCTTCAAATCAACTGCTCACTAGTGATCCTTGCCTGTATCTCTGGAGAGCTTCTTTCCTCTGCTGTCCACTTCCACTTCCCTAGGTTGGGCTGAATCACCAAACCCAAAGGTCTCCAGCAGACATCTCCTCATTGGTCTCCACATCACCCAGCTGTCTCTTTAGTTGGTCCTGCTCTCCACTGTGATGCAAGTTTCTCTAAAATGTTATTTTGAATATTTCACTTTCTTGATCAAAGTCTTTGCTGTGACTCCTCTTACAGAATTGAGCCCAAACTCCCAGAATGCTAAAAAAAAAAAAAAAGAAAAGCATCATTTGAATCTCTAGTAATGGGCCAGGGATTTGCCTTGTGCTGTTCTTATTTAATTTTCAGAATAAACATCGGAAGTAGGTCCGTTCATTTCAATGCTGAGTGAACTGAATGACCTGTTTCAGGTCCAAATAAGAAGTGGTGGGTATAGAACCTAGGTGTGTGTCTACCCCTCCTTAGCCTGATACTGAAGAAACCCTTCCCAGTTGGGCCCTTGTCTCCTTTCCTACTCTGTTTTCCATGCTTCCACCCAGATGGCACAATTCCCTCTCTTCTGTAAGCACCTTTGTCACCCTTGTAATGTCATTCTTTGTGACATCCTATCCCCCTCACCCTGGATGCCAGCTTTTCCCACTGGGCTTATAACCTACACATCCTTTGATGCCTAACTGGTATTTCTCTGTCTGAGACTTTCCCCTTCCTCCCTAAGCTTAAGCTCAAAGAAACCTCTCCCTGCTCTTGAACTTCTTATCATTACTACTCATTTGCCCTTAACTGGAGTTGCCCTGTTTAATCATCATGTCTTACTAAGCAAGAGAAAGGGCTTCACATTCAGACGGACGTGGATGATGTTTTAGGTGGGGTTCCCTAGGAACAGTCTCTGAGGTGAGAATTCTTTTCTGAATGATGGATTAAGAAGGGATGCCAGGAGAAATCGTAAGGATATGTGGAAGACAGGACGGAAGAAGGGGAGAAGCGAGGCAAGGGAATAATTTGGGGCTAAGCCCCAGCGCACCCTGATCCTGCAGGGGAACCCTGGAGTGTAGATTACACCTCAGAGCTTGTCCGTGCCATAGGCAAGGTTGCTGGGCCTTCACGCTCCAGCCATCATTGTCTAAGCATCACTCTGGGGACATTGAACTCCCAGGCCCCTATAGGTCTCTGCGAGCAATGGCACAGTGGATCTCGTAGCCCCAAAATGGGCCTCTGTGAGGGTATAGTAGGAGCAAGTCATTAGAAGCAAAAACAAAAACAAAACAAAAAAACCCCCCACAATAGCTGGAGGAAAGGCACACAGAAATGATAGAGGAGTCTGGGTAACTTGGGTGGAGCTTCGACAGTGTCTGCTTGGGCTGGCATTCCTGGTTTGCAGGTGTCTTAATCCTTCAGAGTCTCAGTTTCTCCAGCTGTATGATGGGGTTGATACCTACTCTGTGGCAGGATAAAGTGCCTGACGCATAGTAGTCACTCAATAAATGTGCATTGCTTTCCTTGAAAGAGGCTTCTGCTTTATGTTATACGTATATTCCACACCTTACCGTACGATCATGTGATAGTCCAAAACGTGCCGTATTCCTTCTGCCACAGGCCCTTCCTTCACAAACCCTCTCCCTTTCCATTGCCTTCTTGCTTAATACACAATTACTAGTTCTTAAATCTCACTTCAGATGCCACTTCCTCCAGGAAGTTTTCAATAAGTTTATCGCAATGAAACTGGGAAAATAAATTGATTAATTAAAAACAAATCTCAGTTAAAGTGATTGCCTTTTCCTCGTTTGATTTCTGGAGCCTAACGATGTAATGAATGAAGAGATTAATGAAAGTATGAGTGAACGCGAATGATAAGCCCGTTGAAGGTGGAGCAGAATCCCCCGGGTCGCTTCTTGGCACTTGTAGGTAGCAGGTGCCGAGTAAATGCTTTCTGGCTGGTTGGTGAATGGATGAGAGGACGCTGGAATGGGATTCCCAGGCCTGCATCCTAGTCCAGGTTTATTGCTGACTGCGTGTGCTTGTAGGCAAGTCAGCAGCTTCTCTGGGACTCAGGTTCCCCTAATGTCAAAGGATGTGTTTGAAGGGCCTTCCTGGTGCCAGGCCCTCGCTCCCAGCAGGGATCATCTGGGAAGGCCGTTTGGGAGAGGGATGCTGGGGGTTGCAGAGATAGAAGGTTATACATTGCACTCCCATCATAGGAGAGTCCTTCTGCTGGGGATAGAGCACTGGAGGGACTTAAGGAAGAGGAAAGGATGAGCTACAGGTGGCCCTCAGAGCACCAGAGCAGGGTGTGGTTTGCTAATTAGGAGGGCGCCCTGGGCGCACACAGCTCCCCCATCTCTCATTCTGCCGCCTGCCGTTTGCCTGACCCTGCAGTGTGAGGCTTGCCTGGCCCTGCAGTGTGAGGCTTGCCTGACCCTGCAGTGTGAGGCTTGCCTGACCCTGCAGTGTGAGGCTTGCCTGACCCTGCAGTGTGAGGCTTGCCTGACCCTGCAGTGTGAGGCTTGCCTGACCCTGCAGTGTGGTGGAGAGTGAATGAACTTTAAGGTAAGGCAGACCCAGATCTGAATCCCAGTTCCGCAGCCACTTAATCTCTCTGAGTCTCCCATTCTTATTTGTATAGTGGGGGATTAAGACTGACCTTTGAGGATGACCTCGAGGGTTAAATATGTATTTCTGAAACACCTATTGCTTAAAAGGCCTGGTGCGAAACCTGGGGCCTCTTCCCCACCAGCAGTGCCCAGGGGCTTTAAAGGAGAGTTGAGCAGTGAGGTCTCTCCCGGGACATTGTTCTTGTAGATTTAAAGATAAATTTATACTGTGGGTAATCAACTTATGGAACTCATCACCCTGGGACCTGGCAGGGGATGAATATGAATAGGCCCAGAAGAATTTAGGAGAATGGATGAAGGCTGGACCCTCTATGAATTATGACAGCAGCATTTCCTAGGAAACGTGCATTTAGGAATCGTGGTCATGCTGAGATGCTCTGTAGGAAAAGAGATGAGAAAGAAATAGCTTCTGTGGTTAGAAACCTTTGTGGAATTGTGCTTCCCATATTCCACTTCTACTAGGATCTTCACATTCATATGTGTTCAATTGCTGATTCAGCAGATATTTAGAGCGCCTCCTGTATGCCAAGGCACCGTTCTAGGCACTCGTAATACAGCAATGAAAAAACAGTGATTCTTGCCCTTGTGTAGCTTATAATCTAGTGAGGAAGATAAACGATAAGCAAATAGACTTAGTGAATGATGAAATTACATGGTGTGTTTGAAGGTGAAAATGCACTGAATAAAAGATCAAACAGGTTAAGGGGGATTGCAGATGCTGGGAGTAGGAGGTTGTGATATTCCATAGGGTAGTCAGGGAAGCCTCACCTTTTTTTTTTTTTCCCCCACAAATTTATGTATGTATTTACTTATTTTGGGCCGTGTTAGGTCTTCATTGCTGCATGCGGGCTTTCTCTAGTTGCGGCGTGCCAGGGCTACTCTTCATTGTGGTACGCAGGCTCCTCATTGTGGTGGCTTCTCTTGTTGTGGAGCACGGGCCCTAGGCGCACGGGCTTCAGTAGTTGTAGCACGCGAGCTCAGTAGTTGTGGCACACGGGCTTAGTTGCTCCGCGGCATGTGGGATCTTCCCAGACCAGGGCTTGACCCGTGTCCCCTGCGCTGGCAGGCAGATTCTTAACCACTGCGCCACCAGGGAAGTCCAGGGAAGCCTCATCTTGAAGGTGGCATTTGAGCAAAGGAGGAGGCAAGGGAATTTGTCAATTGGCTGTTGGAGGAAAGACCCTGAGGCTGAGTGTGCCTCTCTGTTCCCAGAGAAAACTTGTGTGCCTGGAGATCCTGAAGGTGGGGAAAAGGAAGAAATAAAGTCCTGGGGGTCTGGTCGGCCACTGTAAGGGCTTCAACACCATCAGCTTCAGATGGGGGAGTGACATCATCTGACTTATACAGCATAAAGGCACTGAGAAGTCCTGCAGTAGAGAGACTCCTTGAACCTAACCCAGCTTCTCCCCAAATATTTGACAGTGGAACCTCTTTTGTTTCCAATAAAGCCTTTTAACATCTTTATACATATTATACCCCACCCCCTTCCCTTGGAGTTTCAGATATTTGTTAAACTTAATATAGTGTTTCCCCAAACGGTTCACCACTGGAATCTTTTAGTTTCCCTTAAAGACCTGTTAACATCTTGCTTAACCAGTGTCCTAAAGCCTTTCTATTCGAAGTGTGGCCCGTGGACCAGAAGCAACAGCATCCCCTGGGAGCTTGTTAGAAATACAGAGTGGCAGCCCCCTCCCCAGACCATCAGTTGGCACGCTAAATTCCTGAGTGTTGAAGTCCCAACGTGCTGCTCTATGGGACATACGTTGAGAAATGCTGCATTAGAGAGAAATAGCGAAAGGGATAAAGTGAAGTCTATAGCACTTTATAGATTGTTTCCAGAGTATCCACTTGCAGTGTGGACTCTCCAGGTGTTCCTGGAGCTGACTGAGCTGCAGTGTCTTCCTCACATCCCTACATGCCTTTACTAACTCATCATGACTCGAGGCCTTTATTAAAATCTTCCTGACACCTGCTCAGAAGAAGCCTCGACCTCCGCTTGGAGTAATGAGCCCCATATGTTTACCAGCCACATCTAGGTTCATACTGCCTATTGCCGGCCCCCAAACGACTTGTTCCTTCTGCCTCTTAGAATGTGCCTCTTTTCAGTGTCCAGAGTTCCTGGCACTCTGTAGGAAGACATGCAGATGTTAGGGGCTAGGTCGGCGCTTATGGCGGAGGTCAGGGCCAGAGAGGTGACCCTTGCCTTTTCCTATTTCCTCCACGCTTGTAAAACTCCAAAACATCCCTTTCTGTTCTTTGTGTCGCTTTTGTTTTTCCTGTTCAGCAGCCAGCTGCAGTGGCAAGAACAGGTGCCTTGGGGTTGAATGGACTGGTGTTTGCATGTCAGTTTCCTTATTTCCTAGTTGTGTTACCTTAAGCGAGTCATTTAGATCCTTGAAGCCTCTTTCCCCCAGCTGTGAAAGGGCTGTACAGGTATCAGCCCTCCAGAGTGGTCGTAAAGACTATGTGAGAACAAGTTAGGAAAATCCCTCTTGGGCCTTTTATGTACTAGGGACCTTTGGATCCTAGACAAGAGACTCAAATCATAGAAGCTGTAGGCTAACAATTGCGTGGATGATGGAGGTGTGTTTGATGGATTGGGATGGAATAGAGTGAAATTGCTGGGCACAGTGGTGGCACCTGATAAGAAACACTGATTCCTGGTCATCTCATTGACAGGTGATGCATTGGACCTCCTGCCTAGGTCAGTTTGATGGACACCAACGAGCTCCCCAGCAAGCCTTGCTGTCCTTGCTGTGTGTACTGGGACCCGTGAGAGAAGCATGGTCTCTTCCCCAAGAGGAGAGAAAGAGCCAGCACCTGCAGGTGCCCGTGGGCCATCAGAGTGTCCCCTCCACTGTGCAGGCCAGCTAAATTTCGACGAATGTGATCGTGACCAAAGAGTCTCGGGGGTTACAGTGAAGGAAGCCTGTGTATTTGTTCTGAGCGTGTGTGTGCCTGGGTGTTCCTGTTCATTAGAAACCAAAATAGAAAGGCAAGTACATAAAGAGGTCTGAAAACTGAGTGACAGCACTCTGTAATAGACGGTATGGAAACACCCAGCCCTAAGCACTATTGACATCTGGGGCTAGATCATATTTGGTTGTGGGGTTCTGTCCTGTGCATTGTGTGATGTTTAGCAGCATCCCTGGCCTCTACCCACTAGATACCAGTAGCACCAATCACAAGGTGCAACAACCCAGAGGTCTCCAGACCTCGCCAAATAGAGCGAGTTCACCCCCAGTCGGGAACCACTGACATAGAGGGTGCTCAGCAAATGGTCCCTGCCTTCTCAATCCAGAAACCAAGCAAAATGCCACAAGAAATGTTTACCAATTTTCACGCCTAGCCTCCTCCTCCTCCTGTTGCCTCATGGGAAATCGGTAGCAAGTGATACCCACAGGAACTCCAGGTGACCCTCATCAGACTCAGAGGTGGCCTCGGTGGCAGGGCTCAGACACTGCCCTGCTCTCCTGCTGCTTTTTTGGTCCCGTATCTGGTCTCTAAAGCCCAAACACAGAACGAGTGCCTGCCTGGCTCACTGGGACTCTCGCTGATTGAAAACTTACCTGGGCATTCTTGGCTGTTGGGAACGTTCCATTTCACATTTATTTATTATTATATTTTTAAAGATGCTGAGACTTAAGACTCATCCAGGAGACTGTGCTTGCCAAGACGTAATTAGGAGAAAATGACAGAGGTAGTAAATGTATAATTAACTCACCTCTTCATGCCTTCTGCTGGTACTCTTGATCTAGCTGCGCAGCCTGAGAAACTAGTTCTCTGGAATCTCCAGGCAACTAGAAACCAATTACCATCATGTTTGCATATTACGTTTTTGTATAACGTGTATACATGTTTGTGTGTAGGAAGTTAAGTGGAGAGCCACAAAGATAAACATGGGCGCACACATATTCTCAGGTCCTGATTGACTTTCGGTCGGTTGGTCGATTAACTCATTGGTTCCTTGAGTCAACAAAGATTTAGTGTATACCTATTGTGTGTCAGACACCATGCTATTTCCATCCTGCTAAAATCTGTCCTTAACTCTAAGACATTGAGTTCCTGTACATATAGACACAGTGCTCGTGCATGTGATGTTGGGGGAGTTCCGTGCATACACACGTACACGTACCCACGCATATAATGGGGTTCAGAGAAGGCAAGTAACTTGCCAAAAGTCACATAGCTATTAAGTAATAAAAGTGGTATCTGATCCAGGTCTGTCTGATTTTCACGACCCTATACAACCTTATTTCAAAGAATACTTCCCAAAGGAGGTGATATTCGAGCTGAATCTTGAGAGGTAAGTAGGAATTTACTGGGTAAACGTGGCAGCAAATAGCTCATCCAAAGGCTGGTGGGATGATGATTTAGGAATTCCAAAAATGAAGTACAGGGAGACTGCTGGGTGCTTTGAGAGGAGCTTCAGGAGACAAGCAGGGCAGGGCTTAGCTCAATGAGGGTCTTAAATGCCAGGCCCCTCACACAACTCACGGCAAAATCTGGCTCGTGTCTGACCAGGATGTGGGCTCCTTCCCTCAGGACCCTGGACAGTTCCCACTTGGACCGCCCCCCCAACCCCCACCCCCCACCTCCAGCCCGGCCCAACAGCACAAGTTACAAGGTGACCCCCAGGCCCATTAAGAAACCAGGCAGCACTTGATTTCAACCAGTAACTTGTCACCAGCCTTCTCTTGCCCAGGAAGCAGGGACCAGTTAATTGCAGGGTGATCGCCATGTTCTTGCAGAGCATTTAATGTAGCATGTAATTGCAGGGTAAATAAATACGGAGCTATTTCCAGCTCTCAGCCCAATGCTGGGGATTGGCTTGGTGCAGTTTCTAAGCAATGGCTCCAGGCCTGAACTGGGTCAGCCCTCATTGCAGGCCCTGTCTGCTCCCAGGAGAACCAGGGTGCTGATCTATCCAAGCTTCCCCTTACTCAGGTGCCCAGGGCCTTGATTGGCTGCCCGGGACTCCCCAGTACTCTAACCCACACTTGCATCTCGGGGTCCCTCAGCCTTCTGGTTGGCGCTAACTCTCCCTAATAGTAGTGGTTAAGATGTTCAGGCATGGAATCAGACAGAATCGGGTTTGTATCCAATTCTGCCACTTACTGGCTGTGTGACTGTGGACAATTGGTTGCACCTCTCTGAGCCAAATTCTTCATCTGTAACAGGTAGATAAAAATAATATATATCATAAACTTGGGAGGATTAAATGAGATAATGCATGTAAAATGTTGAGCATGTTACCTGGCCCAGAATAAGTGCTACATGTTAAGTAATCCTTCCTCTTTTCCTTCTTTCCCTTCCTTTCCTTCTTTCTTGTTTTTTTTTTTTTTGGCCATGCCACTCGGCATGTGCGAGATCTCTTTGATCGCTGACCAGGGATCAAACCCGTGTCCCCTGCAGTGGAAGCGTGGGGTCTTAACCACTGGATCGCCAGGGAAGTTCCTCCTTTCCTTCTTTACCTCTCTCTCTCCTCCCTCCCTCCTTTCCTTCCTAAGGCAGTTGTGTAAGAGAGGAAGGACATGCATTTTGGAGCACAACCGACCTGGGTTTGAGTCCTGGCTGCACCCATTACTTGCTGTTTTGGCCTTTGAACAGTTAATTAACTTCTCTGGACCTCAGTTTTCTCATCTGTTAGGTGGGAACAGTAACACCTCTTCGCCAAGTTACTGTAAAGATCAAGTGAGGTCGCAGCCCTGAATGTTCTTTGTAAACTGCAGCCAGGCAACAAGATATTTTCCTGCTCAGAGTTTAACCCCATGTCCCAGGTTGGGTCCCCCAGGAAGGAGAGACTCTGAAAGGAGACTGTCTTGCAGTAGGCTTATTAGGGAGCTCTCTTAAGAAAACGCTCAAGGAAGGGACGGAGAGAAAGCAGGATGGGCAGAGGGAGAAGCTGAGATGCAGTACAATCTCAGTGGACACCTTAGCCGATGCTATAAAAGGAGGTTTGAATATGGAATGAGCCTTCTGAATTGTCCCAGTCTGAGACGAGGGGTGCAGGTCTCCATACCTCCCCATCTGTCTTGCACTGGATATGGACCGCTCTTGTGGAGGGGCATGATCTTGGACAAAGCAGCTCTCTGCAGCTGAGACGAGCCCCGTCGGGAGCTGGCATCTGAGAGCTTTCTGTAGTCAGTGACCCCAGCAGCTGGGAGTAAGCACCTCCTTCCTGAAGAGGGACCTGGGAAGTGCATCACTGCATCCCCACAATGTGCTGCCTCACCTACCCAGACTCTCAGAAAAGCACCTCCCAAACCTGAGTTCCTTCCTCCCTTCCCCCTGCCATCCCCGTCTCCATAGTTTTAAGGCTCATTCTTCTACTCCCTTCTCGGCTCCCCTTTTCTTCTGAGCCACTGAGTCATTTCTGGACATTCTAGTCTCCGCTGGGAAACTTCTCTGCTTTGTAAAAGCTGACCTTGGCCAAGGGGCAGGAAAGGAGATGAAGACCAGCCCTCGCCCTCAGCTGACTTCCCTCTTCCCCGACTCAGAGCTTTGCTCGAGCTCTGTCTGTCTTGGAGCTCTTGTCCTGAACATACCTGGCTGTGGGTGGAGGTGTGTCTTTCCGTCACCGTTCTGGTACCTATCTGCCTCTGCGTCTGTGGATCTAACCTCCAGTGCCTGTCCCGGTGTCCTTGTGTTTTGCGTCTCTATTTTTTATTCTTCTTATTATTTTCATGTTATCTGGCTTGGCTTTGAGCCCTTACCTCTTGCTGCTGCTGTCTGAGAATCTGCAAGGCTCACCCAGGCTGGGGCTCAGCTCTGAGTCCCAGGTATACTAAGAGGCTTGGGCTATATGTTATGTCACCTTGAGAAATGACCTTGGCATCCCTGAGCTTCCAGTCTCCTATTAGCCAACGTGACTGGCCCTTGCGCTGCAGAAGTGCTGTTAGGAGGAACAGGTGGGGGAGTTTTTGTAGGAGGGGTGGGTTTTTGCATCTTTTTCTGACCGTGGGGCCTTTCTGTCGCCTCTTACACCAAGGAGACCAGGTAGGGCCCAAGCTGGTACCTGAGGGGATCGTGGCAGGGAGGGCTGGTGCTGGCTCCCACTCGGCATGGTGTCCTCGGGCTGTGATGACTGTCCTGAGCTCCCCAAGGGACTCTGTGAATGGAGAGGATGCCCGGGTCAGAGAGCGCCCCTGGGCTTGCTGGAGCTCGGCTGGGTAGAGGTGAGGAAGGCGGGGTCTCTGATGGCCTCTGGTGATCAGCTGTCACAGGGAAGCTGTGAGCTCTTGAGAACAGTGTCTCCATGACCCACTGCCAGGCACAGCAGCAGCTGCAACAGGCCTCATGCGGGAGAGAAGGAAGGGCAGAGGCGGGCCGGCGGCAATGGTCACTTTTGTGTTCCTAAGAAAGCGCCAGCCCGGGGTCCCCTCTGATGGACTGGTGGGAGGCCTGGGCCCCGAGCGTTAGAGGGGCTCTTGCGTTCATGCCACCTGCTGTCCACGCTGGTCACACTTGGTCACCCATGGATATGGGGAAGTCGCCGCTGGAGGAGATCAAGGCCACAGTACCAGCTGAGTGTGTTTTTTCTATTTGGTTTTATGTGTGACCCATGTCTAGAAGTCCTGCAAGTGGGGAGGCACATGGGAACCTCTCATGTGTGTTACCTCCCCCGGCAACACACACCAGAATTCACCGGTGGGGTCAGAACCCTTCCTGCTCTTTCCCGTCAAATCCCCGTCCCTCCCTGTGATGCCCCATACCTCAGCTCTCCCCAAGGCAGGCTTTGTGGCATCTGAGAGGAGCCAGCCCAGCAGTGGCACCAGAGTCACCCTGGGGCGGCCTCGCTCTCCCAGCACGCTGCGACCATGGGTACTTGGCACAGATGCTGTCAGAGAAGTAAAGCCATGAAATAGGACTCGCCCCACCATCCCACCCCGCCCCGCCCCATCCCTGTAGCTTGCTGTGAACATGGACTCTGGCAGGCAGGGTTCCAAGCATTTTGTAACAAGGGAGTCCAGGGACTTCCCTGGGGGTGTCCAGTGGTTAGGATGCTGCGCTTCCACTGCAGGGACACGGGTTTGATCCCTGGTCAGGGAACTAAGATCCCTCAAGCCACACAGTAAGGCCAAAAAAAAGAAAGAAGGAAAGGAGTCCATCTCATCATCACAGTGAGCATGTGAGTCAGAGGCAGCCACTGTCCTTATTGCAAAGCCGAGGAAACTGAAGTCTAGAGACAGGGCAGGGCGTCCTGGTCACACAGCCAGTAAGGGGCAGGCCGGCCCTGGCAACTGCCCTGGATGGACCTGACTGTGCGGTGAGCAGCTCCAGGCCGTCTGCTCTGTGCACCCTCATCTGGCCCTGGGTTCCCATTTCTCTGACTCAGCGAGAGCCTCTCTCTCTGCCTTTATGCCTGTGTGTGTTTGGCTGGCAGTGTGTGTGCTTCTTTGTCCGTCTGTCTCCGAGGGTCTTGTCTGTGTGTCCATGTGTCCATGTGTCTGCCTTCCCTGCCATGTTGGCCCTGCTGTCTCTTCACCAATCCCTCCGCCTTCCTGTCACTCTCACCTCTTTTGAAATCTTGTTATCGCTCCCAGCTACTTGCAGCTTTAAAAAGAGCCCTGCTTTTTTTGGGAACTTTCATGGTTAAAATAAAAGAAGCTGGGGGGAAAGAGGTTTCCAGGTCATACCGTATTCTAGAAAGTTCTCCAGGAATTCTTCCCCTCTCAAGCCAGCCAAAAACCTGACCTCAATAGAATGAACATTTTCCTGAGAAGCTTGGTAACATTGGGGCAGAACTCAGGCAGTCGAGGCTTCTAGAAGCTGTAGCCCAAGCCGTACGGAGTGGCCACGTCCAGCATGGAAGCCACCCAGCCCTGGCCACTGGCAGATTCAACCATCCGATCTGGGAAAGATCTGGGCTCAGTGAGGCCTCAGCCATGAACCCACTCCTGTGCCTACCTGGCCCTTACCCAGTTCAGTATCTCAGGGGCTGGTGCCAGGATACAGGGTGCCAGGACCCTGCGTCCCACAGACTTACAGATATGCCAGGATCATAGCCAGGATTTCCACAGCGCGCGGTGTTGCAAAGGGCTGGCAAAGCTGGTTGAAGCCGCAGGCCAGGCAGGCAGCTGCTGATACTATGCCTCCAGGGCCAAAAGGTCTCCTGCCCCAAATAGCTCTCCATCCTGCTCAGGGAGATGCAGGAATCCTGTAACAGGATGGGGCTCCCTTTTCATGGGAAGAATCAGTGTCACGAGGCTATTGTTGGGATAGGGCAGACGAGGAAACCTAGGTACACTCAGGTATAATTGAGGGACATCAGAAGGATGTCCCTTCGGAGAGGACTCCAAAGGGGAAGATTCTGTAGACAAATGCCTCAGATATAAGGGGTAGAGAAACCATATCCTCACCAAGCACAATGCCTGGCTCGTAGTAGGTGCTCAATAAATATTTGTTGGATGAACAAATAAATGAGTGCAAAATCTGGACACGGAGTGTGTGCCTGTGTGCTTGTTTATTCTGGTGAACTTGAAATCATTTCCCTCTCTGGGGTTTAACTCTCATTTTATGAAATGGGCACACCACCAGCTCCCCAGCCTATGTCACCAGCCCATTGAGACGATGCAGGCAGAGGTGCTTTGAAAGCGGCAGATACAGGGAAGCTTCATCATTCGCCACTTTCTCTCCAGCCACCCCTGGGGTCAGCCCCCCGGATCCATCGTCAATAGCTAATGCTTTTCAGCAGTGACTCTGGGTTAATTGGCTCAGGCAGAGAGTCCATAGGAAATGCCCCTGGTGGCACCCGCAAGCCCTCTTCTCGGTGCGCGGAATATCTCTCCGGATTAAGTGTGCCTAATGCCGCCGTTTGCTAGATGGGGGATAAAGACAGCAGGGCCCGAGTGCAGCTGCGCATCATTTGTATCCGAAATATCAGGGCCAGCTGCCAGGCTGTAATGAAATTCCAGCAAGGCTTGTTGACATTCCAGAGGCATCGCCACAACGAGGTTAAATTATAAGTTGATGATGACAAGCAGACGCACAGGAAAATGTCAAAATTAGCATGACCGAGCACGGGCACCCTCCTCCCTCCACCGTCCTTTGGCACAGACACGTCTCCCTCTCCTGCCCACTTCTGCCCCCAGAACCGCCTAATCTCACCGTTTGGTTTTGAAGAATATCGTAGCGAGAGCAAGATGCCGTGGGGACTGCCAGTGGCTGTCTTACCCTTCTCCTCAGGCAGCCTGATGGAGGGAAAGCAAAGCAGTCTCCTGATGAGGCAGTGACCTTGGCCATGTCACTGACCTTGGAGCCTCCCTTTGCTCATCTGTCTGTGATGGAGGATAATGACACCTTCCTCCTGGAACTGCTGGGGATTGGACCGGCTCACGCTTGGGTATCACCGGGTGCAGGGTTCAGCCATGCCGCTCACCTTCCTCTGTCCCCGCCATCCTCCTTGGGCCCACCCTGGGCTCTTCCATCAGAAGGGAGCAGTGGGAAGATGCTGCACAGATGAGGGGGGAAAGCAGGTTGGGCTGGTACCAGGAGTCCATGCAGGATGAAAACCAAGGGTTGGATCATGGGGCCCCGACCTGGAAAAGCTGTTGTGGGGATGGCGACCCACAGGTGTGATTCTGAATGTGCGGCTGGACCCACCGTATGAGGTTGTGGAAATAAACTCCAGGCACTTTACAGGCATTTCACAGACATTTCACAGCCTGAGACTGAATTAGACCAAGTAACACTGGTATCTTTGACAAGACACCTTAGCTGAATTAGATTGTTAGACTCACTGAAGAGTTATTTGAGAAAGGGATGAATACCCCGCTTTACAGATGACTCAAGAGGGACCATCCGGTTTGGGGTTCAGAGAGGTTAAGGAAGAGGGAGGAGTCTAGATTGGTAGGAGGCCAAAGGGATTTCAAGTAGAGGTGGCCTTCAGGTAGGTAGAGATTTGGGGAAATCTTCAACTTAACGTCAAGGGAGCTGATGGAATCCCTGAAGATGAAATGTGGCGTGTGAAGCCCAGAGGTCTAAGGACAGGGCCTTGAGGGATGTAAGACCGAGAGTCAGAGGAGGGATACTGAGAAGGGAGAGTCAGAGATGTAGAGATGGCTTGAGAAGGCAGGGATGTGTGGGGCCCGAGCCAAAGAGATGGATCACGTGGTAGAGGAAATGATTGATGGGACCAGAGCAGAGAGGTGGGATCAAGGTCTCCAGCTGAGTCAAATGGATTTTAGTGGGCTTGTCTGAAACTCTCTTTACTATTTATAACCTTGATTCCACAGGAGCATGAGTTATTAAATCCAAAAAATTGGTGTATCGAATTGATTTTCGAGTTCTGGCCCACAGAGACCTGTCTGCAGTTTTTTTCTCCTCTCTTTTCTTCTCTGGCTCTGACTTTCTTGGCAAACAGGTCAGGACTTTGAGGCATTCTGAATGAAAGTGGTTCAGATTCCAGAGCCTGGTCCAGGACACGGGGTTAAAGGGGGAGATGAGAAAGCTGAAGGGGAGAAGAGTGAGCTACACTGCCTGGAAGAGGTCTTCCCAAGAACCACCCTGCCTGCATAGGGACTACGGTTGATGATTTGGTTCAAGCTTCGTGCTCCCCTATCAGCAGAGGGCTTTCTAGGCAGGGAGGGGCTGAGGATCCAGAGGGGGAAACAGGAGACAATCTTAGAGTTAGAATCAAAACCAGATTTGGTTAACTTTCAGACATCAAGTCATACACTCATTCACAGAGTCAGTGTTTAGGGGGCACCTGCCTTGGGCCAGGCACTGTTCAGAGCACTGAGAATGTAGCAACGAGCAAAGCAGACACAACTGCCTGCCCTCACGGAGCTCAGGCTCTAGAGAAGAGAGATGACCAATGCACAACATATAGAAGTAAATTAGACAGTACAATTAAAAAAGGAGATAAAGTCCAATGGAGGAAAAATGAAGCCAGACAGAGGACAAGAAACACTGGAGGGCCTGAAGTTAGAAATAGGGAGGCCAAGGAAGGATTCACTGAGAAGGTAACATCTGAGCAGAACTTGTAGGACTTGGGCACACAAATGAAGGGGTGGATATGAGGCAACCCACGAAGTCAGAACTAAGGCTAAAAAAGGTGGCCTCAGGAAGGAGAGAAATCAGGAACCTCCGAGTATCCAGGAGGGAAGAATTCATGGGCAGACTCTTCAGGGCTGGGCCCTGTGGATGGATGGGTTCCAATCTTTCTATCCTCGGAGCACTCAGTTCAAGTCAGCTTCTAGGAAAAGAGAAGCTGGCTAGGCTTGCCCGAGCCTCCTGCACACCTGGCAGAAAGCACATGGATGGATACTTCCACCAAGATGCCATGTCACGGGAGCTGGGTCCCCAAGGGGAGACCCAGGCATGTGCAGAGGGGGGTGCAGGCAGGCAACCACAGCTGAGGTTGCTGACTTCACACACACACACACACACACACACACACACACACACACACACACACACACACACAAAAGCATGAGAGACAAGAAAGCTCAGAGATCATTGAATTTGCCCCCTGGCTTTGCTGCTGGAGATACTGAGACTCAGGAATTGGGAAGGAACTACTCAAGGTCACTCACCGAGGAAAGGGGAAGTTTGGGACTGGACTGCAGGGCTCCTGACTCCCAACCCAGAATGCTCCCCACTTTCCAATACTTCCCAGGGAACAAGTAAGAAGGTGGAAGGAGCCTTCGAAAGCATCCCATGGAATCTGCCCATTTTTCAGATCGGGAAACTGAAGGCAGGAAGAAGATTGAGAGAGCAGGGGGTAGATCTCAGTAAAAGGCAGTACCAGTCTCTGCAGGAGATTATGGGGAAAATGAGAACTTTCCTTCCCCGGACCAGGTGGCAGGATGAGACACGGAAAATTTTCCTTGTCTGAAGCAAATATTTACAGATCTCTGGGGACCAGGACCTGGCAAGCTATCTCTGAAGTTCAGTGCAGCCAAAAGGGCCCTGTTTTGGTGGCACGTGCTCTGTAGGAAATGCCCCCACAATCACAGCAAATGCGCTTACCCAAAGGAGGGCCTGTTTGCCGTTGAGGCCAAATCCTATTTGTTTAATATAAGCCTGTGTGTAAACGCTGGGCTGCGGCTCACGCCCCATGGCGGCCTGGTCAGATGAGTGAGCAGGGCTGAGCCGTTGCTCTGTGTCTATATGTTTAGGAGGTCGTGTGATGCAAAGTCAAATACACGCCGGAGTGGAGGGAGAGGTGCAGAGCTCCACTTGGTGTGAGCACAGTAATTGAAAATGAGAGCCCTCCCGCCTGCCCCATCTTTCTTCTAGAATTTGCATCCCTGCTTTGCCGAGCAGCACAGAAAAGCACCTGACGGCTCCAGGTCTGGTCCTGCTCCTACAGTGAGTGCAGTGGCTTGGCCATTCTGCAGGGCTCTTTAAGTACAGCTAGCCGCTCTCCCCACCCACACTGTGGCAGCTTGAAATCCTGGGACCAGAGCACCCGAATTGATGACTTGCCTGTCTGGCGCTCGCCTTTTCCCTGGGCCCTGGATCCTTGGCGTTGAGTGTCTGTGCCTGACCCCTTCCATTTAACCACCTCTGGTCCTCCTTTAGAAGCTTCTGGGACTTGAGCTCCAACTCATCGCTGAGCTCTGTGTTCTCCCTCCGTCTCTGCTGGGAAGGTCTCTGCTCCAGCTTTAAGCCCAGAAACTCCACTGGCCAAGCCAGAGAGGGGATGCAGAGCTTCAGAGCATCCTTCCTTCGGGCTGAGAGGCCCGCTGTCTCTGGCTGAGCCGTGTCCAGGGCTGGCCTCAGGCATAACTCTGATGCTAGCCACTTGAGCTGGTTAGGTTCTGTGGGACCATCCCTCACCAAGCTCAACTCCTAATCTGTGCAGAAGGAAATTGTGGCTGTGAGAGGTAAGAAGCTTCGCAAGGGTTGTCTGCGTTCTCCTTTCCTTCCACTCTAGCCGTCCAGGGCCCCAGTCCCCCACAGAATGATACAACACCTAAAGCTTTCCACTGTTAACACGCTTACCCCTATCAGAACGGAGCTGTGTTCTCTTCTTTAGAATCAGCTGTGAGGCAGGAGCTAGTCTTGTAAACTAATCCTTGGTAAAGTGTGGTGCACCGATCACAGACATCGAATGGAAATTTCCACCGCCTTTGCCTGGTGGAGTGTAAGGTGCAAATTTCAGACTGTAAAGGAGATTTTTGGGCTTCCCTGGTGGCGCAGTGGTTGAGAGTCCGCCTGCCGATGCAGGGGACACGGGTTCGTGCCCCGGTACGGGAAGATCCCACATGCCGCGGAGCGGCTGGGCCTGTGAGCCATGGCCGCTGAGCCTGAGCGTCCAGAGCCTGTGCTCCGCAACGGGAGAGGCCACAACAGTGAGAGGCCCGTGTACTGCAAAAAAAAAAAAAAAAGAGATTTTTTTTTTTTTTCTTCCCAGCAAGGGAATGCTTTCTGGTGCTCATGAAATCATGCTGGCTAGTAGGGAACCACAGGGCCTGGACCAGTCCTATGTAAAGGACTTCGAGGATATTATTCTGAGCCTGGAGATCACTGGGCCTCTTGCAGTATCAGCTGACTTGTTTTATTTTGTTTTTAAAAAATAAGTAACTACTCTTTTCGCGTTTAGAGCCCATAACAGTACTGGATAGGAATATTTTCCCTCCCTCCTGCTGGGTTTCTACTGTGTAAATGCACCCATCATCAAATGTGTATTGATCTCCTATATGTCAAGTTGTTGTTCGGGACCTGTGTGGGATTCACACATGGATAAGGCACGACTATCTGCCCTTAAGAGATCTCGTAGCATGGGTGATAAATAGAGGGTATAGTGGTGATTACAATAGGGACATTTGTAAATCTGTGGTTTGAAGTTTATAGTTTGTGGCATGACTGCCCCAGTTTCCTCATCTGTACCCTGCCTGTGTTGTTATGAGGGTCGTGTGAGAAGAGGGAGGTGAGAGCATCTGGGAACTCTTAAGTGCCACCAGCCTGGCGATTATTACCACCTCTGTTGTTTTTCTCAGTCTTGGATCAGAATTATTATTATTATTTTATTTATTTATTTATTTTTGCGGTACGCGGGCCTCTCACTGTTGTGGCCTCTCCCATTGCGGAGCACAGGCTCCGGACGCGCAGGCTCAGCGGCCATGGCTTACGGGCCCAGCCGCTCCGCGGCATGTGGGATCCTCCCGGACCGGGGCACGAACCTGTGTCCCCTGCATCGGCAGGCGGACTCTCAACCACTGCACCGCCAGGGAAGCCCTTGGATCAGAATTATTACAAATGTCAGTGAGATCACAGCTCCCATTTTCATGAAGGCAGGCCGAGAATTCCCATCCCTTCCCCCTTTCCTGATTAAACCACGGGTGCAGATTGTTCTAAATCCATAGCAAGGTCTGTGTCTGAAGACCCGCATTTGAGTTCCAGTGCTGTGTTGTGCTGTCAAAACCCCTTAATCTCTTTAGAATATGATTTTTTTCATTAACGCAGATGAGATAGGTAGATTCATGGATAGACAACTTTTGAATTCTCTATTTCTGCTTGTGTGTTCTTACATACCTATAGGCATGTCTTGACACAAGCTTGCATTTCTAGACAGTTAACTGCAGCCATTGTGGTCCCTTGCTTTCTCCTCATATCTCTTATCTCCCAGGGGAATTTTAATTATGCACGTGAATGGCAGGCCAGGGCCAGGGGTGCACAAAATGGCCACCTTCCGGAGTTAGTGTGAGTATGTGTGCATGTGTATGTGATGAGTGTGTGCACAAGCACATGCGTGTGAAATGTACTCCTTGCAGCCCTTGGACTTGCCAGAGCTCTTCCCCAGCTACCAAGCATCCCTGCTCGGGCCTCCTGAAGATTGCAGCAGGGGCCAGGTCCAGGGACAGAGGTTACCCTGCTCCTGCATCTTGTTTGGACCAGGCAGACTGCTGCATGGACAACCCAGGAGAGAAAGGCAGGGGGAGTGGGGTGCTGATAAGCACAGCCGGCTTGGAGCCCCACTGCCCATCTTTGGATTTTGTGCTCAGCAGGCTTCTGGGTTTAGCTGTGAACCATTTCTGCCAGAGGACTGGGTCCCAGTGTGTGCCCTTTGAGTGGCATGCACATTGCACGGGCATCCTGGTGGAAAGCATAAGGAAAGGAAGTGAAGCAGGCAGATCGGGGGAGAAACTAAACCCTCCACGCCCAAGCTTGGCTTAGATCTGATGGACAATAAATGAACCAGGGGGAGGCTGACTGCGTCCTTTGAGGACGGGGGGCAGGGGGGGCGGGGGGGCAGCGAGCCAGCGGTCGGCCGGAGTGACTTAGGATACCTGGGTTTATTCTGAGCATCACTCCTGGCCTATTGGGGGAGGGGGGGTCTCAGACCCTCCCCTCTACCCAGGATGCTACCTGGTATAATGGAAAGAGTGAGCAATTTGGAGTCAGCCTGCCTGGACTCCTTTCCTGGCTGGCTCTGCACCTGTTCCCTGTATAACTTTAAGAGAATTGCACAGCCTCACTGAGCACGTAGAACTCTTCATCAATACTCCCGCTCGGGTCAGCCTTATGTTTCCCGGGGACTGTCTTCAGGTTGGTCCGATGATGTAACGCCCTCAGCCTCTGGGACCAGCTGCTGTGTGGGCTGCTCAGCCGGAAGCTGCCCACCTTCCCTGCCTTGTGTGGTCTTTGCAGCCCAGCTGTGATGCTGCTGCCAGCACCGCTGCTGAATTTCCCTACCTTGGGCTCAGGGCTCAGCTCAGCAGGGGGCAGCATGTTTCACAGCTGGGTTCTGGCTCCACCTGTCTCTGAGATGTGTTCGCAGCACAGCATGCATCTGAACAGACTAAGCAGAGCCAGGGGCTGGTCAGGATGAAACCAGACCTCAGAAAGTCCTAGTGGGGAATTACCACGTCCTAGGGGAGGAGGAAAGGCATCCATCTACCCTGGTGGTTCTCAACTGGGGGCAGCTGTGCCAGCCAGGGGACATTTGACAATGTCTGCAGACAAGTTTTGTTGTCATAACGGGAGATGCTACTGTCATCTAGGGGGTAGAGACAAGGGATACTGTTAAATTTCCCATGATCCACAGAACAGCCTCCCACAAGGAATTAACCAGCCCCAAATGTCAACAGTGCCAAAGTTGAGAAACACTGATCTAGCCTTAGAACTGCTGAGGAAACAGGCAAGGTTGAGATAAACAGGATTTGGCATTGCTAGACCCTCGTGGTGCTGGCCTCCGTGTGGTGCGAGGGAGCTGGGACCACTAGTCACCAGTGTGTCTTTCCCTCCCTGCTTCCCTCCCCTCCCCAGCTGAGTGCAGGAAGATGCCTCGCAGTGGGGCAGATGCTTTTGGTGCCTCAGACACATCCCCTTGGCACCCACATTGCACCAGCTGCTGAGGACATCCTGCAGCAGACACACGTGGCTCTCTGCTGAGGGCTTTCTCTGAGCCTGCAAGCAGGGCAGGGAGGAAGTGCACTGGAGCTTATGTCCCTGGGAGCAGCCCCCAGCCATTGATGATGAGAGTTGGGGGATAAATACCCCAGCATGTTCTGCACTGTTTCCCAGAGGTCCCAGAGGGACTGAGCCTCAATGGTCCATGGTGGTAATGGGCTCATTAATGCATCCTCTGCTGCTTCCTTCTCTTCCTGTTCTCACCTCCCAACTCCTCTGCTGATGCTTCTTGGGAACCGCCTCACAAAGCAGGCTACTTCACTCCTGTGTCAGAATTTGTTTCTGGGGGCAGCCCAATCTCAGATAAGCAGCAATCTCTGTGTGCCTACAGGAAGAAACCCTGCTGCTAGCTGATGTTCTTACCTGTCTCCTTACGCCATCCATCCATCCATCCATCCATCCATCCATCCATCCATCCATCCATCGTCAGCCCATATTTATTGGGCACTGATTATGTGCCAGGAACTGAGGATTTCATACCCATTTATAGATGGGGAAACCGAGGCTCCAGAGACATATGCACTAGTTCAAAGTCCCTCAAAAACTAAAGGATGCAAATTAGACTAGAACATAAAGCCAGAACTCCTCAATGCATTTCATGCCCGTTATACCTGCCAGTTGTTTTTCAGCTGTCTGTGCTCAGAATTACCTGGAGAGCTTTACATAAACAAAGATGTCGGAGCCCCACTCCAGAATGCATGACTGTCTCTAGGAGTACGGCCCTGGCTTCTGTATTTGTAAAAGCCCTTTTTAAAGTGCATGAGTCTGCATACCCCACGCACTGCCTGACTTGGGGGCAATGACTGCAGGATGAAGAAAGTGAGAGGAAAGAGTTGCCTTCCGTAATTGGGACTGAAGCCCAAGGCTGACCACACATCGTCACCCATCATGCCTCCCCTTCACCCCTGAGCGAGGTTGACACCCAGCATGCCAGACCAGCTCCCCATCCCTGCAGAATCCTCTTGCCAAATTTCACCTAGACAGGCGGTCTGTGGTTTGCACGGCTTGTTTTCTGGTCGGGGCTTCCTGTCCTGCCGTATGGTAAGCCCCTGTAAGGCACGGAGCTGATGGGGGCTGCTCCCTGGCAGACAGGCGCTTTCTGGCATAGAAGTCCAACGGCCCTGAAGACCCCCAACTCTGCTTTCGCCTCTGCCTGCCCCCTGAAAGGGTTAGAGATGGAGGTTTTTCAGGCTAAATATAGAGGCAGGCCATTAAGCAACGGCCTCTCCTCCCCTTCCCCGGTCTCTCTGGGCTTCCCATGTGATGTTTAATTGCTCTAGCAATCTGTTCTGTTTCTCCCTTGCAGTGCATGAGGGACAGCAGCCAGAGCCCGTGGTGAGAGGCTGCTTTTGGAGACGGGAACAGCTTTCAAGACGAGGAAGGAGGCTTCCGCGGGGCTCAGAACGCATTGCAGTCGGGCTTTATTTTTAGAGGTCTCCTCAGAGCCTCTGCCCCCTGTTCAGTGCTTGCCAGTTGCTAGAACCGGCTCTGGAATGGTAGGGCCACCGTTTTTAGTCTGAACGGCATAGCAGGAAGGGCTTAAAGTCAGGCAGACCTCGAGCGCAGTCCTGGCTCTGCCACTTACACGCTTTGTGGTTGTGGGAAAGCCAGGAAGTGCCACTCACTTCTGCAAGGTGGGAGTGAGGATGAAGGGAGAGGACTTGAATGCATAGCCCATGAAAAGCACTTAGTGTGGATCAGTCACATAGTAGGTCCTCAATATAATATGGCCATTGGCAAGAGTTCGTGGGCTTACTGGCTGCGCGACCTTGTTTTTCACATCTGTAAAATGGAGCTAGAACAGTACCCGCTTTCAGAACAAGCTCCACAGTTTCCAGGGCTCAGGGCATGATGAAAAGGTGAGGCCCCCTATTCAAAAATCATTAAAAGGGCTTCCCTGGTGGCGCAGTGGTTGAGAGTCCGCCTGCCGATGCAGGGGACACGGGTTCATGCCCCGGTCCGGGAAGATCCCACATGCTGCGGAGCGGCTGGGCCCGTGAGCCATGGTCGCTGAGCCTGTGCGTCCGGAGCCTGTGCTCCGCAACGGGAGAGGCCACAACAGTGAGAGGCCCGCGTACCGCAAAAAAACAAAAAAAATCATTAAAAATTTCAACACAGAGATAGCAGAGCATTGAACAAGGCAGGGGACCCTTCTGAGCCCAGGGCCCTGTGCAACTATACAGGAATTAATAAGACAATGTATGTAAAGTGCTTATGGCACAGACGGTGTTTATTACTACTGCTAATTACGCATAAGATACATTGTGGGAGCCGTAACTTATCCATTTTGCTGTGACACACATAGGGAGGAATAAATAAGTTGGGATCGGACTTTATAAGCTTCCAGTGGCAAGCTCCAGCGCTGAGGCTTTTGGGTAACAGCAGGGAGCTGCAGTAGGCAGTTGGGCCATCTTCAAAGTGTGTTGGAGAGTTCCAACCAGAGCATCGTGTGGGGAATGGAACGGAGGCATGTCTAGGGAGAGAAAAGAATTAGAGACGCCCAAGACATCGCTGCTGGATGATCGGGGGGAGGTTACAAAAACAGGCAACCAGAAAAAGGAGATTTAGGGGTGGGGTATATATAAAGCAGATAACGAATAAGGACCTACTGTTTATCACAGGGAACTCTACTCAATACTCTGTAATGTCCTACACGGGAAAAGAATCTAAAAAAGAGTGGATAGATGTATGTGTATTACTGATTCACTTTGCTGTACACCTGAAGCTAACACAACATTGTAAATCAACTATACTCCAATTTAAAAGAAAGTAAAAAAAAAAAAAACCCCAAACAAAAAAACACAGGCCTTTGGAAATGGGAACAGGGTTCAGATTACTGCTGGGATGAAGACTCGGTGGCGGGGTGGGGTAGGAGGTGCTCGCGGAGACCCACGTGGAGGTTGCCAATATGCCAGAATAGATGAAATGCTCAGTGCAGAACACGTTTCCCGAGTGCAGGGATTAGGGCTACAATAGACCCGGAAGTCAACTCTGGACAGAATTAGCGAGTGCATCTGGGAGCTTTGAACTGATCTAAGGAAAGGGGGAGGAGTCGAGAATGCGCCGTTCCTGTAGGGGAAGAGCCTGAGCTTCTATGATCCTTAGTTTCTGCATCTGTAAAATGAGTACAATATTGTTCATTGTTGAAAAGGTAAAATGAGAATGCCTGTAAACCATTTTTCATGATACTGGATAAGTGTTCATGAGCAACACAATTTAGTCCCCTTCCCTCTTTAACTTCTGATTCTTGGATCTTGTAGGGAACTCCATTCTACTGTATTGCTGATCTTTATGATGGTCAAGATATGTTCGTTTTCAGAGTGATTTTGGTGTTATACAATCTTTACATACACTCTCTCTAATCCTCACAGCAACCTGCAGGGACAGTTGGCATCTCACTTTATGAATGGGATGCTCAGAGACATTAGGTATTTACCCAAGGTCACACAGCTACCAGGTGGCGTGGTGGGACTCCAATCCAGGGCTGCCTCATTCCAAAGCTCACACTATCTTCATTACTTAGCGGGAGCAGGACAGACAGGACGAACAACCTGCAAGATCTCACCCTCCAAAGCTTGGCTCTTCTCCAGCCCACCTGCTAACAATACCATCTGCACAGGTACAGAGATCGAGCAGTGAATACCTTGTTCTACAGAATCATTCATCGTAGGTAATTTGCTATCCCCATGTCACCAAAGCGCCTCGAACAATGGGCCACTCACGGGGCTGAGGTTCTTCTCCTCTATGCAAAGCCTGCCCCATGAAGGACTGGCAGGGTCAGCATCTCACCAGCATCATGGGAGGAGGGGGCAGCGGCGAGTGGCCTGAGCTGGGAGGAGGAGAGTTGAACTCTGTTCCTCCAGACTGTCCATTCCTCCTGGGCTAGTCACTTTCCCATTAAGAGAGGAAGGTGACCCAGATGCTTTCATGTGATTCCCCAGGTCTCCTGCCACTTCCTCAGGTGACAGTCAATGAGAGGAAATGCTGTGAGAAGTGACAGAGTGAGCTGGTTAAGAGTGTGAAGTCTGCAGCCAGCCTGCCTGGGAATTCATCCAGGCTCTGTCACTTCCAAGCTGTGTGACCTTGGAGATGTTACTTAGCCTCTCTGTGCCTTGGTATCCTCATCTTTAAAATGGGAATAAGAATGGTACCTAATCTCATAGGTAAGTGAATCAGCACAAGTAAACGTTGATCATTATTATCACTTGTTAGTGTCAGGGAGGCCTGACCATCCTGAAAAGAGGTCACTTCTTCCATGAAGTCTGTCCTGATCTATGCCTCTTGGATTGCCCCCATCCTTTTGTTCTTGGCTTTGAGCACAGTTATCTGGGTGGCTGGCTTGTTTCCCTGATGGTCTGGGAGCTGTGTGATGCAGGGATGTTGTGGTGCCTCATTTATCTCCACGTTTCATCCTATGCGAAAAGCTCCATAGTGGAGTGTAAAGGCGTGAGCTTTAGAGGCAGAAGTATTCGTTCAGTATGGCTCCCAGCTCTGCCGTTCACCAGCTGTTTGATCTGAGGCAAATTGCTTAACCTCTCTGAATCTTGGTTCTCTCACCTATGAAGTGGTGCGCCGGCCCTTTCTCCATGAGCTAGCATATGGGCGTGTCTGAAATAGCGTTGGACAGATGATAGGCATTCAGTGAAAGCCACTTGCCTTCCTTTGCTCTTTCTCATTTTCACTTCCCCAGAGCACTTTGATCACTAAATGCATTTTAAGTGGACTGTGGAGGTGGAATTCAGAGGCTCCGGGAAACTTTGTTCCCTCAGTACCCACCTAACCACCAGCACAGGGATGAGATCCATCAGTACTTCGTCCCTTTAGTCAAGGAATCAGAATTTCTCTCTTGGAAATCATAAGCAGGTGGTCATAGAAGATTAAGCTGGAAGGAAGACTCAGGCCAAGAGAGGGACAGAATTTCCCCTGAGGCCACAGCAGCAGGACAGGAAGCCCGTGTCCTGATTCCAGCCTTAATCCTCTTCCCACCTTCCCAGGTGTCTGCCTGGAATGGATGGGATCTCACTCTAAGCCGCTATCAATATGTTCCCCTTTCAAATGAAATAAGGTTCTGGAAATGGTCCGAGGAGTGTGTGAGGCAGGAGAGAGCGCGGTGGCTGATAAACACGGTCAAGGGAGCTGGGCTCTTAAAGAGGGAAGGTGGAAGTGAAAGGAATCAGAAATCACCCACTTCCTGGTTTTGCAGAGTGGTCCCACTTGAGAGAAGAGGGTCTCACTCGGCCATCTTTGGAGAATGATGTTCTAGTTTTTGCCTCATCTGACCCTGGTCACTGACCCAGGTCTTGGGAGCCCTTTGCAACTGGGGATGACACAAGACTGTGGAAGGTTCCCACCAGGCCGATTCAGAGAGGTCAAGTGTCTGATCCCACCACCACTCACCAAGTGTCTCAACTTGAACTTTTCTGACCTCTGATTGCTCATTGTGCAGTGTGGGGAAGGGCAATACCTGCTCTGCTGACCTCACCAGGTTGCTCTATCAGTGAATAGACTTATGGAATCAGAAGGTCAGAGCTGGATTGAGTTCAAGAAACATCTACTCCAACATGGCTAATTGGTTTCATCTGACAAGTTCACTCCAGCCAAGGGGTGGTGGCTGCCACAGGCAGTGTTCCAAGGCTTCAGCTGGGTGCAGCATGCATATTGCGGTGATCGATTAGTCATGGCTGCCATGGGCACAGTAATGGGGAGTTGGGGCCTGTGTGCTGTGTAATTTTCTCTTCCGAGTTTATCTCACTGCTTCATTTTGCAAGGAAGGAGACTGTAGCTCAAAGAAAACAAATGATTTAGTCAAAATCACCCAGTTATTGAGTGACAGAGACAGGCCAAGTCCCAGATTTTCCAGTGCCAAAGTCAGTGATGTTTCCATTAAGAAAGCTGTCAATTACAAAACCCTTCACAAATGTCATAATGTCTTATTGTCTTTCTCTGTTGGCCTCTGTTTGCCTGAAAGTCGGTCATCTGCAGTCTTCCTGATTGGCTCCAGAGACCCCCATTTGTGAAATCCTCAGAACTCCCCATTACCAAGATGTGTTGCATTAATGTTTTCATTTAGACACTGAAAAATGATGATGCTGGTGATATAATATATATTACACATGATATTATATTAATATATAGTTATATACTATACGTATTTATAACATGTAGTACACACAATATAGCAGTAACATAATTTAGCACCTATTATGTGGTAAGTACAGTGGAAGGGCTAGCCTGCCTCCTGCTCAATTCCACACGATGCATATTTAAGTCACTTTCCCTCTCTGGGCTTCAGTTTTCTCATCTGAGTGATGAAAGCACAAGAACAGATGCTTCCTCTCCAGGCTGACATTTTCCTCTCTGTGTTTCATATCGTCAGCGCCTACTCTGTGCCCAGAAATGGGGAAATGGCACAGGACAGAGACCAGTATGTGAGTCCTTGGCTCTTTGCACTGAAAGCGCTGAACCAGACAGTGTGACCCAAATGGCCCTAGAAAGCAATGCTGTAACGCAGAGAGATGGACAAGAAATGAGATGGGGAGGCAGTGAGGCATGGAAGAGGGCTGGCAGAAGCGTGGTGGGGGGCAGAGGTTTGGCCTCAATACAGTCTTGACACCCCCCCACTTACTAGCTGTGCAACCTTGGGCCAGTAGTCATGGACCCCTGCCCCCTCTCTAGGCCTCAGCTTTCTTACCCATAAAACTGAGCTCTTCTTACAGGTGCTGAAGGGGACCTGGGAGGGTGGAGAGGGCACAGACGTTCAGGCTCAGTGAGCGGTGTAATGTCTGGCACTCCCAAGTCCAGATGTGGCAACGAGTGAAGTGGAAAGATGCTTGGGAGGGAGGGGGGGAAGGGGGTTTGTAGTTGAGGAAGGCTTCCTGTAGGGGATGGCTTAAAGTCAGCCTCAAGGAATATATTAGTTTGGGCTGGGAGATGTGAAATGACACTAGTCATTTTTTCCCCCAAATTATTCTCTCCTCTTTAGCCCCCATCTCTGCCTCTTTGGAATGGAGCATGAATATTAAGCACATTTTTCATACACTTTGAAGAAAGCCAGACAGGGCTGGCAGTGCCTCGGTGAATCTCTTGCATATTTCAAGAGCATCCTGTTGGGTTGAGGGTATGGCAGCTGTGTCTCGGTCTTTCTCTCTCAGTAGCCCCCAGTACAAGCTGACATGAGCGCTTTATTCCTGACCCAAAAATGAAAGTGGAGGATACACCCCATGTTCTACACACCCTGCAAAATGTTGTGCCATTTACAAGGCATTAGGAAAGCTACAGAATTCACTGAGACTCTGAGATCACGAACAGACTGAGCCAACTCCTTTCTCTGCCTGGAACATATTCCTCCTCCCCATCCATCCTTCCATTTGGTCATTCATTCATTGATATTTGAGCATCTACTGTGTACTAGGCACTACACTCCCGCCTTCAAGACGCTACTTGGATGTCACCTCCTCCAGGCAGCCTTCCTTGATATCTACGCCCATCTCTGCTAGGCTCAAAGCCCCTCCCCTATATTCCCCCAAAGCGCCCCATGTTTGTTACATATCTTGCATGCTCTGTTTCTGTCCCTGCTTTCTCATTTGACTGTGGGCTCCTTGATCTCTTTCACTAACAAACGGTAGGAGCTTAATAGGGGTTTGAAAGGCCCACAGAACTGGACAGTTTCCCAAATTGTCTTCTCCCTGGCTGATTCTGACCACTTCCCAGACGTGGAGGCTGGAAAGCAGATGTGGGGAGAGGCTTTGGGTTTGAGGTTCCATGACTCCTTCCTATATGAAGGGGCACCAGGGGGCTACCCAGCTCCCTTTGATTGAGGTTTGTCCTCCCTCCCAGATATGTCCCTTATACTATCCCACAGGATCCGGAGGGTGGGCTTTGTGAAATTCTGCTAAGGTCTGAGCAGTCATCACTTGAGCAGGCAATTATGCAAACCACCCAGTGATCTTTTCAGAACAGCAAGCCTGCTCCAGAGGAGAAACGCAAACAGTGTAAACACCCATTTGGCCGCCTCTGCAGGGCCGAGGATGATGCAGGCACCTTGTTTGCAGAGATTGCATTACTGTGCAGCTCAGCCTCAGCCAGGTGGGGTCAGAAGGAGGAATTTCCCATCCTGCTCCCCCCTTTCCCAGGGACACAAGCCCATGAGCTCCCTGCTCTATTCCGGTCTCTGCCACTGTCTGATTGCTGCCTCTGCACACCAGGGGAACTGCCCTCTGCCCTCGCCGTCTCTGCCGGGTCCTGCGTAGTGCTGAGGCTCTGTCTACCCCTCCACGTAGTAGCATGACAGTGTCCCCTCTCGGCAGCGACCCCACCCCTTGCCAATGGCTACACGTTCCCCTCACCCACATGGCCCACGGTCGGGGTGTCTCTTTAAAGATTCTTTCCCAGCTGTCATCAAAGCTGGTCAAATTCTTCTGGCACTTCCATTCCCACTTTTCTCGTAGTCTTTCCTTCCTTTCCCTTCCCCTGTCCTTTCTCTTACTGGGGTCACTACCTTGGCCTGGCTTTGGTCACCTCTCTGCAGCCCTGGTTTTGAGGTCCTGCACTTGCGTGTACTCACGGCTGCCTGCATCACTGACCTCATTCAGATATCTGGCAAGTAGCACTTATCGGGCATCTGTTCTGGCCCTGGTGAGGGAGTGGGTCTGACTCTCAGGGAAGTTACATTCTAGGGTGGGACAAGTGATCCCAAGTGTGCAGAGTATTAGAAGAAAGAATGGCCTTGAGAGGCCCTAAAAGTGGGGAGGCAGCCCCCCAGGGACCAAGGAATGCCTCCCTGAGGTGTGGGTTTGAGTGGATATTTGAAGGATTCGTAGGAGGTAGGCAGGTGAAACCTGTTCAGGGAAGAGGGCTACGTGTATGGAAGCCCAAGGCAAGAGACCTTGACTCATTCCAGAGCCTTGAAGTGCAGTGCAGCCAGAAGATAGAGGTTGGGAGGAGAAGTGGTGTGTGATGGGGCCAGAAACCTCAACAAGGGCCTCATCATTGAAGGCTCTGAAACTACAGTTAAGGAATTGGGGTTTTATCCTGAGAACAGATGAGAAGGGCTTTATCAGTGACAGCGTCTCTCCATGGGTCTAGTGATCTAGAATCAATCCCCAGTTAAGCATTTAAGAAAGTATCTCATTCACACCACTGTGTATATTGGTGAGGACTCTCTCAGTCTCAAGTGATGGAAACCCAACTCAAAATGGTTTGAGAAAAAAGGAAATGTATTAACTCAAGGATTGAAGCCTTCAGGCAGGGCTGGATCTAGGGGCTCAAGTGTCCTCCATCTCTTGGTTCCGATGTCCTCTGTGTTGGCTCCATTCTCAGACCCTCATCATGAAGTGGCAAAGACGGCTGCCAGCAGCTGCAGGCGAACACTGCACTGCCTTAGTTTCCACAGCAGAAAGAGAGTGACCTTTCCCAGGAATTTCATTAAGAGCCGTAGGATTCGGCTCTGAATCCATCCCACTTATGTTAATTGTTCATTCCTGAACTAAAGACTGGAGCCAGGGGCTTCGCTGGTGGCGCAGTGGTTGAGAGTCCGCCTGCCGATGCAGGGGACGCGGGTTCGTGCCCCGGTCTGGGAAGATCCCACATGCCGCAGAGCGGCTGGGCCCGTGAGCCGTGGCCGCTGAGCCTGCGCGTCCGGAGCCTGTACTTCGCAACGGGAGAGGCCACAACAGTGAGAGGCCCCGCGTACCGCAAAAAAAAAAAAAAAAAAAAAAGACTGGAGCCAGGGGGTGAAATAGCTGATGGATCAGGCTGGGTCATATACCAGGCTGTAGATTTGCCCAGGCAGAACCCATGGACCAAAAGGAGAAGAGTGGTGTTTCCCCAAAGGAAACATTGGGTCCATCATTAGGAAGATGAGGAATGGATGCTGGGCACACAAGAACAGCCGGAGTGCACTGCAGTGAAACTGTTTCTCATCAATCCTCAACATAAACCTTCAACTCCAGCCAGGCTAGATTCCATTTTCCATGGACCTCTGAGGGGTCTCTAAGCCTTTGTGCTTGAGGTTGCCTGGCCAGGATGCCCCTGGATCAGAAGAGACACTCTTAGCATCCAGATGGATCAAATTCAGAGCTGTAGATGTGTAGGGACAGATGGATGTGTGAGCAGGGATGTGGGAGAGTTTGTGGGAGAGTGGCTGGATTCCCAGGAGGTCATTCCAGAATCCAAGCTAGCTTCAGGGTATTTTCCTGACTTCTTCAGATGCTCATTCTTTCTCTTCGGGATTGGTGGAGAGGGGCACAGCAAATTCCCATTATTCTGGTTGTGAGACCGAAGGAAGCAGTCAGGGCGGCAGCTGCCAGGTCCATGGCAAAGTGGCCATGGGCGCAGGTGACCCCTCCCTCTCTCTGGAAGCCTCTCTACTTGCAGGGGCAGGCAACCATCCCCTGGCAGTCGCCTCTCAAACCACAGGATGCATGAGGTGTAGCCATCAGGACCAAGATGAGCAGCTCTCCTGGCTGGGGAGGAGGTCAAGGGCTGTGTGATGTCCATACTTGAGAATCTTGGGTGCTTCCGACCAGTGAAGAGGCTAAGAGTTGTGCGCAAGCCAGCCTGGCTCTGGGCCAGCCTTCCTGGGGCAATTCCTGGGATGCTACTCCCTGCTCACATTTAATCCTCGTCTTCCAAATGGCTGAAACTCTTCTGCAAGATCTGTTTCCTAAAACTACTTCTCTGATTGCCTTTCCTGCTTGGAAAAGGCACTGCCCAAGCATTCTTTCCACACCAGGGCCTTCCTTTATTTAACTATTCTTTTGTTTTTTGCTTTTTTCATTCCAGAGCTATTTCTTGAGGCCCTACTATGTGCCGGGCTCTCTACCTGTGATTTGTTTCTACCTAGTTTTGTGGGCCCATTGCTCATTATAAGCTAATGACAACCCTTCACGTACAGCGTTTGGCTCAGTGGCTACTCGGGAGTTAGAAACCACATCTGTCATTTTGAACAGAGAGAATTTAATAGAAGAAAATTTAACTAGAAATAAAATTGTCAACCAGATAAGTGAAAGAGTAAGGTAGGACACTAAGGTATAAGGGAGATAGCCATTTCAGGAAGCAGCCACCAGCTCTTGGACTGAGGGAAGAAAGGGAAATCGTTGGAATCACTGAAATGCAGAAACTTGGAGGTGGGCTGCAGTGAGGCTCAACCTCAGATCTCTAGGGGGAGGTGCTGCTTGGCTAGTACAGGTGTCTCCAAGCTGAGACGTGGTGGGGCTGGACCCAGACCGCTGAGGAGGCGGAGCCTGCAGGCTGGTGCTGGTGTCCTGTCCGCTGGTCAGAGGGGAGTACCTGCAACTTGTTCTCCAAGTATTGGGAAAACTGCACACTGGGTTCAGCTGCAGCTTTAGGAAGGAACCATCTCTTCCAGGATGAAGAGGCGCTGCTGGGGCAATGCTTACAGGAACAGAGGTAAGCAGGAAGCCACTGGGAAACAGCTGGAAGAAGTCCCTTCTCCTCCAGCCTTGCAACCTTCCTCTAATGCCCCCTATTGGCAGAACCTCACCTGGACCCAGCTGACAAAGCAGAAATGGAATCTGCAGCCTTAACAAGACAAAGTAGCACAGCCTTAACAAGACAAAGTAGCACAAAGTAGCGGGTTTGAAACTAAGAGACGGTACTTAATAACTGGCACGTGGGAGACCCATGATTTCTCATTGACCGTGGTCCTCATGGTGCCTAGAGCAGGGCTGGTTAGAAGGTGGTATTGGAAAGACACTGGATTTGGAGTCAGCGGACCCAGATTTACCACTTAATGGTGCTGTGACTTATTGATCAAGTCAGCAATATCTCTGAGCCTCCGTTTTCTCATCTGTAAAGTGGGAAAATAACCTCTGGCCTACCTACCCTTGATGGGAGGAGGGAAATCATTGTCATACAGTATGTGGAAAGACCTTGCACCTCAAGACGACTTTCAAGTACAATGTAGTGAATTAATGCTCAATAAATAGGTCCCTGCAGAAGAAAGTTTCAGTCTATTTAGGGCTTTGAACATCTTCTTAAAGCACATGTCCCTTGGAGCCTTCAAGGTCCTTATAAGCAAGAAAGGCACAAACTAGACTTCATGTCAGGGAAACTTGCCTGACAATGAGAACGTTGTATGCCATAAAGCAAACCGTCTCTCCTCAGAGATGAGGTTCTGTTGCATAAGACACCTCAAATAGATTCAGACAAAACACTCGCAGCTTTGTGGCAGAGTTGGGGGTGGGAAGTCAGAGGGAATCAGGCTGCCCTTGTCCTTGGGGATGAACAGCCAGAGCTGGTGAAGCTCTTCCCCACGTCGAATTTGGAGGCACATTTTACAGCTCCAGTGGCACCCTGTGGGCGTTAGAGATGTTGCCTCTTCTCATCTTAATGACGTTTTGCTTTGACAGAGATGTTTCTGCTCCTTGGAGCTCTGCACACTGCTTCGGGGTAAGATTCCTGGGATGCCCCTGGGTGAGACTGGGAGCTTAGACGCAGAAGCTGCCATGGAGCAGCAGACAAAGGTGGAAAGGCTCCCACATGTACAGTCTTGCACACTCTGGGTGGTGAGACTGAGGCCCTGGTCCCACGTGCTTGTGGACTTCACACAGGGCACTGAGGGCACAAACCTTTTCCCCCTCCCCATCTCTGGGCCGGGGGACAGTCCTGCACCGCCTTTCATGGACCACTGCTGCGTCCCACCTCCACAGAGGCAGGTGAGCAGCTCTTCCTTGTGTCTCCGCTCCACCTTTTTGATTTGATAAATTTCAAGGCCACAGAAAATTTGAAATAGTAGTACAATGAACACCTGTATTCCCTTCACCTCGATCATGAATTGTTAACCATTTGCCACATTTGCTTTCTTTCCCTCTCCCTCTCTTCTAGTTGAAAGCAATTTGAAGACATCTTGATTCTGTGCCTCTCTTTTTTAAACTTCTTAAATCGAAATATGATACATGTGCAAAAAGTGCACTTCTCATGTACGCACAGTTTGAAGAAATTCCACAAATTGATGATATCTATGCGACTAATGCTCCCCTCCCCTGAAACATATTGAGGGTGATACTGAATAAAATAGAAGATCTTCTGGTGAGAAAGGTGTAGGATAGGCACTCACAGGGTCTGCCACATCATCCTAGGGCCCTGCTTTCTCCCGTAGCCTGGAGAAACAGACTTGTCACATAGTGTAAAGGAGTTCAGGCCATAATAATATACAGCAAAGAAGCAATAGCTTCCAGTTCAGCACAGAGTTTGTAGTCAGAGAGACTTAGATTGGAATCTCACCTCTACTTCTAACTTGCTGTGTGATCTTAAGCAAGGATCTTATCCTCACTAAGTCTCAGTTTCTGCATCTGTACAATGGGTATAATAATGGCATCCACCTCTTGAGATTGCTGTGAAGATGAAAGGAGGTTTTATCTATCTCTCTCTCTCTCTCTCTCTCTCTCTCTCTCTCTCTCTATCTATCTATATCACTTATCACGGTACCTCATTCATAGCATGTACTTGGGACACATTATTAATAATAATATTATTATTGTACTAATAATAATCTTGCCAGATAGGCGTTACTGCTATTCCCATTTTACAGCTGAGAAAACGGATGCCCAGAGAGAAAAAGGACTCTATGACACTTAACTAATAAGCGACAGAGCCAGGATTCACAGTTGGGTTTTTCTGAGTCTAAACTTGTTGCCTACCCATGAATTGATTAGGCCCGGACAAATGAGAGACTCAGTCATACCTCAGAAGATCAATTTGTTAACTGACAGTTTTCTAATAGGAGATGTGATTGCTAAGCGGCCAGCGAGCTGGTACCAGCAGGTCAGCACTTCTTCCCAACAAGAAAGTGCAAAAGGCAGCAGGGACGGTGCTGAACACCTAAGCCTCCCTCAGGGCCATCCTGTGCCCCAGCCCTTGCAGACACCCCAGAAAGCACTGGCCCCAGAGGAGGGGCACTGGCCCCAGAGGAGGGGCACTGGGTCTCATCAGAACTCGGTTCCTCTCCTATCCTGTGTCTTTGTCCCTCCCCTCCCCTTTCTGGGCTCCAGCCCTATGTGGTGACAGCAGTGAGGGTGGGAAGTGACGGCAGGGGTGATGGCTGAGGACCCCGCTGGCTTCTGCCAGCTGGACTCCAGGTCCTGCTCGTCGCTGCCCAGCTCCCCACCCCACCCTCCCTTCAGCGTTCAGGAGGGGGGTTTGCTGTTTGGTTTTTGTATAACTTACTCCACTATTACTTTATTACTTTTCAAGTAACAGCAGCAGAATAGATTTTGTATCGATATTGGCAGGGAGAACGTGGTCTGCATTTATTATAGTCTGATTTCATTTCGGCGTCACCTCTTTTCGTGTATGGAGGAGGAGGTTGGTCCTCCTGGAGGTCAATTGCAGCTGGAGGAATGGGCCGAATTTCCCAGCACCCCCAGCTCGGCACTGGCAGCGGGGAGACCCTACCTTGTCATCAATTCCAGGCTTAGTTGGGCCGAGAGGGAAACTGCAGTTCCTTGGAAGGCACGCAGCCAGAGCGCCTGAATAAGAAAGATGGCCCTGCAGTTCTCCCTGATGTGCTCTCGGGGGTAGCTGCTTCCTGCTGGGTTTCAGCCTCTTTGAGCAGTCGCCCCTGGCATCCTTGGGGCTGTTCTTCTCTGAGACCCAGGCTCCTGGCAGGAGGAAGAGTGAGGCCTGGCTTAAGTCTGCATTTAGCCACTGACAAAGGAGCAGAGCCTGGGGTTGACTACAGCAGGGTTCAGACACTGAAGCTCTGATTTCGAGGCACATTCCTAGCCTCTCTGAGCCTCCATTTCCCACAGGAAATGCGGACAGTAATTTCTATCTTGGAGGGTTATAAAATAATAACTAATTCTCAATGAGCCTTCACTAAGTACCAGGAACCATGCTAAGTATTTTATATGACTATCTCTTCCAGTTCACGCAATAGTTAGTGTTGGTACAAATACGACCCCTCATTTATAGATGAGGAAGCTGAGGCTCTTATCTGCCCATAACTTTGCACTTATGTCAAGTAAGGCTGGAGAGGAGACCTAAGAAATCGAAAGGAAGAGATGATGCGTGTTTCGTGAAAATTGAACTAATGTGTACTTTGAAATAACCTCATTCATCCTTTGGGTCTCTTGGATTGAAAACAAAATCATAGGCATCTGAGGCAGCATAGGAAGGGTGTATAGTATCTTTAATGTCTTTGAAAATGAAATTTAGAAAGTAATAAAAGCATACATTCACTACAGAAGCACTGGCTGAGCAGCTCCTGTGTCCGGCACAATGCCAGGCTCTGCAGATATGAAACGGACAAGTGGTCCTGGGCGAGCTCCTGGCCTATGTCCAGCAAATAGCCACTGTGCATTGTGACATCTGTGCTGACTGGGGTCCACAGAGGAGTGACCAGCCCATTGGAGCCAGGGAGAAGCACCAAGGAGATTTTCCCAGAGTAGGCAGCACAAGGATGTTTGCACTATTATAGCACAACTACTCTACCCCCCCGCAGGGATTCCTACAGTGCTGAAGCAGACTCACCCACAGGTCAGGGAAGGTCAAACAATCTGACCGCTATCTGGTTTTGCACAGCCCAGAAGCTAAGAATGGTTCTTACAGTTTAAAATCATTGAAAAAAAATCAAAGGAAGAAGAATATTTTGTGTTGCCTGAAAATTCGATGAAATCCACTTTTAAGTGTCCTTTAATACAGACGTATTGGCACACGGCCACACTTATTTATTTACATGCTATCAGTGGCTGCGAGTGGTGGTGACAGAAACCTTTGGACCCACAAACTTAAAATATTTGCTCTTGGGCCCTTTACAGATACAGTTTCTTGACCTCTGCTGTAAGTCGTCATCTTCACGGTGGTCCTTTACCTTGGTGTACATATGTGTATACATACATACATATATATATATATATATATATATATATATTTAAATATACAATTTGTACTATCTCCCCTTTATTTCTTTGTCTACTCCTCCCAATTTCCGTGGGAGTGAGCCATTAGCAATCCCTCTTTTCGGATGCCCAAACTGAGGCTCTAAGAGGATAAGTCACTTGCCCAAGTACACAGTTAGAAAGCAGGGCAGCCGCCCAGACCCGGGACTCCAGGTTTTCTAAAGCCAGGGCTGCCCCGCACATCTTGTCTGTGTGGCACACACAGTGTGTGAGGCCACAGCACCACATGGTCAAGAGGCCAGCTGGCGTTTGAGGTGTGAGCCTGTGATCCTGATGGGGGCGGCCATCACAGGGTAAGAGCCTTCCATCTGGAGGATGAGGTGACCTTTAAGGTCCCTTTCAACTCTCTGAGCCATGGCTGTGTGGTTTCTGGCCAGGGCCGCAGAGGCCCAGGCCACATACCGTCTCCAAAGGCTGCAGCAACAAGACTGCAGGCCTCTGGATGAGGCCTCCCTCGCCGTGCTCCAGCCTGACTCTCTGTAGTTCCAAGCGCTGGGACTCACAGAGTGTTGAATCTGTTTTCTCCAGACTGAAGTAAAGCGACCTGGACAGAGCAGAGGTTGAGATCAGCATAAAGGTTACCGTTCACCTCTGTTCTTCCCCGCCATGCAGAATGTCCCCTGTGGCCCCATCAGAGCCCAGCCTTCAATGCCTACCCAGCATGGGGTGGTGGAACGGGCATGGGTTTTGGAGTCAGATGGACCCAGATTCAAATCCTGATTCTGCCACTTAGAGAGTGTGAGATTGGGGCAAGGGACCTCAGTTCACTCAGCATCCATGTCCTGTTCTCCAAAATGGAAATAATAACAGTACTTACCACTTAGGGTCGAAAAGGTGAAATGGAATAAATCATCACCTAGCATGTGGCAACGTCCTGTAAATATTAAGTATAACCTTAGTTCACACTTAAAACAATGGGAAACCAAAAATATTTGAGTGGTAAAAACACAGCATGTAACTTTAAAAACTCCATCCAACAAAACCCCATCCAAACAAACTGTATAACTATATATAACCATATAACTATATAACTATATATAACTATATGTAATGATATATAACTATATATAACTATATATATATAACTATATATATATATATAACTATATATATATATATATATATATGCCCTCAGTGGTCCTTTTGACTAGAAAATAAAATCTTACACAACAGCTTATCTTTGTGTTTAAGGCCCTCTAAATATTTTCAAAATTCATCTCTTTGAAGGGTGGGTGAAAAATTCATGCATCTCTAGTTTCAACGGATTCTGCGCAATCGATCTACTAACCACCCCCAGATCTAGGATACACCTTCATTCTGTGTGACTTTGGCATATGAATGTCCCTGTGTCTGACAGACCCATCTCTTTTGCCCTGTTTCATGAACTCCTATTCATCCTTCAAAACCCAGCTCAAACATAACCACTTCTGTGAAGGTTTCCTTTATAGCCTCATCAGTTCCTCTTGCATCTGCTACAACACTGTGTACATAAGCCTTATTAGAGCATTTAGTCGCCTGTAATTCGGTTCACTGTTGATGTTGGAACTTTTAGGTCTGAGTAGAGGCACACTCAGAGCAGTAATCAGAATAAAAGACCAGTGGAGCAGTGCCTTATTCCCGGAGAATCGACCTGTACCTGCACAGACAGGCAGTGCTCTCAGTACTCATGCCAGAGGGGAGGGAGGCACAGAGGGGAAGTGGCAATGATATTGTAGGTCTCCCCATGAAATAGTTCTCATAGTTTTCCTTTGAGTTTGCTTTCCATCCTGATTAAAAATATGTGCTGTTTACACTGCTGTAGGGCAGCTAGAACTGTGAATTGCTTTCCAGCCTACACACTGGATTTCATGTCCTCTCATGTTTCATGTCTTATCAGATATCTGAAACTTCCAGTTTTCCTCCTTCACTCAGTGGAAGTCAGAACTTTACATCGTAATCTCTGGGGTGCAGGTGCAGGGGAAGGTGGGTCTCTGGGCCTAGTGATGGGTGAAGAGGGCGCATATGTCCCATCTCTTCCTCTTCCCCCAGATGCTACACTTATACACTCCATCCTTCCACGTTCTCTCCAATCTTAGTTGATGTCTGTTTACTTGGTCCTCTCTCTGCCACCCTCGCCTGTGTGTAGGTCCATCTCTGCCAGCTGCTTCCCTGTAACTGGTCCCCCCTCTCAACCTTCCCCATGGTCCCAGTAAGGTTTGCCTTCATGTTGACTCTTAATTTACACTCCCTGGATGGGAGATCCTTCTCCACCTCTTCTCATCCGCTCCCCAGCTAGGGAGCTGTTGACCCCACTAGACTGTGGGTTCCTAAAGGTCAATGCATGTGTCATGACCTCATAGCATTGAACACTGTGCCTGGCACATAGCAGATATACTGATGGTTAAATGAATATTATGTCTTGATGACCACGCTTACAGTAAGTCTAGATCTGTTGAGAAGAGGTCTGATGCAAGACCAGGTGAATCCGTTTCCACTTCCTGTTAGAATTCAAAGAAATACTAGCATCTCTACTATGGCAGGGAGCACCTTGAACTTCTGACAACCCGTGACCTCCCTCCAGCCTTGGATTCCCCTGTCCCATCATCTCACACCCATGGTGAGGCGGGAGGGAAGATTCTCTCAAAAGACAGACAGATGGCAACGTCAGCAGCCTTCTGACTATCTCTGCGAGAGTCCATGTAATCGTGCAGGCCTGTGTGCGCGGCGAGCTTGGGCTGGAGCATCCACCTGGCTGTGGCACACAGAGATCAAGGGAACCGCTAATAGGATCTGGTCCCTTCCTCCCACTCACCACTTAGAAGATGTGTAGCACCGTAATCACAGTTAATGATTCCCATGCCCCGTGGCATGTCGTATGCTAAGGTCTGATGATCTCTGACTTTCATCTTCACCGCTGGGGGATGCCTCCCGAGCAGCACGAGTGGGATTTCCCTGTCAGAATCTAATTATGTATCTCTATGCTCGAATCTCATCGTGTTGTCCTCTTTGAGACTTGCAGCCAATGGGGCATGAATTCTACTCTTCAGGGCGCGCTTTAGGGGTCCCCTGCCTGCTTGCTGTTCAGGCCAGAGGCTGACTCTGAAAGCGAGCAGATCGTTGGATGGCAGATCAATTTGTTTTTCAAGAGGGAGCTGAGTCGGATCAGAGAGCTTCTTGTTGCTAAACTTTCAGGGAGACCTAAACAGACCTGGAGAAGCTTCAAGGGATTCACTGAGGCTACCGTGGCTTCCCTGTCATACTAGCGAGGACGCTAGCGAGGCCTAGCGAGGACGCTCAGGGCTGGGGCGGCATCCTCCATCTTTGTTCCACGTTACTCTCTTAGCATCTGTTCACCACGCCTGACCCTGCTTGTTTGGGCCTTCTTAGTTGGCAACTTTGCCGCCCTTTCTCCCATTTTCGTTTTCTCTTGTCCTGTGCATTTATGCTCTAATTCCATTTTCCTGGCACTGCACTTGTCTTCTGCCAAAACAATTATACCTCCATGGGACCTCTGGCTGCCCCGAGTCAACAGCCCTCCCAGTTCACTCCCCCAGTGTTGCCCTGTGCCAGCGAGCCCACCAGTCCCAGGACCACCAAGAACGATGGTAAGCCCTCCCACCTGTGCTGAGCTAGTCTGTGAATCTGTTACCCATTTCACGCTTCCAGCGATTCTGTGAAAGAGATATCATGATGCCGTGAGGCTCTGGGAGATTAAGTGACTTGATATCAAGACCCCAGGTGGGTAAACAGCACACGTGAGCTTCAAGGTCAAACTCCCGCCTCCAGGGTTGGCTTCTGTCTTCTACAGAGTTGCCTTGTCTCAGGCAGCAGTAACCACAGATGCTTCAAAGAGTAGGGATGTGCCCAGCCCTTGAGAGCTGGCTCGGAGGTTCAAATGGACCCTTGGCCACCCTTGACAGGGCAGTGGTCTCGTTCTGTTGGGGAACCCAAATGGCCATCTTCAGGAGAGATGCAGGGTGGAGCTGGGGATGTAGAAGGATGGCCTTCCAGCCAGTCCATCTTATGGGTGGTGGAGATCTTCATCAGATCTGCGTCATCACTTTGCCCTGGAGGAATGGATTGCGGCCAAGAAGGACAGCGGTAACCATGACCATAGCCTTGGGTCTGAAGAGCACTTGCTAGTGTGCAAAGGACTTTCACCACTGTTAGATTATCTCACTCTCAGGGCGTGTCTCCTGCAGGCAACCCTGGAAAGCAGGCAGGGCAGAAACGTTGCCAACTGGCGCATAAAGGAAGTGCGGCTCAGAGAGAGGGGGGCGCCCGCGGTCAACACCTGCTGGAGCCTGGTTCTCTCGGTGTTCCTTCCTCTGCCCCGCAAGCTCTCCTCTCCGATCCAGCCCTATAGCCTCTGTCACGGCCTTCCCTCCTCATCCACTCCTGCAGCTCTGCTCTGTCTGCCTCTTTCTCTGAGCATCAGTGCCCTCTCTGTAAAATGGGTATTTCAGCACGTTCCTCTTCATCAGGCTTCTCCTTGCGTCTAGTGGGCTGTGAAGATGAAAGTGCTTGCTAAGCTGTTGCTCTTTCCTTCTCTGATGGCCACCGTCACGGTCACTGTGCTGAGCCCAGGGCTGGGTGGCCTCCCCCATAAAGCTCAGACCCCGAAGGGCCACACCCGCAGGGTAAGGATGTATCAGGTATTATGCCCCCATGGGAAGTGCAGGCAAATAAACAATCTTAAACATAGGCGCTGAGCGTAAGGGGTCAATAAATTGCTGATGAAAATTTAGAACCATCAGCATGTTTTTATATAGGTTTTCAGATTGAATTTAGACCACCTGGGTGATCTGAAAACCTCGAGACAAGAATTCCATTTAGGGGCTTCCCTGGTGGTGCAGTGGTTGAGAGTCCGCCTGCCAGTGCAGGGGACACGGGTTCGTGTCCCAGTTTGGGAAGATCCCACGTGCCGCGGAGCGGCTGGGCCCGTGAGCCATGGCCGCTGGGCCTGCGCGTCCGGAGCCTGTGCTCCGCAGCGGGAGAGGCCACAACAGTGAGAGGCCTGCGTACCGCAAAAAAAAAAAAAAAAAAAAAAAAGAATTCCATTTAGAGTAAATGCGGCTTGTCAGTAGTGAACACAGATCTTATCTAGAACCCTCCTTTGTTCTAGGATGCAAACAGTTCCCACAAACAACATTCTAAGAAAATGAACACCCACCGGGTAAAAAATAACTAAATTACCAGGAACCAAGACACCCTGAGAGCAAATCAGAGGAAGCCACTGCAAGGACTTGACTTCCTGGACCTCATTTTCCCCGCCTGTAAAATGGGATCATAACCCCTGCCTCACTCAGGCAGTGTGCAGAGGAAGTGAGCACATGTGGGCAGTTTGCTTTAGCAGGGGGCCTGGTGTGTGAGAAGGGTGCTCAGAGAGAGGTGACAGCTGTGTTAGTTTCTCCATCTGTTTGTCTAATATCATTCAATGAATGCTGGCTTTCCCCCCCTAATACAGCCAAAAGAAAGGCGATGTAAACAGAAACTCACAGGATGTGGTGTCAGGAGGTTCAGATCTGAATCCAAGTCCCTTCACCCCCGGGGTCAGTAACCTCATCTGTCAATCAGGGCGGTGGTGTTTTCCCATTCTCTTACTGTGCAGGGTTGAGGATGAACCGGCGAGGGCTGTGAATGCATTTTGCAAACTATCCAATGCTCCACCTATGTTTACTCATTTCTTCTGTCTGCACCCCCATTATGTTTCTGTCCTGGACATGTTGGGGGATGGGGTGTCAGAGATGAACTGGGGACATGAGGGCACATGAGGAAGTGGTGATTTCTGGCTTCATTCTGTGGTTTCTACGTTACGATGCCAACCTTCTTCCCTGGGCTTTTCCCTCCCTTGGGACAGGAGCAGACAGATCGATACCTTTCATTGTTACTACTCTGGGTGATACAGGAATGAAAGAGTGGTTTGGAGTGCAGCGTTCTGGCTTTGAGACTCCCTTCTGTCTTTTCCTCATTGTGCGAACTTAGCTCATTCCCCTTTCTCAACCTTAGTTTTCCTGTGTATAATACAAGGGTGTGAGAATTCAATGGGACTTTGTTTGGAAGATAAAAGGGTTGGAACGTATACTTTCTATGATCTCGTGCTAAGTTAACATCCTGAGACCTTGGGAGAGAAGAATGCTTCGGGAATGGCGAGGTCCAATCATTAACTGCGGAGAGCCCAGGTCTGGAAACAGCAAGTGTGAGGCCCTCCGTGGTGCTTTGAGGTCAGCCCTGTGACACGAGGCATGGCTTCTAAAACTGCGGTGGCAGCTGGCCTCCACTGCTCTGCTGATGAAGCAGATAGTCCCTGCCTCCAGAGCTGTCCACCCTGAATTACATCTTAGCACACACAGCATCTTCCTCTGGCCAGCGTGAATCTGGGAATAAAAAAAGCCTGACCCTTGAGTTCGGGGCCCCCATCTGTCTCTGCCTCTTGTTTCCATAGTGATCGTCACTGAGGGATGACCTGCCATTCACTCATCTGTGGCTTCACGTCCCCCATCCAATTCCTGCCTTTTGCACACATTTTCATCACCCAATCAGAAAAAGGGCAGACGCGGTAAAGTGGAAAAGGAACTAAGAGGCAGGTGACCTGGGTTGCTACCTTGGCTTTTCCACTGGCTGCTGTGGGACCTTGAGGGAGACCCTGTACCTCAGTTTCCTCATCTGTGAAATGAGCGTGCCATCCTTAGGTGACCTCCAGAAGTTCTGAGACGTTGTAGGATTGAAGGCAGGTCCCTGCTCAGTTAAGGGGAAGTTGAGCTCCTCCTTCACAGCAAGCAGGATGGGTGCAGAAACGACGCTGCTCTTTTCAGGATCATGCCTGCCAAACTGGGCCCAACATCCTTCGCATCGCAGCCCTCCCAAGGAGCCTCGCAGCGACGCTGTTCTGCATGCTCTGCATAATTCTTTCCTTTGCTCAGGCGTTCCTCCCACCTCTGGTACTTTTCCTGTTCTTCCCCCTCCCCCACTGGTGACCTCCCATCCAGCTTCGAAAACTTGGTCCAGCTTTGGTCTCCTTGTGCAGCCTTCTTCAACCCCTCTCCTGCCAGCCCAGTCCCTGTGGAAACCTCTTTTGTCTGTTCCTGAGTCATCTATAGTATAGCCTTTGTGATGCCCTATGGGAACGTTGTGTCTGTATATTTCCCCGACCGCATGCCCATTCGCAACCTGGGTTGCACCATGGTCACAGGGACAGCAACAAAATGGCCTATCTTTGGCAAAAGGCAAAACCTACATGATCGTAGCTGCAGTGTCCCGGTGGGAGCGCTTTCAGATCTCTGGAAGGCCCTCCAGTCAGGCTACAGCTTCTGCCCCAGGCGTAAGCGCAGACGCTGCTCCCCTCCAGGACTTGCTTCTGCTTCCTTTTCATTCCTTTTGCTCCTTTTCTCTACTCTGAATCAACATATCCATAGAAACAACCGCAGCTATGAAGGTTGGCGTCTCTTTGGGCCACGACTGCTGCCCCAGTTTCTTTGCCCCCTGAGGGGAGGACACTGGGCCAGAGACCCCCAACTCCACCCCAATCCAGTATCCTGGATGTGGCTGCATCTCTAAGTCCAGGGCTGAGAGCACAGGGGTTTCTGCTGACCTTTCTTGTGGAGTCCCATTTGGGATGAGTTACCTGGCTCCGGGGAGCTACTATGGATAGAGTGGGACTCCCGTTCAGCCCCTGTGGTGTACTAGGGCTGCCTCCCTTCAATAACCCTTTGTGCCTCTGCTCTGGGCAGATCCTGTAGGGCTGCCATCTGGGCTGGGGCAGATCCATTGCTTTTCTTCCAAGAGGGTCTGGTAGGGGAGTGAGCAGAAGAACCTCCTCTCTGAGTTGGCTGCAAAGGTCCTTCTACTTCATCCCCCAAGCCTCTTCCTGGGGCTCCCTGCAGGGCCTGAGGCTCTTCTGGCCCATTTCGGGGGGTCCTACCATTTGGGTTCACCTGAATTACTGCAGTTCGCTCCCTACATCTTTTCTTCCCCCTGCCCTCCGATCTGGTCTCTCCACCCAGAGTGGATGCATTTCATCTGCTCATCTGACGCTGCCCCTCCCTGGCTGCGAATTTCAAAGGCTCTTCATTGCACTGAGAATGAATTGCAAACGAACACCTCAGCCTGGCTTACAGGACCCTGCAAGATCCTCCCGACCCCTCTCTCTCCAGCCTTATCGCACACACCTCCCCAGCCCCCCGACCGCCGTTTTCTCTGGACTCTGGCTGCCTTGGCTTTCTTCTGATTTTCTGGGGAGAAGGCCTCTGGGCCTTCACACATGCCCTGCTGTGCACTCCCCCAAAACCCTGTCATCATTAGATCGCAAGTCAAACAGCAAGCTTTCCTTGACCACCCCCCACCAGCCTAGATCATGCCCCCTGTTGTGTTTCTTTAAAATACCCTGAGCTTATGTCTGAGTAACAGTCCATTGTATATATGTGCCACATCTTTATCCATTCATCTGTGATGGACACTTAGGTGGCTTCCATCTCCTGGCTATTGTAAATAGTGCTGCAGTGAACATTGTGGTACATGTCTCTTTTTGAATTATGGTTTTCTCAGGGTATATGCCCAGTAGTGGGATTACTGGGTCATATGGTAGTTCTATTTTTAGTTAAAAAGAAACGAAATTGAGTTATTTGTAGTGAGGTGGATGAACCTAGAGTCTGTCCTACAGAGTCAAGTAAGTCAGAAAGAGAAAGACAAATACCGTATGCTAACACAAATATATGGAATCTAAAAAAAAAAAAGGTTCTGAAGAACCTAGGGGTAGGACAGGAATAAAGACACAGATGTAGAGAATGGAGTTGAGGACATGGGGAGGGGGAAGGGTAAGCTGGGACGAAGTGAGAGAGTGGCATGGACATATATACACTCCCAAATGTAAAAGAGACAGCTAGTGGGAAGCAGCCGCATAGCACAGGGAGATCAGCTGGGTGCTTTGTGACCACCTAGAGGGGTGGGATAGGGAGGGTGGGAGGGAGGGAGACGCAAGAGGGAGGAGATTTGGGGATATACGTATATGTGTATCTGAGTCACTTTGTTATAAGGCAGAAACTAACACACCACTGTAAAGCAATTACACTCCCATAAAGATGTTAAAAAAAAAATACCCTGAACTTTGCCTTCACAGTCCTATCCATTTGCAACGTTTTGTATTGTGATTACTTGAGGAATAACTACATCTCCCACTAAGACCCTAAGCTTTGTGACGGCAGGAACTGTATTCTTGTGGACTGTTTTACTCCCAGCACTGTACCTACCACAGTGCGTTGCTGTGTTCAGTTTACAGTTTGTTGGAAGGAAGGAAGGGGGGCTGGAGGGAAAAGGAGGGAGAAGGAGGGAGAAGGAGGGAAGGCGGGAGGGAGGGGGGAAGGGTGGGGACTGTGTATTGCTCATCTCTGTAGCCACCGTGCCCGGCTTTGGGCCAGCCAGAGGTTGATAGGAGGAGGGGAGGGGCTGGCTGGGTCCAAGGTGACCACTGAGTCAGGGCGATACTGGATACACAGTTCATCGCTGGGGGGATCTTGTTGGAGATCCCAGCCACGATGGATCCATGCTCTGCCTTTGCACCTTGACTTGGAGTCTCCACTCCTAAAACTTAGCCTTGCTCAAGGAGAAGAGCCTCTAGAAGGCAGAGGTGCTTCAGGGCGACCCCTTTGGGTGGCAGCCATTGCAGCCCCGTGATGGTACAGGTTGGCCGGCCGGCTGGTAGGCGGAGGCCAGAATACGTTAGAGGTGCCCACCTAGATCGTGGAGTCATCCAGCCTGAAGCCCTCTCTGGCTGACACGCCTGAGCGCATCTTGCTGACTGGGAGGGGACGGGTAGTTGAGTGGAAACCTCGTGGTCCTTGGAGTCCGGCATGGTTGCTGCTGTGTGACCTTGGACAAGGACTTACCGAGGACAGCATCTGTCTCCTAGGGCAGAGAGAGGAATTCAGTGAGAGAAGGCCTTAATGCAGGGGTAGACACCTTCCCTCCCCTCTCCCTTTCATCCCTGGTGTCACTTACATCAGGTCTTAAGGATCACCTTGATTGGAAGATTGATACCTTGGCCTTCTTCTTCCCCAGTGGTGACCGGCACTTCCAGCCACTCCTCCATCCCCATTTACAGCTCATCGGTGAAGGGCAGAGGACGGAGCCCATTCGTTTCTTGAGTCAGGGTCAGAGAGGGGCACCACTGACCACGCCCCCTGCTCTGGGCCGTGGCGGGTGGGCATCTCTTTAAACCACAGTGCTCTGCTCCCACTGCCCACTCACCCTCCATTTGGTCTTCATTCCAGCCCTGGCCTTGCTAGTGGGTCTCCCAGCTCTGTGGAATTCGCCCAACTATGTAAGAATCCAGCAGTCAGAGCCATCTCGTCTCCAGAATCCAGCGGGGCCCACATGCTGGCACGGGCATTCTCTTGACTCATTCGTGCTCTGTTTGCTTTTTATGGAGGGGCGCCAGGGAATAGGAGGGTTCGGTGCTGGTCCCTGCCTCTCTCAGCTGACATGCCTTGTGGCCTTAAATAGCCTCTCCACGTCTCTGGACTTCCACTGTCTCATCTAAAAACCAAAAGACTGAAAAAAGGCAAAATCACTGGGCCTAGAGCCAAGGGATGCCGCTTCCAGTCCTATTCAGTTACCAACGACTGTGTAGCCTGGAGAAGGTTACTGGACCTCTCTGAGTCCTTCTTCTGATGCACAGGACCATTGGGAGGATGAACGGGGTAATCATGGGATGGCTGTGTATTAATTGTGAGATATTCGACACTCAGGAGAGAAGGCATCCTTGCCGTATTTAAGGAACTTTCTCGTTCTACCATCTTGTGACAGTGGGTCTAGAGGACAGCAAAAAATTATGTCCCATGCTGTATTGAGACAGTAAGGAGGGCTGAGGACCCAGCAATGGGCCGGCAGGGATGACAGAGCGTGTGTGTCCAGTGAGCTGCTGAAATGACCTGGGCGGGGGAGTGAGGTATCCCCTGGTGACGCCCACAGAGGTCGTGATAAGTGCATCTCTTCTCCGCGTGGTGGTTGACCCCAGACAGTGGGGAGGGAGTATAGACCAGAATCTGGGTTCACCCTTCGTTAACCGTGCAGCCGTCGTAAACTTTCTCCATCTTCAAGGCTTTCATCTCTCCATTGGCAAAATGGGGTTAATCAGAGGGGAAGTTGTGAGGGTACCCAGAGATGATGCAAGACAAGGTTATCACCATATTAAGGACACGAGAATACTTTATAAATCTCAGTGATTATAGTATAGGGAGCAAGACACCCTTTCCAGAAGGGGTTGCGGAGAGCTGGTAGGAGCTGGGCGGGGTTCAGGACCCTTACCAGCGAAGTGGATGATCTCCAGGCCCCCCACGTGGTGGCAACAGCCATAGGGGCACGGGGGTGGGGGGAGGGGGGAGTGAGCCAGAAGGCCGACAAGGGGAGTGGCCCAGCTAAAGAAGGCAAAGACTCTGTCCCCAACTTCTCCAGGTCCTGGTCAGGACACCAGCTCCCTCTTCCTGGCCTCCAGCCCCTGCAGCACCAAGCAAAGTCCATTTTCTCCTCTTTTAGGGAAACCTTCCAAACTCCCACGACTGGGCAGTAGCAGGAGAAGGAAAATATTTATAGGATTCAGCAGGGAAGCCCCAGGCAGATATTTCAAATTCAGGTAGCTCCGGAAACCCATCTGCCCTGGGGGTCTATTCAAACTAGGACAGAAAAGGAGAAAAAAAAAAATGTAAAGACTCTAGGTGATGTTTCCTCAGAGATTTGGGCCAAGCCTGAGGCCGGTTCCCTAAGAAACGCTTTTCTTTCTGAAACTTGACTCTCAGACACCCCAAATCACCAGCAAGGGAGAGAGCCCTAAATGTCAGCATCTGCTCTGTCCCAGGAAGCTTGCTTCTGGTAATCTTTTAAAGAAAATCCTAAAGGCAGTTTTTTTTTAAAGTCCTTTATGAATTGAATATACATGGCTTGGGGGAGGGATGGATGGAGAGTTTGGGATTAGCAGATGCCAACTATTACATATAGAATGGATAAACAACAGGGTTCTAGTGTATAGCACAGGGAACTATATTCAATATCCTGTGATAAACCATAATGGAAACGAATATGAAAAAGAATATATACATGTATAACTGAATCACTTTGCTGTATAGCAGAAATTAACACAATATTGTAAATCAACTAGACTTCAGTAAAAAGAAAAATATCCGGGCTTCCCTGGTGGCGCAGTGGTTGAGAGTCCGCCTACAGATGCAGGGGACACGGGTTCGTGCCCCGGTCCGGGAAGATCCCGCATGCCGCGGAGCGGCTGGGCCCGTGAGCCATGGCCGCTGAGCCTGCGTGTCCGGAGCCCGTGCTTCGCGACGGGAGAGGCCACAGCAGTGAGAGGCCCGGGTACCGCAAAAAAAAAAAAAAAAAAAAATCCATGGTTCATTGATTTAGAAGAGTGGATGTTTGGAAACATCATGAATCCCTGACAGTGGGATGGGGTTGTTTAGGTAAATTACAACGTCACCATTAAAATAGCGTTGACACCAGATGGGAAGTTTTGTTGTAACAGTAAGCAGGAGACAGCAGGAACCTCGACTTGAAGATCCTTTGCATAGAAAGAAGGCAAGGAAGTGCCCGAGATGTTTTTGAACTAGAGAATCACAAGTGATTTATTTTTCTTCTCTTTTGTCAATTTGCTTCAAATTCTCTGTCCTAAGTATGTGTCGCATTCTGATGAAAACAAAACTAAAACACAAGCTCTGGTTGAAAAGAGGTGTTTGCCCGCAGCAGGGATGGTCCAGTGGCCAGGTTGCCACCCGATGAAGAGGATCAAGGACCCAGCTTCCCAGAGTCACTGAGGGAGGGAGAGGGCCAGACGGGAGGCCCCCAGTTATCCCCACTCAAGCTTGGTGGAAAGGGGTGGGCGTTATTGAGCACCTACTGTGTGCCAGCTCCTAGGCTGGGCGGCTCACGTGCCCTGCTCCTGCATACACAGGAACCTTAGTGCACAGCCCTGCTGAGTTCCGTCACGTGCAAATGAGAAAACAGAGGCTCAGAGGGATGTGGTAATGCCTGTCTCCTCGCAGCTTTATGGAATGATGGTGATTGATAGTGAAGTGATCTTGGAGTTCACGGCCTCATCCTAGAGTGGAGGAAATGAGGCCCAGAGAGGGTCAGAACATTTTTCAAAATCACCCAGCAGGAACCTGGTGTTCTGTGGGAATTCGGCTCATCACGTGACTCTTGGACGACTCCTCTGTCCTCCCAGCCTCAGTGCCTGGTAGCTTCCCTCTGGCCTGCCCAGCTTAAGTCTGGCTTTCCCCCAGGGAAACATTCTCTCTTGCCTCCAGCACGGCCTTGGGTGGGCGACCTCAGGCCCTGCCTGGTGACCACTTACTTGCAGGGGCCACTCCTACGAAAGCGCTAGCCAACACTGCGGAGGCCCCTGTCCTGAGATCAGGGGTGGCCTTAGAAAGCAGTTAACAAAAGGGTGCGGGGAGAACGTCCCCAGCACAGGTTGAGGGTGAGGTCAGCCGCCCTCCATCTGCTGTCTCTTTAGCTTGACACCCAGGAGGCCAGACTTTTCGGGGCACTGCCACCTGAGATGGGGCTCTGTAAGCCAGTTGCTGACCGCTGGCTCCCTAACCCCTTGACTTGTCCTTTGGCCGGTTGGATCGCAGACTCCTGCACTGCCACTTCTGCTCCCCGACTCAGCCTGTGCTTCCCAGGGTGCACCGGGACCTGCTTCTCAGTGGGTTTTGTCCCTGCCTGGACGTGGGTGAGCTTCTTCTACACCCTGTGGAGAGACCCTACTTCCAGCCTGGTCACTCTTCTCTCCTGCTGCTGCCCCCAGCACCCCACTCCACCCCACCCTCTTACTCAGAGCTTTCATTCAGTATTGTCACCTACGCAGGAGAGTTTACTCAGGGCGGAAGCATTCTTCAGTTTCCTTAAGGCCAGGAGTGCTAGGATATTGGCAATAATGTCAGTAGGTAACATGTCAGGAACATTTATGATGAGCTTTTTGACTGTTCTAAGTGCTCTGCGTGTATTATCTCCTGTCACCCCACAGTGACCCTTTGGGTTAGGGACTGTCGTGCCCCCATTTTACAGATGGGAAGACTGAGGCTCAGGACCACACACCTGAGATTGGCAGAGCCTGGTCTCACTGAGCCTGGTCTTACATAGCTGGTCTGTTGTGCTACTTCCCTGGACACAGGACACAGCTAAAGATTTTGAGTTCATATTAAGAGGTCCCAGGAAGCATGGCAAGTAAGGGGCACTTAGAGGCCGGTTCTCTGACACTTGTGAATTAATTGCCTCATTGCCTTTACTGGTCCCAGAGTAGTATGGTGGTTCAGAGCACAGGTGTGGGGTTGGACAGCCATGGCTTCAAATCCCCCCTCTGCCACTTACAATATGTGTGACCTCAAGAAAGGTACTTATACTCTCTATACTGCAGTCCCCTGATTTGCAAAGTAAGAGGAAGATTTGATAGGGTGCTGGGAGATGAAATGAGATCTTGCTTATCGAGTGTGTAGTGCAGGCTTGGCAAAGTAAGTGGCTGTTTTGGCATCGTGCTAATGCTTGCTTTCATTATTATTCATTACTATTGTCTTTCATTACTGTTACTGGTTAAGTTCGTTATTAATAAATAATAGCATTAGTTATCCATGCTATTACTGGCTTCTATACCACATTCTGGGATGGAAGATGAATTGCACCGTGCTACCCTTGCACTCTGAGAACCCTGACCCAGAGTTTGGGAGAAACACCCAGCAAGTTGTTAGATCACTGTAATAGAATAGAACCACTAAAACCAAATAATGTTCTTTTCTTGGTAAGAACAACTGACAGCTCCAGTGGAGGTTAGACAGAGGAGGTGACATTTGAGCGGGTTTTAAAGGATGAATAGGAGTTTGTGGGGCTGAGAAGAAAGGGAAGGGGACAGTGTATGTAAAGGAGCACAGAGTGGGTGTCAGTGGAACACAAGGGTTTGGAGAAGAGCAAGCAGGCCTGTGTGGCTGGAGCGCGGGGTTTGTAGGTGAGGGTCCACAGGGACCAGGCTGGATGGCTGGTTGGGGCCAGATTATGATAAGCTTTACAGAACAGGCTGCTGGCGGGGTCTGGCCTTTAGGCGATAAGGATCCATTTTCATCTGTGGGCTGGTACCTGCTGAGACCCTTATATTACTGTTGCAGGTGGAGCAGCAGAGAGACTGAAGGGCAGGGACCGCCTGAGAAAATGAGAGGAAGGGAAAGGCTTGAGAAAGAGCAAAGAAACAGAAATGATGTGTGTGTGTGTGTGTGTGTGTGTGTGTGTGTGTGTGTGTGTGTGTGTGTGTGTGTGTGTGTGTGTGTGTATGGGGTGTAGGCTGAAGTGGAAAGAACACGTGAGATAGAGATTTCGAATGTTCTTGCTTAAGAAGACTGAGGATTGGGTTCTACTAGAAGCATCTGTGGGACTTACAGGCTGAATTTCCCAGTAGGAAACTGGAAATTGGCAGCATTAACATCCACTCCTGCAGGACGGCCTCCCTGCATCCCCGGGATGGGTCAGGTCCTCTGCGCCCGTGGCCCATGCCCTGGGCACTTGCCTCCATCACAGCCCGGATCCTCTGGGTTTTGATGTCCTGTGGACTTGCAGCCTTTCCGTTAAACCAGGGGCTGTGTCTTCTCCATCGTTCTATCCCCAGGGTGTAGCATGGGGCCTGGAGCACACAGGCACTTGAATAGATACTGCTAAAGTAAGGAGAAAAAGCACGTTTGATCTAGAAGTTAGAAGTCAGACTGGCCAAGGCGAGCTGGGGTTATTCTGGGTGAGCGAGGAGGAGGCTGTAGCCTCAGAGAATCAGCCCCTAGGAATGAGTCACCAGGGAGCACTAATGCTTGTTTGCTGAGCCCTGGCCTAGGTGTCAGATCACAGGGTCAGATCACAGCCCTGCCAAGAGTGTGCTTCCAGGGAAGGTCGGCTTCTCAAGCCACAGTGACCTCCCATCTCAGAAGGGCTGTTCTGGAGAATAGGAATTAGTCTCGCTCAGGACGGCTGCAGAGGAATGAACTAGATAGAACAAGGGTCTGAGAAACATCAACTACAAGGAAGCAGCTATTGACCTGAAACCATCAAGTGTTTTCTGTTAATTAAAACAAGTACAGAAATGATCAGCTCAACTGCCGTGGGAGTGATGAGCTCCCGCTCTCCAGATGTGCCCAAGCAGAGTGGGGTGCTATCCAGGAGATGGGACAGCAGAGGCAGCCCTAAGGCTCTTGGGTCTGCTTCTAGCATCCCGAAGGGCCTTTATTATTAATAGTCTGTGAAGCTTGCCCTCAAGTGCCTTCTCAAAGGCTACTGTGAAGCCGGAATGTATCCGGACCAGCAGGTGGGACCTCAGACTCCTTCCTTCCTTTTAACTCTGCATCTGTTTCCCAGAGGAACTCTCCAGAGCGCCTCAGGGTGATCTTGCTGTTTTTTTTCTGTTTTATTCCCATAATAAGTTGGCTCTAGCTTCCTGGACTGGGGCAGATTCCTGGTACGTGGGACCCCGGAGAAGATGACTTTCCAAGTCACCAAACTACTATCCCTTCAAAGCCCGGTGCAGTTAGCGAACCCAGTTCCTGCTCTGTCTTGTACTCACCTCGCTCCAAGTGTGAATTGACTCATCTGAAAACAGCCTGATCCCACTGACCTTGGGCGGGGGGGCTCTTGTTTTGTGTTCATTGAACAAACATTCACTGGGTGGCTAGTATGTGCCGAGCACTGTAGTAGACAAAAGAGACAGAAGGCCCCTGTTTGGAGGGGACAGAAAGTAAATGTGCAGTTTCACCTAAATGCCCATCGACAGATCAATGGATAAAGAAGATGTGGCACATATATACAATGGAATATTACTCAGCCATAAAAAGAAACAAAATTGGGTCATTTGTAGGGATGTGCATGGACCTAGAGTCTGTCATACAGAGTGAAGTAAGTCAGAAAGAGAAAAACAAATATCATATATTAATGCATATATGTGGAATCTAGAAAAATAGTACAGATGAACCTATTTCCAGGGCAGAAATAGAGATGCAGATGTAGAGAACGGACGTGTGGACACAGTGGGGGGCAGGGGAGGGTGGGATGAATTGGGAGATTAGGTTTGACGTAAATGCACTACCATGTGTAAAATAGATAGCTAGTGGGAACCTGCGGTATAGCACATCTTGGTCCTCTGCGATGACCTAGATGGGCGGGATGGGGGATGGGGGTATGGGAGGGAGGTCCAAGAAGGAGGGGATGTAGGTATACATATAGCTGATTCACTTCGTTGTACAGCAGAAACTAACACAACACTGTAAAGTCATTATACGCCAATAAAAAAAAAGTAAATGTGAACTTTCAAGGCAGGCGGTAATAAGAGCTTTGGTGCAAAGGGAAACAGAGTCAAGGGATGGTGAGCTTGGGGATGTGAATCGGGGTGGCCTCTTTGAAGAGGTGACTTTCCAGTTGAGGACTGAATAAAGAGAGGGAGGGAGCGGGCGAAGGTCTGGGGAAGAACATTCTAGGCAGAGATAACAGCCTGAGGCATGGTTGGCCGCGTTGGCTGCAGCGTAGAGAGCAGGGAGGGCAACAGCTGCAGGAGGTGAGATGGGTGCGGAGGACACCAGCCAGCTCGTGCACCGCCTTGGGGAGGGTGTTAGGAAGAGTTTTTAGAGAGTTTTGAGCAGAGAAGTGGCAGGATCACAGGCTGGTCGATCTTTCCTTCTCCCTCTATCCACAGAGAGCCTCTGATGACCCCTCCAGTCTAAAATGTTTCTAGAACAGCACTGTCCAATAGGAATAGAACGCAAGCCACAAATGCACTTTAAATTTTTCTAGTAGCCGTGTTTAAAAAGTAAAACAAAACAAGTGAAGATAATTTTCGTACTATATTCTGTTAGATCCCATATATCCCCAATATTATCATTTCCACATGCAGTCCATATAAACATAGGAAAGGGGTGCTTCACCTTTTCTTTCACACTGAGCACATCTCAGTTCAGACCAACCACATTTGACGTGCTCAAAAGCCACATGTGGCCAACGGCTTCTGTGTCAGACAGTGAGTTTCACATGGAGCTCTGACACCCCAGGTGTCTGGCGGGGGGACCTGGGTGGAGGGAGGGAGGGGAGGAGCCCGTTCTGGGTCACCCAGGGAACGTGGCCTTGGAATTGATCCTTGCCTGTTCCGGGGAAACCTGTCTGCCTGGCTCAGCTCCTTTTGGGGAAGCAGAGAGGATATAAATGGAGCCTGACAGACCCAGCATGACTTGTGTCTAATCAGTTCTGAGACTTTAATAAAGTGCCTGTTTAAAGGTCTACTGGAATCAGCACCAACATCACTTCTTAAAGGGGACGTGGAGAATGCCGTGTTCCTGTGTCGTCTGCTGTAGGTCCTCTCCACGGCCTTTCCCTCCGAAGCTGATGGAAACCGGCCCACCTTCAGGGGTCCCTCATAAAGACACAGACCTACTAAAGCATGGACTTGAGGACACGGGGAGGGGGAAGGGTAAGCTGGGATGAAGTGAGAGAGTGGCATGGACATACATACACTACCAAACGTAAAATAGATAGCTAGTGGGAAGCAGCCGCATAGCACGGGGAGATCAGCTCGGTGCTTTGTGACCACCTAGAGGGGTGGGAGGGAGGGAGACACAAGAGGGAAGAGATATGGGAACATATGTATATGTATAACTGATTCACTTTGTTATAAAGCAGAAACTAACACACCATTGTAAAGCAGTCATACTCCAATAAAGATGTAAAAAACAAACAAATAAAAGAACAGTCCATCCCAGCGTTCCTTTTCCCAAACTGCCCCTGCTGGCTGGCTGGTGGCGTGGAGGAACTGAAGGACCCTCCCAGCTGACAACACACAGAAAAAGACCCTGATCAGCTGGCGTCAGCTCCCCAGGAGTGCTTACTGGGGTGGAGAGGTCCTCTGCTTTGCCGACAGGGGCTCCTAAGAGTTGAACCAGCCCTCCCCTGCATCAGGCCAGAGGAAGGGATGCTAAGCGAACTGGAGAGGGCAGCTGAAATAAACGGGAGCTGCAGAAGAGCCAGGTAGGGCTCGGACTCGGGCAGGGTGGGTAGCGAAAGAAGGGACAGGCAGTGCTTCTCGGCACCTCTGCCCCCCTGCCCACAGGGAGAATGATGCTTTTGTACCAAGTAAACGGGACTCTGCGGCTTACAGCATTCTGCACGCTCACAGGCAGAGGTGGTGGATCAGTCCTCTGGTTCCAGCCCCTGTCCTACTACCCCGAGGTCCTAGGGGATCCGCATCTCAGCCCACTGGGATACCAGATCTAAATTCTGAAGCAAACTGAATCAGGGGTGTCAAAGGAAGGCCTGATTGACAAGCTACAGGTGGAATTTTGGAACTATTTCTAGAAAGCTGGCCTTATGCAGTAGCATCCTTTCTGTGTATAGCCCTTGAAGCCCAAATGAAACACGAAAGGAACCGGGCCAGACCATTCCTTCCCAATAAGTCCTGAGATATGACAGATGCAGGGGAAATTTGTAAGTGATTGAATCCAGTCGTCACTGCTTTCGGGATGAAGAAGGGATTACTGGCAAATTTGCAACCTCTGCTACTTAACAGAATTGCAGACTCCAATAACTATTCCTTGCTGCAAGCTTTCCTTAACTAGCTTGAAGAGCAGCAGAAGGCCTGAAACAAAAAGTTAGTTACATGTAGCACCCATTGACAGTGGCGTCCGATAGGATGGTCTGAGTCATGCCACCAGGAAGCTTCTAGAGCTAGCTGCTCAGAGATGGAGATGGAGATGGAGATGAGGACTGAGACGGAGATGGAGATGGAGATGGAGATGAGACGAGGACAGAGACAGAGACGGAGATGGAGATGAGGATGGAGATGAAATAGCTGTGCTGCCTTTAGCTCATTATGACCCAAGGTTTCTCTTTGGCTGTGTCCAAAAGCCACCACACCTTTTCCATTGTGATTTTGTGAAGTATTATTATTTTACTTCATTTCATTGCATTTTATTTTAATTTTTCCTTCCCAAAACTTGTAATAATATAGGCACTAGGCAACACCCCTGAAGCTTAAGCTGTTTTAGGCTAAGGTAAAGGAAATGCTTTGCACAGCGGGCAGTAAACCTAGAGTTGGATGCACAATGAATCATTAGCAGGCAGGAAGGCTCAGTCTGGTGCTGCCTTCCTGGGCTGAGCAGCCTGGGCAGAGGGCACTGACTGCCCTCCAGAGGCTTGACCCCCAGGGCTGCTCCTAGAAGAAGCTGCTGAGCTGACCCTGCAGCGGGATCTTCTGCCCGCAGCCTGCAAGCTGTGTTGTCCTTTGCTTAAGTGAGGGTCTCTGCAGGGAAGCCACCGCTCTGATCCCCTTCAGAGCCCCGGAAGTGATGAATGCAAATGCAATCCAGGGCTACTCCGTGAAAATTGAATTAACTGTAGAAAATTAACTAAATGGGTTGGTGAGTGAAATGTAAATGAGCCCCAGCTCCGCAGGAGCCAGGGCAGGGATCACTGTGGGAGGTGGAGTCAAGTAGGAGGCTGGAAGCTTGGGAGTGAGCGGTAAGCAAATGTACAAAGCCTCGTAAACAGCTCACAGAGGAGCAAGGGCTGGGATGCGAAAGCGCTAATGAGGGAAGCAGTGAGCCCGCCCCTGCGGTTTCTGAGGTTTCTGATAACCCAGTGAAGGGTCTGGGGAGAGGCAGGGATACAGTTCGGGGCCCAGGAACCTGAGCGCTCTTCTCCTGGACCTCATTTAAGGCAGTGCTCTTCGGTTGCAAAGAACGAAGGTTCACTCAGGCTGACTGGGGTAAAAGCATGGGAGTGGGTGGGTGATGATAAGGAAGCAAAGAAGGATTTCATGGCAATCCAAGAGCCAGCAGCCACATCTCGCAGACACTGGAGCCGGAACAGGACAGGTGGTGGGACCCCAGGAGGCGGTCCTTTAGGGTCTCATCTCTCTCCTGGAGCCCCTCCTCTCTCTGGGAATCTGCTCCATTTTTCTGCTTGCATCAGCTGACTCCCTGTTCTGACCCCTAGTTCCTGCATCTCTGTTAACTGTGGCCCGTTGCAGCCGTCTTCCAGCATCCCGAGCACCCCTCAGGGCTCCCCTTCTGGAGCCTGAAGCCTGTTGCTCTCCATTTCCAAGAGTTGGATCTGGTGGTGGAGCTCATCCTTTGAAGTGAGGCTCAAAGCCCTTGTTTTTGGTCAGTGTATGGTTTGTCTGCACTTGGGCTGGGTACCTAACTTCATCCAATCAGAGAGGGGACTGGATGGGTGGTCCGGTCCTATAGGGCATAGGTATATAATATATGGAGAGAAGCAAGGGTCACCTTGGAACCTCCATCCCACAAGGGTGAGAAGTACATCAAAATCGCACTGTCCTTCCACCACCCGGCTTCTGGTCAGCTTCTGCCCCATGGAAGTGTCCCCACCCTCGCTGAGAATCCCTGTGGCACTGGGCCACTGGTGCTGGTGAGAAGGGGTGTACCCCTCAGAATGTTGGGTTAGAACACCAGGAGAGGACCTAGGAAGGGTCACCAGTGGACAGGCAGAGATGGACATCTCTAAATGAACACAGGTTTCCACGAACCAGGCTAGGTTGTTCAGCCTCTGATACACAATAATTGTGGCTTTTTCCAGTTGGCAGGAGGAAAAGACATAGGCTAAGACATCGAAATGCCTCCCAGGGAAGCTTTTCTCCCCTATGTTTTTCTTAAACTTTTGGTGCTTGCTGTCACTCACTAGCGGATGACAAATGGACGCACAATTAGCAAAATTAGTAGACAAATGTTATCAAACAGCTGATAACTCTTGCTTGGATTTGCTATCACGCTGGTGTGTGAATCCGCCCATGCGTTAATGGCTGTAATTCGATGTGCCTTACACATAACATAATCACATCTAACTGATGACGTAGTCTCTTGAGTCTCAGGGATGGGGTGGGAGGGCAGGAATAATGGCTATGGAACTGATGGAACTTTCTGGATTGATTCACTGTTTCCCAACTTGTGGGGTGACATTGGACAAGTGTCCTCTCCTCTCTGAGCCTCAGTTTACTCATCAATGAAATGGCAATAAATAGTAGTAATGCTTCCTCCAGCGTTTTTGTGAGGATTGAGTAAGCTATTCCATGTAAAGCACTGAGCACAGTGCTTAAATCATAATAAGGAGTGACTTACATTAGTATTTTTACAACTCTCAATTGAATTAAATAACAGTATTTTTGCTTCTGGAAAGAGGAAAACAACTTTCAGATACTCAATCACCTAAACAAGTTTGAGAACTTCTTACTGAGAATATCATCTGTGGGGCCCCCAAAACATCATTGCAAGAGATCAACCAATATCAGAATTTATTTTTCTCCATATTTGGATAAGAATTCATTGGAATTTGAGCCTTTTGCACCTAAATAATCTCTTCCTTTGGGGGCACACAAATATTTTGAGACATCTTAGGAGCTTTTAAATGTAGAAATAAGTCAAATCTTGCCCTGGCCAGGGCAGTATTCTGAAATCCAGAAGGGCACCCACGCAGCTTCAGGTGGGGTGAGGGTGGGAGAAACAGGAAGGGGAGTGTCGTCAATGGATTATGGCCTCCATGCCAGGAGTCCAAGATGAACCAAGGCAGGTTAAACCAGAGCTCCAGCCCAGGAGCACCTGGGCATCAGGCCAGTTCCCTGGATTTGGAGGAAGCACAGATGGGTCGAAGCTGGGCCGTAGGATCAGAGCTGTACCAGTCACAAGAGTGACGTGGTGTAGCCCCAGCACTTGGAGCTGGGGCTCCTGAAGCCAACCTGTGTAAGGTGAGGGTGAGCCTCGGAGACCGGGGTCAGGCTGGGCTGCAGACGAGGCCAAGTGGTCCCAGCTCTGGGGAGAGGAGGCCTACTATCACCAGCCCCAGGCTCCCCTGAGGGGCCCAATTCCTGTCCTGCAGTGTTGGAGACAGAAAGATCCCGTGGACTTCTCCTTTGTTCTATACACCAGAAGTAGGGACTCAAGTATTACTTGGATGTGGTGGTCCAGTGATGTCTGGGGTACCACCTGCCTTCCCTGGAAGAGAGGAAGAGACTTGTCCTACGTGGAGTCCCTGTGCTGCGTTAGATGCTTCCATCCTTTCCCTTGTGCCGTGCTCCATGCAGATTGCGTGGTGGCATGACCACCACCCTTTTGCAGATGAAGACATGGGCTTTGGAAGGGTTAAGGGACCAGGCAAAGATCAACAGCTGGGCTTGAATCCCAGTCTGCTGCTTCCAAACCCTTCCTCTGCTGCTACACTGAGCGTGGTTTCTGGAAAGGTCTGAAGTATCAATCCAGCAGCAGGTGACCGGAAGAGCAGGGAAGGCAGAGTAAGCCCAGCCCTGGGGTGCACTGGCTCTACATTCCTCTCCCCAACTGAGGGCAGAGAGCAGAGAGCTGGGAGGCTGGGGTGATGGGCCCAGGGGCCGCTGACTGCACTGATATGTCAGAAGTCAGGGGACACTGAATGAGTGACTGCTGTGGCATGTGTCTGCGTGATTGTCACAGGCCGGCCCTTTCTTCCTTCACTGTCCTCTATCTCCCCCGCAGGGTCTGAGATCTGGGTGAGAATCACTTAGAATAACAGGGTGCTCGCTGGCCCAAGGCAGCGGCAGCAGTAAACTGAACAGCCCGAGATGGTGGGCAGCTCTGTCAAACACAGATGTGCGACTGGCACTTGTGTCCCCTCCCTGCTTCCTGCAGGTCAGTATCCTGGACCAAATCAAAGAGCCTTCTAAAGAGGCAAGAGAAGGGGTTGGAGGGAACGATCACACCAGTCTCCACACTCCTGTTCACACTAGGCATGTTCCTAGCCATCTACAGGGAAACAGAATTTTGGCAAAAGGAAATTGGACTTTAAGTGCTCTGGAGAGGCTCCCGATGAAAGGCAGTATTTGGTAAATCCTTCTGTAGCAAGACTGCATTTCCTCCACCCTCTGATTTCTCCACTTTGAGATGCTGAGATATTGTCAGCGTACTTCCAGCTACACCAGGAGGACTGTAAATGCTCTGTTCCAAATGCCAACCTGAACTGATGGGCAGCAGGCGTGGCTCCCGCGTCAGCCAGCAGAGCGAAAGGGACCAGAGCGTGGCCACCCTGCAAGCCTGACCCCGGAGCTGCGGGAAATTGATGAGCACCCCCATCTGGCTGCCGGGAGGCAGGTATCAAAGTGTTCCCACCAACATTTGGTGACAAAGTGGTGACAACTGCCATTTATTAAGGGCTTTCTAGGCCAGGCCCTGTGATGAGCATTTTATAAACACACTCTCTGTTGAGCTTTCTAACAGATGAAGAAACAAATCAAGGGCGGCGGTGGGGGGAGGGGAAGCGGAGGGCGTTCAGACCTGCTCAAGGTCACATCACAGTGGGTAGTGAAGCTGGGAGCTGACTCTACCTGTGAATCCTGGAAGCTTCCCCACGGCTTCTGCCATATACATGCTGGGTGGGCATAAGGTATGGGAGGAGATGCTGCTGAGGTTGTTCTAAAACTCACTCTGGTCCAGCCTGGGCTCTCAACACACTGACAGTCTCCCTCTGTTCCTCCCTTTATCCTCCTCCTTTTTGCCTCTCCCTTCCCTCTTCCTCCCGCTTTCTCCCCACCACACATCTTATGTTGACATCTTGACCTCAAATGTCAAGAACATTTTTAGACCTGTTTGGACCACATCTCGCAAGAATCCAGGGAATCCTGGATTTCCCTTTCCAACTGATGCTCGCCAGAGACCCATAGACTTTGAGCCCCACTCCTCCACCCTAAAGCCTCCTTTATAAAGATGGGAAGTGTAGCAAGGGGAGTTATGTCCCCTATAGATAATTTTAGAGCCCAGCCACTTGGAGGAGCTGTGCATTTTTGTAGAAGTGTGTGCATTTGGAGTCAGGTGATTCGGGGCTAAGACTTGTCTCTTCCCGTCGTATCTTGTGGCACCTTGAGAAGTCATTTTCTCCAAGCTTGGCCTCGATTTCCTCATCTCCAAAATGAGGCCCTTGGACTGGGTGATGGATAAGGTTCCTTCCGAGAGCACCAATCTGTACATTTCCTATAAATGTGGTTGGGTAGATGGATAGAACAGTCAGCCTCGGAAACTTGAAATGTGCCTCAGGCATGGTCCTCGTTCATCAGCCTGTCATCTGCCAGGGGACTCGAAGGTCCGAGAGAAATGGGTTCCAGTTTCTCTCTTCGCACAGAGCTCTGGCTGGCGTGGGGACATCGCCTGCTTTCCACCTGCTGCTGGTAGATGCTCCTGGCCCCAAAGTCCTCAAGGCCAAAGGACTCCCCCACTCCAGGAATCCTGCAGGCTCTGCAGCCTCGTGCTTCCCTGCTTGCTGGGGCAGCTGCCTGGTGGTCGGGATCTCTCCCCCTTGGTTTTCTAAGGTGGAGATAGAACTGTGAGAAAGGGCTCCCAGGCCTGCTGGGTGCTCGGAGCTGGAGCAGACGCATCTGAGGGGTAACCTTCTCTGCATCTCCCACACAGCCTGGTGGATAGGACCGCAGGTCCCAAACCAGCTGGGAGGGGAAAGCAAATGCAATCTTCTTAGAAGCTAATCAACAGCCTGTGCAAGAAGGGGGCTCCCTCTGCGGCCTCACTCAGTCTAAATCCTGTATTTGCATTCAAGGGGTGTCAGGGCTGGCCCACAAGCACTGGAACTCCAGGCTTTAAATGCTGGCTTTACTTTTCACTCTAAGTATGATTTTAGGAAAGTTAGTTAATAAAGCAAAGTGTCCATTTTCTCATCTGATAATTAGGGAGGGGGGTATATGGATATTTACTTCCCAGTATTAAGTTTACAATGATATAATATTTATAAAATATGTAGTAGACAGCCCGACACATAGTTTCACATGTGCAGGATGTGTATTATTTTGTGATCCTATCAATGTATCCATGTATGTCTTCCCCTGATAGAATTAGATGTTAACTCCTGGAGAACAGGTATCTGCTCTGAGTATCTGCTGTCCCAGCACCTGGAACCGAGTCAGGCAATATCACTGAACAAAGAAATACGGTTTGCCAGAGATGGAGTGATTTCCTAGATTGCCGGGCTTTTGGTGCTGAAACCAGGCAAGTCCTGGGTGAACAGGATGTGTTGGTCACCCTACAAAAATAAACAAAAACGGAGAAGGGAGGAGGGAGGGAGGGAAGAAGGAAGGAAATTCCCACTTTACAAATGAGAAAACCAAGCCTCAGAGAGTTTATTGAACTTGTCCAAGACCTCACCATTAGCAAATAGCAGAGCAAGAGTTTAATACTAGTCTTCATCACCAAGCAATATGGAAGCTGTAGAAGTTAACAGGTTCGTTAACGCCTTGCTGTGTGACATTGGCCAATCTGGCCTCAGTTTCCCCACCTGTGACATGAGCATCTTGGGCAGTGCTCAGGAGTTAGATGATGGAATGAAGGCCTGTCCCCCTCCAGCCTTAGGGAGCTCCATTAATCACCGATGAGAGGCGTGTGCCTGAGAATGCTTCCAGACGCATCAGCAACTCTGAGCTAACCCTGAGCACCAGTTGCACTTTGTCATTTTCAGCATTGCTCTTGCGTGGTGAGAGGCAGAGAGGGGCCGCTTTAGGCGGCATGGACGCAGAGCCCGGCTGACAGCACTCACATCTCCCTCTCTCCCTTGAAAGGTCACTGTAATGAGCTTGCTTTGAGCCATTTATCTTGCAGACTCCCCATTTTGTCAGAGATTTATGCCCGGCCATCAGAACTGATCATGCTGTGGCAATAATTCCCCATCCAAACTCCAAAGCCCATTTTGCACAGGGTCTTTAAGGTAATTAAAAGCAACTCTATCATCTTTCCTCCTGAAATACAAAAGCGTTTCCCAAATGAGCCACAGCTCCAGGTCCTTTGCTTGGAATTCTCTGCATGCACCTCTCCTCCTCTGCTGTCCCAGTCCTGCCCACGCCCAGCTCTGCAGCAAGCCTCACCTGCCTTCCGTGCCACCCAGCTCCTCTTGCCTGGAAACTCCCTGAGCACATATAGTCTGTACCACTGATTCGGCCTTCCTTGTACATTGCCCCATCCCCTAACCATCCCAGCTTTTGGGAGCTGGGTCCAGGCAGGAGTCCTGATCCTGGGAAGATCATAGGCCAGCTGACACCTTTCCAAGACCACCTGCATCCAAGTCTGCACCTTGTTTGTAGCCCTGGGAGGAACCCAGGTCTTGGCTGAAGGTGTGAAATGGCCTGCGATTCCTTTCTCTTCCACCTTCTGTACTCATGTTGCCCAGGGACCCAACCCCCAGCCCCAGCCCTGCTCAGGAATTCTGGTGGAGCTAACAGTGATTATGGCCCACCTCCACTCCACCTCGTGTCATCACAAAACAGTAGGGGCAGACTGTCCATCAGGTCCCCGGACTGGCCCTTGTTGGTAGCCAGAACCCCAGGCTAACTCCCAGCCAACGTCCCAGGATTCCAGGAACTCCAGGAAGAACAAAGTCCCCTCCAGTATGACTCGTGTGTGTAATAGCATCTTTCTGAGTGTTCTCCCATAATGCCAGCTTCTCCAAATCAAGCTCTTACTTCCAATACAGGTTTTGAAAAGTAGATCTATGCTTTAATCCCATTTCTGAAAACAGAATCCTATTTTCTAAACAGTTGCCATAGTCAGTGAAGATCTACTCTCTTCTGCTTTCTAGGAAATCATTAATGGGCAGCGGTTTTTAGTAAGTTTACTTCTTTGTTTGTTTGTTTGATTTCTCCCAAGCTACAGTTCTCCTCCAGGCTAATAGTTCAAATGAATCTGGATGTTTATTTTCAAAAACCTGTGGGAAATCTTTACAAATTTTATTTTAGGTAAAGAATTCTTCAGTGTAAAAAGAGCTGGTTCTGAATGATGCATGTGCTTTGTATCGGTGAACGCATTCTTAGCATTAACTTTCCTAGTTGGTCGGGACTCAAAGATATAAAAAAACAAAAGTTTCTACCCTTAATGAATATGTCATGTAATCGGGCAGATAAGTTACTTACATAATTACATTATTTTTCAAACATGGAAAATGCAGGGTGGAGCTTCATAGAGGGTGCTTTGGGAACTGAGAGGAGAAAAAGATGACAACTGACTAGGGTAATCAGCAAAAGACTTATGGTAATGTGTCATTTGAGAAAGGCTTTAAAGTATAAACCAGGTTTGGCCACGCAGAGTCGGAGGGAAGGATATTCCAGGGAAGGAAACAGCATAAGCGAAGTCAAGGAAGTGGAAGAGCATGGAAGTGTGGGTAGTTCAACCTGGCTTAAGCAGAAAGTACAAAAGAGAAAATTAAAACTGGGGAGGCGGGTTGGGAATGAATGAGGAAAGCGCACATTATTCAGTACCCTGTGTGTGTGTGTGTGTGTGTGTGTGTGTGTGTACGCGCATGAGGCTTTGTGGTCTAGTCACCTAAAACACTAGATCTTAAGGCCCTGGAGGGTCAGGGACTATATCCATCCTAATCGGTCTTCCTCACAATGCCTAGCGCAGTGCCTGACACAGAGGAGAGGCTGTAATTAATGTTTGTGGAATTATGCTTACTGCATTCAAAAGGCAATGGGCGGGGCTTCCCTGGTGGCACAGTGGTTGAGAGTCCGCCTGCCGATGCAGGGGACACGGGTTCGTGCCCCGGTCCGGGAAGATCCCACATGCCGCGGAGCAGCTGAGCCTGTGAGCCATGGCCCCTGAGCCTGCGCGTCCGGAGGCCGTGCTCCGCAACGGGAGAGGCCACGGCAGTGAGAGGCCCGCGTACTACAAAAAAAGACAAAAACAAAAAAAGGCAATGGGCAATCATGGCAGTTTTTTGAGGATTGAGGGTGATAGGACTTTTTTTAAAATTAATTTTTATTGGAGTATGGTTGCTTTACGATGTTGTGTTAGCCTCCACTGCACAACAAAATGAATCAGCCACACACATACAGATATCCCCTTCCTTTTGGACTTCCGTCCCATTTAGGTTACCACAGTGCACTAGATAGAGTTCCCTGTGCTATACAGTATGTTCCCATCAGTTGTCTATTTTATACATAGTATCAGTAATGTATATGTGTCAGTCCCTGTCTCCCAATTCCTCCCACATCACCCCTTTCCCTCTTGGTATCCATGCATTTGTTCTCTACGTCTGTGTCTCTATTTCTGCCTTGTGAATAGGATCACCTATACCATTTTTCTAGATTCCACATATATGTGTTATTATACAATATTTGCTTTTCTCTTTCTGACTTACTTCACTCTGTGACACTCCCTAGGTCCATCCACGTCTCTACAAATGACTCAATTTCATTCCTTTTTATAGTTGAGTAATATTCCATTGTATATATACATGAAGATGTACATGTATATATAAAAAAGATGTACCACATCTTCTTTATCCATTCCTCTGTTGATGGACATTTAGGTTGCTTCCATGTTCTGGCTATTGTAAATAGTGCCTCTGTGAACATTGGGGAGCATGTGTTTTTGTGAATTATGGTTTTCTCTGGGTATATGCCCAGTAGTGGGATTGCTGGGTCATATGGTAGTTCTATTTTTAGTTTTTTTAAGGAACCACTGTACTGTTTTCCATAGTGGCTGTATCAATTTACATTCCCACCAGCAGTGCAAGAGGGTTCCCTTTTCTCCACACCCTCTCCAGCATTTATTGTTTGTAGATTTATTGATGATGGCCATTCTGACCGGTGTGAGGTGATACCTCACTGTAGTTTTGATTTGCATTTCTCCAATAATTAGTGATGTGATCATCTTTTCATGTGTTTGTTGGCCATCTGTATGTCTTCTTTGGAGAAATGTCTGTTTAGGTCTTCCACCTATTTTTTGATTGGGTGGTTTGTTTTTTTGATATTGAGCTGTATGAACTGCTTGTATATTTTGGAGATTAATCCTTTGTCAGTTGCTTCATTTGCAAATATTTTCTCCCATTCTGAGGGTTGTCTTTTTGTCTTGTTTATGGTTTCCTTTGCTGTGCAAAAGCATTTAAGTTTCATTAGGTCTCATTTGTTTATTTTTTATTTTATTTCCATTACTCTAGGAGGTGGGTCAAAAAAGATGTTGCTGTGATTTATGTCAAAGAGTGTCCTGCCTATGTTTTCCTCTAAGAGTTTGAAAGTGTCTGGCCTTACATTTAGGTCTTTAATCCATTTTGAGCTTATTTTTGTGTATGGTGTTAGAGAGTGTTCTACTTTCAGTCTTTTACGTGTAGCTGTCCAGTTTTCCCAGCACCACTTATTGAAGAGGCTGTCATTTCTCCATTGTATATTTTTGCCTCCTTTGTCATAGATTAGGTGACCCTAGGTATGTGAGTTTCTCTCTGGGCTTTCTATCCTGTTCCATTGATCTATTTTTGTGCTTTTGTGCCAGTACCATACTGTCTTGATGACTGTTGCTTTGTAGTATAGTCTGAGAGGGTGATAGGACTTGGAAATGGATTTTGGAGCAAAGGGTGGGAAGAAGTTGCAATGGCTTCAAGATTTTAAGCCTCAAGGACTGAGAGGAAAAAGGTGCCATTAGCAGAAGAGTGAAAGTCAAGAGGAGAAGCAAGTTTGGAATTGAGGGCTCTGCAGAAGAGGTAGTGTCTGTGAGAGCTGAGGCTTGGGCCTCATTGAAATACCAAGAGGATGGTACCCAGCATGCAGTGGGGAAAGCAAAGCTGAAAGTTGATTTTGGTGCTTCAGAGGTCACTGATGACTGCACTAGATTTCTGTATCCGTTGGGGCTCTTTCTGCTGCAAGTAACATAAACCCCAGTAGACCGGCTTATGCAAAAAGGCTCAGTTAACTGAAGGGGTCAGCAGATAGGGACGCCATCAGGAGTGACATGATTCAAGGATGCATGTCATGTCACCAGAATCAGATTATTCATCCCTCCATCCTTCAGCTCCATCTCCTCTACGTTGGCTCCATTCCCTCGTGGTGATGAGTAGTTGTAAGTAGCTCAGGGCCTTCACTCTCTCAGGCTTAAATACAACATCAAAGAGGAAGCATATGCCCCTCAGCACCCCCAGAAAAAGTCTACGTGCCCATCCCCAAGCAAATCACTAATTGACATAGGCAGAGGGCATATCCTTCACCCTTGAGTTACATGTGCAGCCCGGGCAAATCTCATAGGTTGAGAGGAGGAAAGGAAGTGATTCTCTAGGGGGAGAATTGGGGTATGATGGAGAGAATGGGGAAGGAGGGAGAGCCAGTGCTATGGAGGGTGGCAAAAACAATAGACGTTCATTACAGCGACCTTTGGAGAAGCATTTCAGCAGAGTGGCGAGAGGAAAACCAGCATTGAAACAGTTAAGAACTGAGTGTCACAAATGAACCTATCTATGAAACAGAAACAGAATCACGGACATAGAGAGTAGACTGGTGGCTGCCCAAGAGGCGGGGGTTGGGGGAGGGATGGAGTGGGAGGTTGGGGTTAGCAGATGTGAACTTTTATGTAGAGAATGGATAAACAATGAGGTCCTATTGTATAGCACAGAGAACTATATTAATATCCTATGATAAACCATAATGGAAAAGAATATTAAAGAAAAGAATGTATATATAGATGTGTAACTGAATCACTTTGCTGTACAGCAGAACTTTGTAAATCAACTCTACTTCAATTTTTAAAAATTGACTTAAAAAAAGAATTGAGTGTGAGGTTAAGATCCAATAGATGTTCATTTGAGAAGCAGAAAAATGGGCTAGCGATGGAGGAGAAATGGGGAAAGGTCACCTTGGGTATGGATAAGTCTGATCACGTTTGTAGAAGAAAGACCCCAACGTGGAGAGGAAGACATCGAAGGTGTGAGAGCTGCCAGGACTGCAACGGAAGGAGTTCTGCTCCCAGGAGAAGGCAGGACGGGATGGGAGGGAGAGCAGAGAAGACAGGGGCCCATTCATGCTTCGGAGCAGGGGGTTAGGGGTGGAATACAGAAGAACACAGGCAAGCTTATGGTGAGCGATGGGCGTTCCTAACACAGGGCACACCTATGAGAGCCAACATCTCCTGGAACAGAAGCCTTTGCGCAGCTGCTGAGCCTCACTTCTCAAATTACTGGTCTTGTCACTGAACATTCACTCAAGCTGTTTCCTGTGAAACATATGGCACTGCTGCTCCCACTTCAGGGAAATTTCCCCACTTGATTTCATCTCTGATGCCCTTGACATCCGACAGGCAGAGGTGAGGGCAGAGCACTGGCCACTCGTATGCTACCTGCCGCACCCAGTGTTTGGTTTGGTGCTAACCTTTTGGGTTAAGTTAAGGCAGCCACAGCAGATCACATGAAGCATTATAATCACGGTAGCTCATGCCCTCCGGAAGTGTCTGTTCCCAGGATACAGAAAAGGACGACACGAGCCTATAGGCATTCTTGTTGACAGATCACCCATGACTGCTCGATAAATATTTATCTTCTCATGGCCATGAACCAGACAGCTCAGAAAATCATGGGTCCCTCTTTAGCTTCTCAAAATCTCATCAGAGCAAGACATCTGGATGTCATGGAAAAATTCACGCGTTTTTGTAGTCAGTCTGGCCTGGGTTTGAATGCTGGCTGCATGGCTGTGTATCCTTGGGCAAGCTACTTCAGCTCTCCGGATGTACTGGGTGCCACTTGTGTGCCACCCCATACCATTTGGCCCCAGATGTCCTTGTTCTCTGTCGTTTTTTTTTTTGCTTCTCTATTAGAAGGACCCTGCCAACCACGTAGCCCAATGGTGTGGTCGCCATCACCATCTCTTGATTTCCAAATACCACAGATTGACTGATGCTCCCCTGGGACCGAGAGTTGGGCTTTGTCGGAGTCTTTATTGTACCTGACATGGAGGAGGCCACAGACATACAGCTTCCAGGTCCAACTTAATTGGACCCACAGAGGCTCTAGCCTCCCACTGGCTGCGTAGAGAGGCTGGATACCATAATGAGGGAGGATGGAGGAGTTAACACCCCATGGGGTCGGCTTTGAGCAATAGGAGACAGGAGACCAAAAGAAGCCAGACAGTAAACCGCCTGCTGTCCTGCCCACGTGCAGAGGTCATATACAGCTTCTCTGGGACCCCTTGTGTGGTGGAGCAAGCAGCTGTGCTTCCTTGTGATGTGTTGGCAGCTCGGTTATGTACCACCTTGGACCTGCCTGCTTTCCTACCCTCCCCACTTCCCTTCCCCCTCATCCATGCTTCCCTGGGCTTGTGCTTCCCACTCAGTACAGTGTTAGCAAGAAAGTTTGCCTCGGGCTCTGTTTTCTAGGAAACCCAATCCCATCTCTGAGCTTTAGTTTCCTTTTTTTATAAAATCAAGCTAATGATATCTGTCTCGCGGGGTTGTTGGCAGGATTAAATGACATCATGCGTATTGAACACCAAGCCTAGAGAGGCACATTGCAGGTACTCAAGAAGTATGAAAAGTACCATTATCGGCAGTTACAACATGATGATGAGAATTGCCATTTTTGGGGGTGTCTGATCTCTGCCTAACATTTAATCATTTTATTTATATCACTGTTGGCACCAAGAACATCTTAAGCGTGGGGAAGAAAACTAAGTGTGATTTTTATGACAAATATGAAGAGGAATCTACATGAAGCTTATTTGGGAATCTTGTCTAATGATTAAGAAGGAAGGAGATACTGTTTTAGATTTGTTATATAGGTAGAATTTGGTAGTTTAGGCTGATGGTATTAATGTCCTAGAATTCAGTTTATCATAGAAAGAGATTCAGGAGAATCACACTGGGTTAAAAGGGAAATATTTTCCCCTTTTGATGCCGTAATAAACAAAACAGCAGAAGTTTAGAAGGAAGGTAAAGTCCCTTGGTGAAGAATTTAATTTAAAAACAAAGGTGTTTCTGCACAGCAAGAAACAATCAACAAAATGAAAAGGCAACCTACGAAATGGGATAAAATGTTTGTAAATCATATATCTGATGCAAGCTTAACACCCTAAGTATATAAGAAACTCATACAAATCAATAGCAAAAAAGCACAAATGGTCTAACTGAAAAATGGGCAAAGGACGCCTGAATTGACTTTTTCCAAAGACGACATCCAAATCACCAACAGGTACATGAAAAAGTGCTCAACATTACTCATAATCAGGCAAAGGTAAATCAAAACCACGAAGAGATATCACCTCACGCCTGTTAGAATGGCTATTGTCAAAAAGACAAGCGATAACAAACATGGAGGAGGATGTTGAGAAAAGAGAATCCTTGTACACTGTTGGTGGGAATGTAAACTGGTGCAGCCACTATGGAAAACAGTATGGAGGTTCCTCAAAAAAATTAAGAATAGAACTACCATACGATCCAGCAGTGCTCCTTTAGGCAGAGATCCAAAGAAAATGAAATTGATATGTTTAAGAGCTATCTGCACTCCCGTGTTTATTGCAGCATTATCCACAATAGCCAAGACATGGAAGAAATGGAAGTGTCCATAGATGGATGAATGGATGAAGAAAATGTGATGTGTGTGTGTGTGTGTGTGTGTGTGTGTGTGTGTAATTCAGCCATAAAAAAGAAGGAAGTCCTGCCATTTGTGACGACATGGATGGACCTTGAGGGCATTATGCTGAGTGAATTAAGTCAGACAGAGAAATACAAGTAGTGTATAATCTCACTTATATGTGGAATATGAAACCATTGAACCCATAGAAACAGAGTAGAATGGTGGTCGCCAGGGGCTGAGGGGTAGGGAAAATGGAGAGATGTTGGTCAGAGGGTACAAACTTTCAGTTATAAGATGAATAAGTTCTGGGGATGTAATGTACAGCATGGCGACTGTAGTTAACAATACTGTACTGTATATTTTAAAGTTACTATGAGAGTAGAGCTTTAATGTTCTCACCGTAACAGCAGCAGCAGCAAAATGGTAAATATGTGAGGTGAGGGATGTGTTACCATCTTATTGCGGAAAATATTTTGCAATATACATGTGTATCAAATCATCACATTCTATACCTTAAACTCACACAATGTTCTCTGTCAATTATATCTCAATAAAGCTGGAAAAAAAGAAAACAAAAAAACAAAGGTGTACTTTATTAGTCATAAAATGGGACTTGACATGGGATAGGCACAACCATTTTATCATTAAGCCATTTTGGTTAAAATATATGTTAAAAGTTGCATTGTTACCTAAGCAGAATAAATTGTGAGAAATGATAATAATAGTTAACATTTTGGGGAAAACTTACTACACGCCAGGAGCTGTGCTGAGCTCTTTATACTATCTCATTTCATCTTTCTAAAACCGTTCAGGTGCCAAGTCGTCTTGGCTCTCCACAAGTCCCCATAAAGAAGCTCACAAATCTGTGAGAATTGGCAAAAATTGGGGGGTGGGGGTGGGTGGTGCTTTTGCTTCTGATTAAAAAAGTGATAATCTAGACGTACTGCTGAAACGGTAGAGCAATTAGATGTAATTTTAAAATACCGATGAGAGTCTGTAGTTTCTCTGACAGTTGCCTTAAGGCTGCGGTTTCCACTCAGTGATTCCAGGGCCCTGAAGTAGGGACCACTGTCAAGGGATGGGGATGTTAGATGATGTTCTAGCCCTCCTACCTCTGATTTCAGTAGAGAAATATGTCTTCAAGCAGTTAGCATCATGGAATTCCATATAAACTTGCATTGGAACACAGGGTTCCACAGCTTTCAATATTTGAAATGATGGGCATGGCATGAGCTTCTACTGATGAGTATATATGCTAGCTAGCCTGAGAATACATTAACCCCTGGTCCAGGTAGTGACTGCACTGCACATGCCAAGGGCAAGGCGAAATCATGCAATGAGCTGGATCTGCATTGGGCAGAGACTGAGGCCAGTGGTCCACCCTAGTCTCTGTTCTAGTTCTCTCTAAGGCCCTTGGTTTCTAGCTGGGCACACGATCTCTTGCACACATTAAGACCACATTTCTCAGCCCCCTTTTGTAGACGGGTATGGCCAGATGCCTAGGTCTGGTCAATGGGATGTAAGCAGAAAGGTTCTAGAAACTGTCTTCTTTCCCCACCCTCTTCACCCCACTTCTTGGAACAGTGGAGCAATGACCAAAGCACATCCTAGACTATGAGGACCAGGTCGGTGCCTGGTCCCTGGGAACTTGATGGCCCAGTGTTACCTACCCCTGACTTTGGACAGGAGGGAGCCAGTGTCCGTCCTGTTTCAACACCCGTAAGTGTGGGGTTTCCTTCTTCTTTCAGCCAACTGAATTCTAACTGGTATGCTCACTTGTAGATGAAGCCGAGGTTCCTGATCAAAGTGTTATCCTCTCTCTCTTTGGATGGTAAAGAAAGGCATATTCCTTTTTTCACTCTCCCTCAAACGTCTCCTCAAAGGGCTTTTTTTGTGTTATGGAAACTCAGCCTCACGCGGGGAACGCATTATAACCTTGCCAACAGGCACTCATTCTGGATGCTAGTGGACCGATACGCACAGTTGCCAAGACATTGTTGGCGTTTTCTCTTCCCTCAGCTGGACTTTCTCCGCTTTTTGTGGTTTTGCCCATGGACGTGCTTTTGCACATGCTCGAAGCAGCCTTCACCCCCTCTCTACTTGACCCATTTCTCCTCATCCTTCTAGGTCCTGTCTATGTGTCACCTCCTCAGAGAAGCCTTCCCTAATGCCCTGAAGTAACACCCCGTGTGTTGTCTTCACATCTTTGTTACAGCACCTAGGGAGATAGTACAGCCTTCTGTTTACTTTCAGAGAGGCAGCCTATCACAGTTGATTATCCAGTGGCATTTATGGAGAGCCTGCTGCCCGCCAGGCCATGTGCTAGTTGCTAGATAGGCAATGATGAACATAACAGATGATCTGTTCCCTGCCCTCATGGAGTTTATAGTCTGGGGGAAAGACAACCAATAAAAATGCAGTTAAAAATTGTGATCAGTTTTCTGAAGGAAAAGAGAGTGGGATTCTGTGAGGAAGAAGAGCCAGCTTGGAGACGGGACATTTGCATCATCTTAACGGAAGAATAATGTAAATTCTCTCAGAGGAAGCGGTAGTCATGCTAAGAGTCAGCAGTTAAGAGGCCAGGTGGTGGTACCAGGCGGGTTTGGCTGTGCACCCTGGCTGCACCACTTCTTCTTAGCTGTGTGACCTTGGGCCAGTTGTTTAACCTCTCTAAGCCTGATAGGTAATAGCACCTGTCCCATGAAGTCCAACACACTGTGCCTGGCACACAGCGAATACACAATAATTGTGGTCTCTTGTTACTTTTGAGTGTCTGTTAGCCATCTAGAACATGGACGCTCTGAGGGCAGATTCTTCTCCTTATTCCTTTTCGCATCCCGGGCAGTGGATATGTAGTTGACATACCGAAAAATCATGTGAATAATAATAGTTAACGTTTACTGGACTCTCCTACATGCCAAGCCCTGTTCTTAGCACTTCATGGGCATTAACTCATTCAACATTCATAACAATTCTATGAGGCTGATGCCACTGTCACCCCTAGATTACTGATGAAGAAACTGAGACCCAGAGAGATCACATAATTTGCTCAGGGTCACATGAGTGGCACATGGGGGAACTAAGGTTCAATCCCAAGCAGCCTGGCTCCAGAACCGCTACATCGGGTTGATTCTGCAATGGATGAAAGAAGTCTATCCATCATTTCAAAGAAATGCAGCCTGCCTTGGCCCATGTCCTTATTAGGGTGGAGGCTCTCAAAAGATATACTAATTTGGGAGATGCATTCCCCCCCAGATTATATAATACTCACTTCTACATTCTCTTATTAACTGTGGTAAATGAAGAAGTGAAACAAATAGAATTAAATTCTTCACCTGTTGGTTGGCTGTCAGTAATGGGACTCTGCTGGGGGCTTTGGGTGACATGGCATGTGTGTCTGAGCAGAAGCAAGACATCCCTCCCCAAGCTCATACGCCCGCACCTCCCCCCTCCCCCACCTCTTTCCAGTCTGTGAGCTCCACACCCCACGCTCTGTGGTTCCTCCTGGCCTCTGGTGAATTCTGCTGTCTTCTTCCCACTTTCTCTCTTATTAAAACACCTTCACCCGAAGGCATCTGCGAGATGAGAAGTGTGCCTGCCAACTCACTCTAGGACGCCCAAATGCTTAAATTGCTTCTTTTATTTTCAAAAAAGTATATGCTATTTAGAATGGAGAATGGCCTTACCTTGTCCTTGTGGGCCTGCTGTTCTGGGATATTTTGTTAGACATGACGGGACAAGATAATGCTTTACATGCCCACAGCTCCTCTTGTTACAGAAATTATAATAAACTGCTGAGAGTGCAGACAGCACTGCTGTTCTCTTGATTAATGTTTTCTGAGGTGTGGGGATACATCTGCCTTTAGCTGCCTCTCCCAATTACCCAATTATGTAAGGGGAGAAATTGCTGGAGACAAACGATTGGCAACCCCCAATGGCACTGTCAAATGGGGACGCGATCTCCAGGCACCCCGTTCAGCAGCTGATCTGTGTGCTCTTTGTGTGACTCAAAGCTGATCCTGAACTGCGAAAATAACTAAGGGGACAGATAGGGAACATTGGGTAAGCACTGGGGAGAAGTATGGAAGGAAGAGAGGGCTAGGGCTAGAATGACCAAGACCATTTCACTAGAGAATTTCACCACCCAAAACAATAAGTATTAATTGAGATCCTACTAGGTGTTTAGCTCTGGGTTAGGTTTTGGACATAGGACAGTGTATTAGAATCCAAAGAGCTGCTTTGAATGTCCAGTTCCAACCATTGACTGAAGACAATGGGATTGTCTGAGACTCAGTTATTTAATCTGTGAAATGGAATAATAACATTTCTCATAGTGCATCTTAGCCAGTATGTGTGGTTCCAAGTAGTAATAACCCATTTAAGTCAGCTTCATTAAGTCAAAAACTGTTGTAAGGATACAGTGGTATGTGTCTCAAGGAACACAGGGCAGGAAGTACTGCTAGTCTCACGGGGTTTGGAATCAGGAACTGAGACACTATTAGGAATGGAGTTTGCTAGTCTTTCTCAATCTCTCCATTTCTCTCTCTGTCTCTCCATCTCTCTCTCACCCTCTCTCTCTCTCTCTCTCTCTCTCTCTCTCTGCTTTTCTCCATGTATTTGCTTAATTCATATCTCTCTTTCTTTGTCTCTGTCTCTGTCTCTCTCTCTCCTTCTCTTTATACACAGCAGAAAATAGATACTCCGACATGGTACTCTGGGCCTCTGGGTCTATGTCATCACAAGTCCAACAGTCACTGAAATTTTTAAGTCCAAATTACAAATAACAAAGAAAGAGGATCTGGTTGGCCCAGGTTTGGTCAGGGCATTGGACAGACCGTGTAGCCTACTGTCCCGTCAATGTGGCCATGAAGTCAGCAGCTATGAGAAGGGAGTGTGGGCAGACTTTCTAAGAAGAGGTGTCAGGACAGAGAGTGATGGAAGACAGCTCTGCACGCTGGGCCACTGTAACGAGTAAACCGGATGATGGAAAATTCCTCAGCAGAGCCTATGAGAGCTCAGCGTTCAGTGCTTGCTAGCAAAACCTACTGCAAAAGATGCTTAAAATTCATTGTGAGGGACAAGGCCAGTGCACACCTAGGGTATCAACATAGTGTCCTGCACTAAGTAGATGGTATTTTCATGTTTGCAAGGACTCCGTCTTGTACTCAAGTCTCCAGTGTGTCGGGTTGATTGTTGATGATCAATACATGCTCGTTGAGTTGAACCAAATGAGAAGGCTAACGTTAAACAGGACCCTATGGTGAAATGAAAGACAGTGTGGAATGAAACTCTAAATCTTAGGGCACACTTTGAAGATACCGTGGTCATTCAGGGGTACGAGGAAGTGGCCGGTCGGCTGCAGCAGGTGGCCGAGCGTTTATGGAAGAGGCAGATCTCCATGTTGCCTTGGAGATGTACAACCTGGGGAGGCATCCAGAAGAAAGAAAATAATTCAAGACAAAGAAACAGTACGAATGAGGACTTTGAGCAGTGCTGGGATGAGCCCGGTGTGCTCACAGGAGGCAGGGATGGCAGGAGGGGCCGAGGGAAAGAATGAGTGACAGGTCACAGTGGGAAGCAAAGTGGGACAAAAACGGTTATGTTCAGAGACCACTGAGAGGCAGGCCGAGATGATCAGATGGGAGGAGCGAGGGGTCCTTGAAGGCACCTGGCAAGTGAAGCTGCCAGCCCCTGCCTTCCCCAACTCTGCTTAGCTGCAGGGGCTAATCCGGCCCAGTCCCTGTGTCAAAGGAAACCAGAGCCTGAGAAGCCCCGCTCCCATCAGGAGGAGGGGGCTGCGGTCAGTCCCAGTATCCCCGGGCCCGCTGAGCCTTAGACCTCATCACGTCAGCCTTTCTGTGGCCTCTGCTTCTGGGGTTCCCCATCCCCATTGCCCTGATTCCTAGCCTGTTGGGTCGAGAACCTGATTCCCTGCTCATCTAAGGCAGCCCCCTCTCCGAAAGATCAAATCTTAGCTCCATGTACCCAACTCTCGGTGGGAGCTGACTACATCCTATATAGAACCTAAAACCAAGAGAGCATCTTCCATCTGATTGGAGAGACCCTACCCCAGAGATCAGACACCCCTGAACATCCATCAGGCCAGTGGTCCCCCAACTTAGGCATATCTCATGGACTCTGCAATTTGGAAGGCAGGGCCTGCTCGTCAGGCAGTCACTCTATCTACAGTCCCACTCAGTGCCAAATGACCTTCCTGTCCCCAGCAGCCTCCCCGTTGAGATACAAACAAACCTTGAAGCCAAGGCCACAGAGCTGGTTACAGATTTGTTTTCATCTAAATGATGCAAAATTCTAGAGAAATATAGAGGGTCCTGTGAGACACTTGCATTCCAGCAGTCCCATAGGAGAGGGTGAATGAAACCAGTAGTCTCAGGAGGGATTGGGCAGTGTACTGTTTTGCCAACAGCATGATCTAATAGACTCCCAGGTATTTCTAGAACATGCGGTGAGAGGGCAGCTCCACCTTGAACCTATTTAAATACTAACAGGTTTCACACAAGTGGAGAAGGACACATATTCAACCTCAGAACAGATGGATCTCCATCATGGCAGTACCTCCACTAGGTTGCCCAGAATGTTAAGGGGGAAATATTTGATCAGCATGGATGGGAGGACCCAAGTTTACTGGGTGAACTTCGCAGGGCACCACAGGTCTCCTGGTTGGGAAGGCATCCCAGACACCTGGCAAGGGAGCAGATGTCAGCCAAGTGTCAGCCTCTTTTAAGAGCATCAGCCCATGTCCACCACCTCAGACCTGTCCTGGATCACTTCCCCCTTTGTCTGATGGCAGACCAGCTTCTTTCCCTGCCCCAGCAGGGTGGGGACTGGCTCCAGGACATGTCACTGACAACCACCTTTCTCCCATTTGCCATCACAGGTGATGAATGGTTGGCTGAATCCTGTATTTACAATCTCAAACCCCACACGAATGCCACCCTCTCCAGTGCCCTACTTTACATATCTATCCTCCCACATCACTCTGCTGAAGTACATGCACTGAACACTCCTTATCTGTGTCAGCACACATCTCTGAAGCCAGGAGCAGAGGATGAGCTGTGATGCAGGAGAGAACATCGCACGGGTTGATGGGTAACTCTAGCCTCCGATGAATGAGAATTTTCTACATGTTCAATATCAGAACTTCCAGTGCAATGTGGAATCAGTCATGGCTGCCTCGGGTCTGAACCAGGACTGGTCTGAGTGTCTGTTAGGAACAGCGTTTTCTGAATGCCCTGGTCGGTGGTGCAGTAGAAAGAGCAGGGCCTTTAGAGTCAGCCCTAAATGAGTTCCAGTCCCAAGCTGTACCACTTAATTGTTAGGAAAACATTTACCTTCCAGAATTCTTGGTTTCCCCTCTCAAAGAGAGGAGCGCTAATAGTTACCTCCTGGTGCAGAACACTGTCTTTAAGTAGATAGCTCAAGCAAGTTGCCTGGTGCGTGGTATTAGTGCTTAATATATGTAACTGTTTTTCTCCCCATGAGAAACATCTGTGTCCAGTGATGGGACTCTAAGCCTGTGCACATTTGGGGTGATTCCTCTTTCTGAAGTTCTCTATCCAACCCAAGATTCTCTAACCAGTTGAAGAACTCAAGATGTCTGCAGCCAGCTCACAGGAGAAGAACATTCTGTAGAGATGGCCACTTGCCTTCTACTTCATGTGCGTTTCTGCCTGCAGGGACGTTGTTCTAATGAAGTTCCGTGACCCAGAGAGGATGCAACGGCACAGCCCCTAGAATGCTTTGGGAGGAACGCACCACGGGAAGTGAGCCTGGAAGGGTAGTGCGGCTTTTGCATCTGACGGCATCTGTGCCGAGGCCTTCCCGAAGGCTGTGGAATGTTCTTCAGGTGGTTCTAATTCATCACGGGGAACCACGCCCCAGGTCCCCAAAGCACCACTCACCCATCCCAACGAGACGGCATGCGGAAAAGGCCGAATGTGGTCGTCCTTATGGTGTTTCCTAGGACCCCTAAACCTACTCCTGTGACTTCTCCGGGTTAGAACAGCAGTTCTCAACTCAGGCTGCACGGTCAGCAGATTTAGAAAATGCTGATGCCCTAGCTCTACCTCAGAACATTTGAATCAGAGTCTCTGGGGATGGATCCCAGGGATCTATATTTTAAAGCTCCCCAGATGATTCTAAAGTGCAGGCAGGATGGAAAACCACAGCTTGACACCAGTGCCTCTCAAATTGTGATGTGCATACAGATCACTTGGGGATCTTGTTAAATTGCAGATCCTGCTTTGGTAGGTATGGGGTGAGGCCTGAGACTCTGTACTTCTAGCGATGCTGATCTGGGAGCACACTTGGGTAGCAAGCTCTGCAGCCTTCCCCATCATCATAGCCCTAATTATTGGAACTCTAGCCGCAGATTCAGCCCTGCACTTCTTTCTCGGGACCAGCCCTGAGCAGGAGAAACCTACCTAGCTCAAGCCCCGCTCCTGAGCTCAGGGTCCAGCCCCTTGAGTCTCACCCATCAGCAGCAGGTGTTTTGGAAGTTGGAATCTCACCTCATGTTCAACCCCTGGTTATAAAATTCAACTCTATTCCCAGATGCCATCATTTACCCAATCTGGTACCCATAGAACACTGTGGCGTAGAATTGTAATAGCTGGGAAACAAATATAAACCTCCTGCAGGTTTAAATAAACTGGGAAAATCTGGGCAAAGCAAATTTGAAATTTGCATAACTTTCTTTACCGTAGGATTTATCAGACCCTTCAATATGCACATGTGTTCTGAAATCTAAAGCAAATAGCGCTTCTCAAATTTATTTTACTGCAAAATACTTTGTTTCGGGGACACTTGATAACATTTCGTAGACCTGGTGAGCCATAAAACCCATTTTGGAAAATGCTACTTTAAAATTTTTTCTACAGACTCGAGACAAGTATAGGGATAGATTAGTATGGAGATGGCTAGTTGGAATTTTCTACGAGCATGCAAGAAAGGAGAGCCCGCCATGGACCATCATAAATTGTTCATGTGTCTGCAACCATGAGAGGAAGACAGGGCCTGAGAAAAAGATGGTCAAAGGTGCTAATTTTCTGTGATTTTGGGAAATAAGGGGGATAATTTTTATGGCTGCTGGAAAGGAATAAATTGTTGCTGCCGTGTTTATGGCACTGAGGAGAAAGTTTGAAGCTAAAATATTCTTGCAAAGTCAAAGGTCTCTCGGGAGATGGGCCAAGGGAAGGGATACTGCTCTGTTGAGGACATAATTTTCTCTTTTCCTATTTGTTATTTCTGAAATAGAAAAGATTCCTGGACTTGTGGTGGGGACAATGCAAGCAGGGCAGCCTGCTGTACATGGGCAGACATCCTGTGTAGAATACGGCAGGATGCTTGCTGTGATGTTTGTTTCTTCATATGGATTTGACGTTAAACTGCTGGAAATTCATGAATTTGGGGAAATGCGGCATCTTAACAGCTCTGGCTGAATTTCTGCACTTACATTCTGCTCCTTGAAGAATTAGGGTCTTAATTTTTTTCCCCAAAACATGGGCTCCTAGGGAATTCTGTCCAGTGGTTGGGAACCTGTTACCCACAGATAGAAAGCCCAGAGGGTGGTTATCTTGTGTTGACTGTTGAAACCCTGCTTACTCCCTAGACTGGGGCTGGACGATGCTGGTACCTGCCCCAGCCCAGCACGGATGTTCCTGTCTGGGCCCAGCCACACCTGCTGGACACAGAGCCGTGAAGTCAGGTTACCGGCACATCACCCCTGCCCGCTACGTTGCTGAAGTGGACTTTCCACTTTGGAATTTTGATACCTACTTTAGAACAGAGACAACTTCAGAATTAGGAGCCTCTGGTGTTAGGTAAATGGGAAGGTGTACATTTCAGGAGGCGCCAAGTTTACTTTAGTGTCAACTGGATTCCATGCTGTTATGCTGGATTTATTTTCCTTCCAGGTGCTGCGTGGGTTAAGGCTTACTTGCACTCAGTAGAAACAACTCTGGGTAATTGAAGGGAAGGGGATTTATTGCGCGGTCTTAGGTGGCTTACACAATAATTGGTAGGGCTGAAGGAATAGGATAGCCTCTCAGCAACGATTCCCAGCCCTCAGAATCAGACCTCCTGCTGCAGTAGATCTTTCCTGCCTCTCCCCCCAAAACTCAGATTCCAACTTAGGTCTTGTACAAGTGCATCTGATTGAGAGAACCTGGATCACAGTCAGATCGCTAGGCACAAAAGAGTCTGGGAAATGTCATGCTTAACTTTCATGGTTTCTGCAGTACCGAAAGACACACAGAAGGGAAGTCAGCACAGTTGCTGAGTGAGCAAATCTCCTGTACCCATCACTGGAGTGAGAGCGTAGTCACAATATCATTATCATTAAACGATTGATGAGACCGATTATAACCACGAGGCAAACATCCTACTACTGATTGGAAATGCAATACCGCTGATGGGAGCAAAGCTTCCAAGACAGTTTAGCAAAGTCCCGGGAACCAGGTCAATATCGCTACACCTCTGTTTACCAATATCACGGCATTGTTAAACCGTCAAAATGCTGCCTCATTAGAATTCTGGAATTTCACGGGACTCTGGGGATGAGCCTGTTCCGACCTCTCATTTCGTAGAGCTTATCACGCAGTTTGCTAAGGCTTCATTTTCAGACCTGTCTTCCCAGCTAAAATGGGGGTTTGTGGGAACTGTGTCTTAGTCATCTTTTGATCCCCAGTGCTGAGCTTGATTCCAGGTGCATGGTGGGTGCTACTAATCAAAGAAGGGAGGAAGAGGGGGGCAATGAAAGAAAGAAGCTGAGACCCATATCGGAGAATTCACCTGTCTGGGGACTGGCCCATTGCCTTTGGGAAGGAGCCAGGTAAAAGCCCAGACGCCTTGTCTCTGTTTGGCATCTTCCCTCCCCAAGGTGGGAGGTCAGGGTCAGGAGAAATAGCCCCAGTGATGAGGCTGCTGAAGGGATGTCTCTTTTCCAGAGTCTTCTGTGGCTACCACTGCTGCCACAGTCCCAGAAGTATGCCAAGTTAGGAGGGAGCGAGGCTAGGAACAGGCATGAGTGAGCCAGAGGGAGGCACTTACTGTGAAAAAGAGAGCCTCACTTTTGCCCCTAAAAGATGCAGAGACTGAAGTACAGAACCAGGAACTCTGGAATCCAGAGAGAAGAGGAGAAGGGGAAGCAGATCAGAGGAGCAAAAGAGAGGGCTTGGTCCTGGTGGCACCCCTGCGAAGGGCTGTCACTCTCTGCTGGATCATTTCTGGGTTTGTTGAAGCCTGATGCATGAAGGAGGCACCTAAAGGTAAAGAGCCAGTGCTTGGGACCAGGAACCAGGAGGCCGTGAGCCCATCTCCCTGTCTCTCAGCTTGCTTTGTATCACCTCCTGTGGTCTGTAGCCCAGCCTGGTTAAAGGGGGAGATGTGCTCACAGGGGGAAATTTGTAGCCTTCTGCATGGGAGTCTGCTGTGGCTCACAGCACAGCCCACAAGACAGTTAAAGGGCTCCAGGGGCAGCTCACCCCCTAGATTCCTCCCTCCACAACCTTCTCCAACATCTTATGGGCTGCCTTACACCTCACTGGGTATGGATAAAACTATTAGTGAATCTTTATTGTGCTTTGGTAAGGAAATTGTATGGAAATTGACGAAGCATTGCTGTTCGGAGGTTAAGTACTTTTCACTAGGCTGATGAATAACCTAATAGGGATTCTTTTTTTTACCTGTCATAAGTCAAAATAATACAGTTAGTATTTAGGTTGTCATTTGGGGGATGGTCATATCTGCCTTCCTCCCCAGGCTTGACTGGTTGGTGAGCACACACTGGCTCCGTTCCCCTCCTGTGCTTGCAGAATGCACATGGATATTATTACTGTGTGGTTAGGGTGGTGTGCAGAGGAAAGAAACCAGCTTTGCTAATGTCTACTATGTGCTGAGTACCATGTGTTACCTACGTTAACTTTTTAAAATGCATAATACCCTGGGTGAAAAGGAGTTTCCACGCTCATGTGATCAATGATTAGACTCCCAGAAATTAAGGTAGGGTACTCTCCCCTCCGCCATAAAGGATTACACCATTTACTCATTCAACCACCTGCGAACACTGCCTTGTACAGTTGTACAGGTTGTGCACTGCACAATTCTAAAGGGCTCAATTCTTGTAGACGATGCTGAAATTTGAGGTTTACACCTGCACAGTTGTATGAAATATCTTAAGTGCTGGGAGCAGGGAAGCGGGAAGATACAACCTTATGTAATAGCATGAAGATATCTGTATGTGAAGTGTATATCATAGAATAGCATTATGATTGAATTTTGAGCACAAGTTTCAGGGTTTGAAATTTAAGTGAGACAGTCAGGGACTTCCCTGGTGGTGCAGTGGTTAAGAATTCACCTGCCAATGCAGGGGACACGGGTTCGATCCCTGGTCCGGGAAGATCCCACATGCCGCAGAGCAACTAAGCCTGTGTGCCACAACTACTGAGCCTGTGCTCTAGAGCCCGCGAGCCACAACTACCGAAGCCGGTGTGCCTAGAGCCCGTGCTCCACAATGAGAAGCCAGCACGCTGCAACAAAGAGTAGGCCCCGCTCGATGCAACTAGAGAAAGCCCGTGCGCAGCAAGCAATAACTAAGTAAATAAATAAGACAGCCATCTTATGTGTCTGATGCTGGGTCTCCCAGGCCCTCTTGTAGAGGAGAGACTTAGACTTTCTCCAGAGGTAGTGCACAGAATCACATCTCCAGCCTCATCCTACTTACTTTTGGCTCCTTTCTGTTGGCTCTGATTTTCCCGTGTGCATGGCTCAGATGTAGCGCCTCCCCTTCTGCTTTGTCCATGTCAGAGTCTGGCCATCCTCTGGCTTCGGCCACACTAGCTTGGTTCTCACGTCTTCCTGATGCTCGCTCTGGGGGTCCACCCCAAATTTCAGCTTCATTACTCCTACCTCGGTGCTGACAGCTGGCAGCGGTCTCGCCCCATTATGTGGCTGAGCTAATGCAGAGGTAAATGCTTGGATGGTGCTGCCTCAGCTGAAAACTTTTCTGTGTCTTCTCTTTGGGAAGTTTTTTTAGTGCTTGGAGTCAGCCTTCTGTTGTGTCTTCACACTTGAGAATCTTCATCTTTGGGGAATGAATATAAATTTGGGAAACAGACAAAAGTCATTGGAGAAAGGGGGTAAGTTGAGTCAATCAAAGTAAGATGTGACTATAAAAATGGAAACTAGTATTTTTGTATGCCCTGTAAACTATCAGCAGTTATGTATTTTCTCCAGTTAGAATGGAGACAAAAATTGAGAGACATTCTCCAAAATAACTGTCCAATACTCATCACAATTTCCGAGATCATGAAAGAATGAGGAGTGGTTACAGATTGGAAGAAACTAAAGAGATATGACAACTAAATGTAAAGTGGGATCTTAGATTGGCTCCCGAGGCAGAAAGAGGATGCTAGGGAAACACTGATAAACTCAAATGATGTCTAGCACTTAGGGAATAGTACTGTACCAATGTTAATTTCCTGGTTTTGATCATTGTACTGTGGTTCTGTATGTTTTTAACATCAGGGGAAGCTGGGTAAAGGGTATAGATGAACGCTATACTAGTTTTGTGGCTTCTCTGTAAGCCTAAAAATATTTCAAATAAAAAGTTAAAAAAAGTAAAGAAATGTGGGCAGGGCACCCCACCTGGGAATAAAATGAAATGTCATCCTACTTGAAATCCCTTTGCTTGCCAGTAGGTCATACAGTTGCAGGGAAAATATGTCCCCGTCTCATGAACTCAGAGCATTTTGCTGTCACTGACTCCTCCGGCTTGAGGATAACTAGTCTGCATGACCGTATCTGTTCCAATAACCTACATTCATCATCCGTTGTCACTTTCTACCATGGCATCCCTGGTGTCAGTACACTTCCACTGCCCATCCTCACTCTCAGACTTGTTTTCCTGGTTGCCATGATTATCCACTCAACAGACCCCTTTCCTCCCAGAAGGCTTCCCACAATTGCATTTACGGGGCTGGGTTCTAGCCACTGGTGGGCTCCCCCATCCATAGGCTCCAGCCCAGTCAGACCCTAGCCCAGCCCTTCAGCTACCAGACAATAGCCATGAAACCAGAATTTCAGATGCATTTGAGTGAAAGCAATATTGTTGAACATAGCGTGTAGCTTTCCAGGGAGGTAGTTTTGAAATGCAACATGCTTTAACACGTTATGGGTGCATTTATTGCAAAAGCAGTTTTCCTACTTTATAGCCATGACTTCTGTGTGTTGTAAATGGCTTCAAACTTGATTTCCAATTTAAGCCAATTAAAAGAGCTGGATAAAGACACGTTTTATTCAATTCAAACCCATTTGTTACATACCACCATGGAGCAGATGCTGTACTACGTCATGGTAGCACAAAGCTGGTGAAGAGATGCTATTTGTCCTTGAGCAGCACAAAGTATGGTGGGATGAGTTGCCACAATATGAAGTTTAATGTGAAAAGGCAGGTAGGGAGAGAGGGAGAGAGGCTCTTGGGCAAAATCACCTTTTTCCCTGGAGCAACGAAAGGGCATTTGATAGATGCTGCACAGAATATCAATGACATTGGAAGGAGGAGATCGTCTCTGAGCGTGTCTCATCTTGACACTCAATACTCAGAATAACAGCTCATGTTTCTCTCCAAAGTTCCTCCTTTTCAACGTCCTTCTCCTGGCCACACGTGCAGATAACACGCTAAGTGATAATATCCCTTTAACATGGTATGACACTGGCTCTCCAATGGGCCTGCCCATCAGCATCATCTGGGGAGCTTCAGTCAAACTTCATAATCCCAGAGCCTCCGCCCATCCATCCCAAGATCCCAATTCGGTAGGACAAAAGAGCCACCCTTTATTAGCATCTGATTTATTTCAGGATTGGATGTCCTCCAATCGCCCTTTAACAAGAGGGTGTGCATTGCTCTGGGAGCTTGCAGAGAGCAGCACAGGGTGAACAATAGGGAGGGCCAGGGCCACCACGTACAACCCCAGGGGGCGCCAGCCCCTCGGAAAACAACACGAGCATTGACTCCTATGCTGAGATCTAGTAGACCAGGGTCACAAGTGACAGTGTGGATTGTAATCTAGGAGGTAAACTGTTTCCCATATCATAAATGGTACCCATCAGCCCAGAGAGGATTCAGATTGGTGAGATGCCCAGAGAGCCGAGATTCTGTCGCAGTGAGGTTGGAGCCACTTCTGAAGCCAGAGAGGAACTTACAGTACCCACCAAGCCACAGAGAGCCCCTGACAGGAACCGGACCATTGGGCTAATGCATCCTCTGGGAGCTCTGAGCCCCTGTGGGCCAAGTGCGTAGACCCTGCCTACCCTCCTCTGTCAGTATTTTGTGTCCACTGCACAGCTGAGGAGTAACGATGACGAGCCATCCCCTGGCTGTGCCAGTCACTTGACTTTCTGCAAATGCAGAGTCAGAACTTAACTTGGCCTGACCCGGAGGGACGATCCCCCCCAGAAAACATCTGATCAAGTGGGTTGAACGGGTGGGGAAGATAAAGCTGGTGATGGGAAACAGGAGGAATATTGCGGAAATGAGTCCCATTTCTGCACTGGCTTGCCAGATGCCGTCCTAGGGGAAGAAACCTTTGGACCAAGGAGAGAAACAGTCTTGGCCCAAAGACAGGTGAAGTAGAGCTCCTGCTCACCCATTCGTTTGCCTTCTACCCTCTACCCTCAGGCAGAAAGAGAAATCAGAAAGAGTACAAACCAATAGCCCCCTTGCCTAGAGGCAATTAGAGGTAGGTAAGATAACTATATAAATACAGCAACACATTCACATTTGAAAAATATTGTTCCTCATTGAGTACCTTCTATAGGCTAAGTACTTTGCATTTTTTATTTCATTCAATCCTCATAATGACCCTGCCAGGGCAGCTACCGTTGTCTCCATTTTACAGATGAAGAAACTGAGGCTCAGAGAAGTTAAGTGTCTTTGCTGCAAAGTCATGCACCTAGCAAGAGGTGGATTCAGATTTTGAATCCAGGTTTTTCGGGGTCTGAAATCCGTGTTCTTGTCTTACCACTCTTCTGCCTCTTATGACATGATTTTAAAAGAATACCAATATTTCAGGGCATGTGGGATAGACACTGGTCCACAGCATCATGGAGGGTAATCAGAGAAGATTCCCCACCGGGACAAACTCAGCCTAGGAAGATATCCAGGTTTCAACCATGCCTGAATTATGAAGGCATTCAAAGAACTCTTTGCCTGTTGGCCCTCACTAAACTAGGCAGCCTCCTAAGGGCCAGTTTTGGCTCCATCCTTTTTTAAAAGAAGCCCAGTCTCCCATGAACGGGGGTCTTTCCTGCAAGTGGTACCCACTGCTTCAGTACTCACCGGTGGCCAGGCAAGGGGTAAGCACATGGCTTGGAGGAAACATTCAGTCCTCTGCCATAACATTGCCACTAACCCCACTTACTCATCTGGGGAAGTAGAGGAGTGGAGGGTCTCAACTTCTTGCTCAGAGCCATGCATTTAGAAAGCCCAGAGCTTGGACATAAAACCCAGGAGTCCAATACCAGAGTCTGACCTTTTCCGATATGGGACAGAATTACAGGATGGGTAGCAGAAAGCATTATCATAGTGCTCTGTGCATTCCCGGAGTTCAGACAATGTTTACCATTCATGCCAACACTCAGAACTGGAAGGACCTGGGCGTTTACCAGTCCCCCTCCCTTGTGAACTGCCGGGGAGACTGAAGCCCAACAAGGGCCAGTGTCTTGTCCGTTGTCATGCAGTGACTTGGCACTAAGCTGACCCTAAGTCAATAGCCAAGATGTCTTGAATATAGCATTTCTCATCCACTCACGTGACAAACATCAATTGATTATTCACTCCACTAAGATTAACCCCATGTTACAGATGAGAAAACTGAGGACCATTGAAATTAAGGGACTTGCCCAAGTTCACACAGCTAGTGAGTGTTGAAGCGTGGATTCAAACTCAGGGCTGAATAACTCCAAATGTGGCCTCTTAACCACGCGGTGATGTCAGTGTGACTCTCCTAATGGTGGCACCAGGTGAGAGGTGAGAGCAGCCAGGAGGGCACAACTCGCTCTGCTGGTATCTGTTCTGTCCTCAGAAATCTGTAATAATGGACATCATGAGGTCCAGTGTGCATGCATGTGCATGTGCAGACACACGCACACGTGCGAGCACACACATACACACACACACACACACACACACACACACACACACGGCTTCTCTTGGTCTCCCTCCCTTCTCTGCTTCCAGAGCCCCAGCAGACTCTCCCACCCATTATCCAAATGTACTCTGGGTTTGTACCCAGAAGCTTAATTTCACATCTGGCAGGAAGCAATTGCACAAAGTTGCTGAATCCTCCACCCCCTTAGGGGGCTCATCAAACCCCATCATCCCAGAAGTGTCGAAACAGTTTCCATTTCCCAGCAAAAACAAAAGTAGCAAAGAGTTGGAAAGTCCATAACAATAAAAACCTAAAATCAAGCAGCTTTAAAATAAAATATTCCTTAAGGAATAAATGGGGCTGTAAGTTTTGCTCAAAGGGGATGTAGCTGACAAAACCCACATACGTGACATTGACTAAGGTGAGGCTTTGGGAGAGGAAGCTCTCCAAAACCCACACCAAATGGAGAGGGCCACCTGTCGGCATGGTTTTATGAGCTCAGGGTAGGATGGGAATGGGAAAAAGATGTATTGAGTGTCTTCTACTGCAAAATGTAGCGTCACCGAATCCTTACAGCACCATAAAGTCTGGCCCATTTTACCTATTTTGTAGATAAGAATTCCAGACTAAGAATCCAGAATCCTGAGATTTTTATCCTGGGTCTGCTACTAACTGGCTTCGCAGGCTTAAATTAAAATATGGCAGTCTAGAATGGACTTCGAGATCATCAGCTATCCCGTAAAATAGTGAATAGCCAGCCTGTGTCTGGCTACCCTCCTGGATTTTGCCCCTGACTGATATTGTTAATTGATCATACTGCCCTTTCCCAGAAATCCTGGATGAAATTTCAGAATCCTTCTCAAAATAGCTTTTTAGGTGACCGTATTGTATACTCTGGAATTGCCACAGGAGATAAATTCTACTTGCCGTACCTGACCTAGGTCCAGTCTTTATCTATTTATTTATTCGTTTTGCGGTACGCGGGTCTCTCACTGTTGTGGCTTCTCCCATTGCGGAGCACAGGCTCCGGACGCGCGGGGGTCAGCGGCCATGGCTCATGGGCCCAGCCGCTCCGCAGCATGTGGGTTCTTCCCGGACCGGGGCACGAACCCGTGTCCCCTGCATCGGCAGGCGGACTCTCAACCACTGCGACACCAGGGAAGCCCTCCAGTCTTTATTTTTAAGATGAGGCTATCAAGCCTCAGAGAGGAGCAGTATCACTACTTAAGATCACACAACAAGGAAGACACAGACAGGTCACAACTCAGGGCTTAGGGCCCAAAGTACATTACCCAACACAGACCCTCGTAAAGGAAGACATCCTGCAAGCCACGTGTGGAAGCACAGCTCATTTCCATTGCTTTTGGCCAAATGGATTCAAGTTCTGGAAACAGGCCCTTAGGCTCTCCCTTCCAAAATGCCCCTTCCAGCTGAGCAGCCATGATGAACACAGTACCTAGCCAGTTAACGTGTGCCTGCCGTTAGCACAAAACTAACATTTTATTTCCTTTCCACAGGATGTAATTTCTTTGGAAGTTGAAGTGTAATGAAATTGGTGTTTATTATAATTAATAAAAGCCCCGTAACTTTCAATTGGGTCATAAATCTTGCAGGGAAATCCAGTACAGCCGTAAGCGTCATTCCTTTCCCAGAAGGAGCCCTTCAGAGGAAGGAAGCAGCGGGCTCCCTCCTCCCAGAGGCTGGCTGTGGCACTGAGGCAGCTGGTTCTCTGCTGTCCATCTCTTCAGGTCATAAGCAGAGCACCAGCAGCTTGTGGCTCTGCAAATGGGAGAAATGTACCTTAGAGCAGCACCTGTAGATTTGGCTCGAGTGTGAGCTTTGCCTGCCTTGTCAACTTAGCAAAGGCTTATCTTGAAAAATAAAAACTATGTGCTTTCTATGTGCCAGGACTGTGCTGGAGAGAAGGAAGATACTTCTTCCTTCCTACCCAAGGACACCTCAGGCACTCATATCTGGTGGAGAAGGCATGCTTGTAAGTAGACATGTACAATTCAGTGTACATGTATAGTACATTGCACAGGTATAGTATTATAGGATTATAGTATTATAGGATCGCACAGGTATAGTAGTATAGCCATAGAATGGTTGACCTTGTCTTTGAATAATGCAGAGAGTGATGGAGATTACTTAAATGAGAAAGGAGATAGTAGTGAGAAGGGTTTAAAAAGCTGATTAGAGGTTACCACGTGGACACAAACATTCTTCCAACGAGCTCATCACTGCCTCAGGTCCTTTGCACTAGCTGGTTGCTCTGCCTAGAATACTCATCCCAGATCTCTGAGTGGCAGGTACCTCCACATTTAGACTTCAGTTCAAATATGATCTCCTTGAAAGGCCTTATCTCCCACCCTACCTCATGTTTCTTCTTTCTAGTCTTTTGCTATCATATCACCTTTTCTGCTTTCCTTTACAAAGCTGGCCACTCCGTGAAGTTACATTATTTATTTATTTATTTCCTGGTTCATTTCTGTTTCCCCAATGGCAAGTACAATGCGCACGCTGTTACGAGAAACTTGTCTAGTTTATTCACTATTGTTGCCCCCAAACCTAGAACAATTCCAGGCACCCAATGGACAATTAATAACTATTCTAGGCAAAGATTCATGAAATTGCATGGCTTATTAAAAGAAACTTGTTTTGAAGCAGATTACAAAATTGCATGCAGTATAAGAAGGCAAAATGGTATATGAAGATGCCAAAGCAAAAGAAAAATAAAGGCAGAGAAATTAAATCGCCACTTAATAGCTCCAGGGAGAGGGACAAGAGAACTGAGAAATGCCTAATAGAGAAGTTGTGATTTGTTTTGTTGTACGATGTGCACTGTGAGCCCCCTTCTTCACCCTCCCCCTTGAATTCTTTAGTTAAGTCTTCATAGCTTATTAAAATAAATAAGCAAGTAAATAAAAACCCACCGAGGCAGGAGTGGGTTAGTTGTATGGGTTTCATAGGCCTTCACATCTTTCTGGAGGTGGGTAGCAAATTTGGTTTTTGCTTCATAATAGCTGAAACAAGAGGGGAAAATGGAATTTGATAACTTTTAAACCTCAGTGTCTATGAAATAAACTCAAGGCCGTTGCTCAAGAGAAGCTCAGGTTTTCCTGGACCTGAAACCTGAGAGAAATTTCCCCCGTTGGTCCTCAGAAGGGGAAAAATGTTATGGTATAGTGTACTCAGTAGCATCCCTTAAGTATATTCAAGAGAGAGTTTCTCTATAGCATCTTTTCTTATAGCAGGCCAAAGACTCAATGCCAAGGTGCAACTTAGGAAAAACCTTTCAACAAGCAGTCAAAACTATGCCATTTAAGCTCACCTCTGATGGGCTGACCAGGATGAGATAGAGAACATCTTAGAGAATGGAATATATTTAGGTGCTCCATTGTTGGATGCGTATATATTTACAGTTGTTATATCTTCTTGATGAGTTGACCCCTTTGTCATTATATAATGACCTTTGTCTCTTGTTGTAGTTTTTTATATAAATTCCACTTTGTCTGATATAAGTATAGACACCCCTGCTCTCTTTTGGTTTTTATTTCCACTGAATATCTTCTTTCATCCCTTCACTCTGAGCCTATATGTGTCCTTAAAGCTGAAGTGACTCTCTTGTAGTTAGCATATAGGTGGGTCTTGTTTTTTTAATACCTTCAGCCATGCTATGCCTTTTGATTGAAGAATTTAATCCATTTATATCTAGAGTAAAAGTTGATAGGTAAGGGCATACTAATGCCATTTTATAATTTTTTGACTATTTTTTGGTTCTCTTATTGCCTTCTTCCTCTCTTGCTGTCTTCATTTGTGAATTGATGATTTCCATAGTGGTGTGCTTTGATTCTCCTCTCTTTGTCTTTTGTGTATCTACTGTAGGTTTTTGCTTTGTGGTTACCATGAGGCTTACATAATGCATCTTACAGATATAACAGCCTATTTTAAGTTGATAACAACTTCAATTGTGTGCAGAAATTCTACCCTTTTATACTCCCACCACGTTTTATGTTTTTGATGTCAAATTTACCTTTTTATAGTATATATCCATTAACAAATGATTATAGTTATAGTTATTTTTAATACTTTTGTCCTTTAACCCTTATGCTAGAGTTATGTAGTTAATACACCACTGTATTACAGTATTAGAGTATTCTGGATTTGACTATAAACTTACTTTTACCTATGTGTTTTATATTTTCATTTTATTAACAAGCATCATTTCAATTCAGCTTGAAGAACTCTGTGCAATATTTCTCGTAAGGCAGGGCTAGTGGTAATGAACTCCCTCAGCTTTTGTTTGTTTGAGAAAGGTTTTATCTCTCCACATCTGGAGGACAACTTGCTGGGTAAAGTAGTCTTGTTTGGCAGATTTTTTCTTTCAGCACTTTGAATATATCACCCCACTCTGTCCTAGTGCGCAAGGTTTCTGCTGAGAAATCCACTGATAGCTTCGTGAGGGTTGCCTTGTATGTGAGGAATTTTTTTCCTCTTGCTGCTTCAAAACTTCTTTCTTTGTCTTTGATCTTAGACAGTTTTATTATAATATGTCTCATAGAATATCATTTGGGGTGAAAATTTCAGGAGGATCTATGAGCTTCATGAACTCAGATATCCAAATCTCTCCCCAGATTTGGAAAGTTCTCGGCCATTACTTCTTTAAATAAGCTTTCTCTCCCTTTATCCCTCTCTTCTTCTGGGACTCCAGTAATGCATAGATTACTTCTCTTAATGGTGCCTCATAAATCACAAAGGCTTTCTTCACTCTTTTTCATTGTTTTTCTTTTTTTTTTTGCTCTTCTGAATGGATAATTGCAGATGACCTGCCTTCTGGTTCGCTAATTGTTTTCTTCTACTTGACTGAGTTTGCTGTTGAAGCTCTCTATTAAATTCTTCAAATATCCAAAACATGGACGCAACCAAGTGTCCATTGATAATATGAATGAAGAGAGAAAATTATATATATGTATGTATATATATATTCAACCACAAAGATAATCCTGCCGTTTGCAACAGCATGGATAGACCTTGAGGGCATTATGCTAAGTGAACTAAATCACACAGAGACTTAATGTGTGAAATCTAGAAAAAGCTAAATTCCTAGAAACAGAGAGAGGAATGGTGGTTGCCAGGGATTGGGGGTTGGTGGAAATGGGGGAGATTTTGGTCAAAGTGTACAAAATCTAGTTGTAAGATGAATAAGTTCTGGGATCTAATGAACAGTATGGTAACTACGGTTAACAATACTGTATTATATATTTGAAAGTTGCTAAGGAGTTAAATGTTAAATGTTCTCGCCACACACACACACACACACACACACACACAAGTAATTATGTGAAGTGATGGGGGTGTTAACTAACCTTATCGTAGTCATTTCACAATATACATGCATATCAAAGCATCACATTGCATACCTTAAACTTATACAGTATTATATGCCAATTCTACCTCAATAAGTCTGAGGGGAAATAGAAATGGAAAGACGATGTATGTTTTAGACAGTCTTCTGTTTCTCCCAAGTGAGTTCCCGGGAAGACTTGAGTGATAAGGAGAGCAGACTGGCCTTTCCCTCTGAAAGTGCCAGGGGATGCCCTCTGGTGGCCACTGGGAGCAGTTCCCTCTGTTCAGCCCAGCACAGGATAAGATGGGCACCTGCCTTTGAAAATTAAGGATTATTAGGGCATCTGGAGAGCCCGCCACCCCACCTCTCCACGAAGCAGGACAGAGGTTCTCCGTTAAAAAGTTTCTGTTTTGCTCTAGCCCACGTATATATGGATCATTGGGGCCCCAAAGCTGGAGACCTAAAATCAGCATTTTGCAGAGAGGATTCCCTGAGGCACTGATACAAATGAAGACCCCTGTACCCCGGACCTACACACAGTCTGAGTTGCTTGGGATGGGACCAAAGAGGCTGCATATCTAACAAGCTTCCCAGGTGATTCTTCAGTCCGAATAGTACAGACCTGAAGGACAGTATCAACAATCCGTTTTTGTTTTTGTTATTGTTTTTTTTTACTATGGTCCCTGACACTCAGATGGGTATTGAAAGTTCACAAAGCCCTTTCCCCACCAAACCCTTTCATCTGACCCTCAGAGAGTTCTTGTAAAGAGTGGAAAGTAGGTTCCCCCATTGGATGGGTGGGCTAAATGAGAATTGAAGTGTTTAAGTGTCTTTCCTCCAGGAAATACTCAGCAAGGGGTAGGGCCAGGGCTAGGGCCAACTTGTAGAAAACAGCACAGATGGTGGTTCAGACTCAGGGTCTGGAGCAGACTACCTGGGTCCAGTTCCTGACTCTCCCCTCATTGGCGGGTGAACATGGGCAGGGTCTTTACTGGGCCTCCACTTCCTCACCTGCGTACTGTAAGCACGGGATTCTTGAGGAGCAAGTGGAGGGTTGCTTTGAAAGTGCTTAGCACCATGGTAGCATATGGTAAGCACATGATGAATGTTGGTTAACACCATTATCTCACATCCTAGGTATTGGATAGAATTCAGCTGCAATAGAAGACTTTGGTAAGGCTTTTGAGGAAATGCAGATGACATACACAGTTTGAGTGTTTACCCCAATATCATTTGGAGAAATACAGTCAGAATGGGTGTCGGTTCGAGTTATACCAGGCCCTGGGGTCAGCAAATGGAGAGCTACCCTTGCCTACCCTGTTCCCAGCAGAAGCCGTTCTAATGCCTATATCTAATGACCTCCTGACCTCTTTCTTACATCTCTTAGGCAGAATGATCTCTCCCTGGAGAAGAGAGAACTACCCAAACAAAGCCAGCCTTTTGGCCAGCAGTGTCCAATAGAACTCTTTGCAATAATGGAAATGTTCTAAACCTGCACTGTCCAATATGGTAGCCACCAGCCACAGGTGGCCATTGGAAACTTGAAATGTAGCTAGCGAGAGTGAGAAACTGAATTTTATTTTTAAATATTAATTAATTTAAATTTAAACAGCCACTTGTGGCTAGTGTCCACCATATTGGACAGTGCACCTTTAGAAGAAGAAATGTGAGCTCCATACTGGGGTCATGGGAGGTGGCCACACCCTGGGGTGAGTCCGGCTCTAGGCAAATGCTGGGAGAAAGTTACATTTGTTTGGGAGACATTGCCCTTCTCCATCCCCCTTTTCTGATTTGCATTAAGGCGGCCAGTGCTGGTGAGGGGGTGAGCTCCTGGTGGCGTGAGTCCTAATGGTCTGACTCTGACCTTTGCATCCTCAGGGTTTAACATGGAGCCCATCACCTGATGTTCATGAACTCAGGTTGAGTCTAGCTAATTCTTCTCTCATCTGTTGGGCTTGTCACATCTGTGCTGCAGTGACGACCGATTACCTGTTCCGAGGTGCCCAGCCTAACAATGGGCAGTAATGAAGATTTTAAAGACAGGTGTGAAAATCTGATTGAAAAGGCAGATGTAGGCAAGGAATTTCAACTCACGTAGTATTATCTCTGTAAGCAGCCACGCTGCCTTCTCATTGTGGAAAGGAGATTTTTTTTTTTTAACTAAGAGATTTGTTTGCCGTGGGTTAAATTAAACCCATGTTCCAATATAAAATGCAACATCATTCAAGTCAGTGTTAATAATGATGGGAAATCTTAAGAATTATCTTTCACGGTAAATTACCTCTGAGATTGCAGGTACTCCTTATCAAAAGTAAATTCAGTGTAACACTAAACATGCAGAAGAGATAAATTATGGAGAGAATTCCCCTTCCACCATTTGGTGCTTCTTAGTTTTGAGCTTCAAGTAGCAACTGTGACTTTAGGGAAGTTATTGCCTATCTCTGGGCTGCAGGTTCCTCATCTGAAAAATGAGGGGGCTTGAACCAGATGCTCTCCAAGGAGCCTTCCAGCTCTGAAAGTTTATCAGTCTCAGATTCCATGCAACTGATCCAGCTGGTATTTCATTCTCTGGTGCCCTCGCCGCAAGAGAGGAACCTGCTAATTGAATAAACTGAGTGAGCTCCTAGCAGGCAGCTGTCAAGAGTAGGTTCTCTCCAATCCCCTCTCCACTCAGGAAGCATTTGTACTCAGCAACATGAATTTGCACCTGCTGCATTTATTCCTGAGGCCAGGCTTGGGGAGGAGGGGTTGAGGGAGGGGAAAGAAAACCCTCTGTGTCCCTCTGCTTCCCTCATGCAGTGGTCTCCTACCCCATCCACACTGGGGACTGGTTGTGACAGAGAACCCCCAAAGATAGTGATGGCTTCAGAGAAATGATCTTCTCCCTCTGCCCTCACCCTGCAGCCCCTTCCACTCAACCACCCCCATATTTAATGATCTCCAAATGTCTACCTGACATGCGCTCAGAACCGCAGTTCAGGGAGGTTAATTGTACTTTAATTGTCTTCTTATCCAGGGGCACCTACATTGCCACTTGTGACTAGGAGGCTTGAGGACAGATGACTAGGTCCTCTGACCCCTCGGTGCCTCCAGAGCTGTCTCATCCACGCCCTGCCTCTCTGCCCCCCACTCCCGCCCCCAGCATCACACTTCAACAGCTCTGTCCCCTTCTGGTCCACGCAGTCCTGATGCTCTGTGTGGCCAGCAATGCTCTTTTTGTCCTTGCCTCTGGGAATCCCAGGGCCTGGAGCCCTAATGGGGATACAGGATGGGCGGGGTAGGGTTAGAAGGGAAATGGATTTCATGGCTTGAGCTGAGGAAATCATGGAATCTTATGATGCAAAGGGACCATGCAAGAGGCAGGACCTCCAACTTCATATTCTTGCCATGTGAGTTTGCAGCCATCACACTTGCTTTGAGGGGCCTTTGCCCTCACTGTGCCCTACCTGCCCTGCCCTCTACCTTGATCTCCACTCCCACTTTTTCAATCCCCTTTCTCTTCTTTATCCAGTTAACTCTTATTCCTTTAGAATTCAACTCACTTATCACATCTTCCTGCAATCTTTCCCTGACCTCCCAACAGTTTTTTCATTTTATTTATCTGCATATCTATATTAATATTAAACTAAAATTACATTATATTATGTTCAATATTTTGTAATAACCTATAAGGGACAAGAATCTGAAAAAGGAGATATATATATATATATAATATATATATCTGAATCACTTTGCTGTATACCTAACACAACACTGTAAATCAACTATACTTTTTTTTTTTAACATCTTTATTGGGGTATAATTGCTTTACAATGGTGTGTTCAACTATACTTTAATAAAAAAATTTTTTGGTTTTTCTTTCTTTCTTTTTTAATTGGCATATAGTTGTTTTACAATGTTGTGTTGGTTTCTACTGTACAACCAAGTGGAGTTCCCTGTGCTATACAGCAGGTTCTCATTAGTTATCTGTTTTATACATATTAGTGTATATATGTTAATACCGATCTCCCAATTCATCCCACCACCCCTTTCCCCCCTTGATGTCCATACATTTGTTCTCTATGGCTGTGTTTCTATTTCTGCCTTGCAAACCGGTTCATCTGTACCATTTTTCTAGATTCCACATATATGCATTAATATACGATATTTGTTTTTCTCTTTCTGACTTACTTCACTCTGTATGACAGTTTTGAGGTCCATCCACGTCTCTATAAGTAACCCAACTGCATTCCTTTTTATGGCTGAGTAATTTTCCATTGTATATATATGTACCACATCTTTTTTACCCATTCTTTTGTCAATGGGCATTTAGGTTGCTTCCATGACCTGGCTACAATAAAAAAAAGTTGAAAATAAAATTACATGACATGAAACTAATCTGTCTGTTAAAGTGACCTATATTAAAATAATTGACTTATATGTCCCACCAAAAATGCTATGTGCCCTACTCTGGATTAGCTCAGAAACAAGGTGGGATCTAAGCCTGCAGGTGGTCAAACCCAAGAGGTCCAGAGGAGGCTGACCCGGGGCTTCATTCCTGCCCAGAGCCTATTCCTCTGAATCCGCTGGCTGCCCATCCCTTCAGGCTCTGACACTTGGGCCTTTGAGAAGTTCTGCCTGGGAACAGTGAAGACCTCACCCCGCTTCCTTCCAACCCCAAGCCCCAGCCACACCGAGTATTTCTTTGCTGCCTCCGTAGTCTCCAAACTGCTGGTCGCTGCCTGAAAGCTACCTGGCTCTCTGGAGCCCTTGCATAGTAAGTGCCTATTCACACCTTAACGACTGCCTTCTCCACGAAGCCTTCCTTGACCCCCCCCAAGACATTCCATAGTGCCTTCTTCTGCGATCTCAAAGCACACTGCTTACACTTGGGTGAACCCCAGTTTCGCTGTACCATAAGTATCTATGTGCATGTCTGTCCCCCTCCACTAAACAATAAGCCAACGGAGGGCAAGGACCCTTGTCACGTGCCAGTGCTTGTCACAGTACCTGGTGTGTAGCAGGCACACAAGAGAATGTTCCCTTAGTTAACGAACGAGTGAGTGGTGAGAAAAGTGTCGGAAGGTTCACAGAAGGTCATGGGCTTTCAGCAGTGCCTGTTAACACTGCTTCCGCGTGGGTACAAGGTAGCAGATTCTGTGTCTTTTCTCCTGTTTCTACAAAATTAACATGATGAGGCTCTCACTGCTGTGTAGCACCGGCCACTTGTGACTAGGAGGCTTGAGGGACAGCTCTCCCCTGCTCCCTGATTCCAGTAGAGTCAGAAAAAAATGCCTTCATTTTCCTTTGGTAACTTCATCAGTGCTTTTCAAATATGAATATGCCTTCAGATCACCTGAGATCCTGTTCAAATGCAGATTCTGGTTCAGAAGATCTGGGGGAGCCTGGGAGTCTGCGTGTCTAGCCGATGATACCAATACTGCTGTTTCAGGGAGGATACCTCAAGTAGTAAGAATTTACTCCATTTCTTGTAGAAAGAGTGATATTTTCTAATTAGAAACCTCAAAAACCAAAGAGAACAGTGTTAGTTAAGAGAATGTGAGCTCTGGAGTTACTTAGACTCAAGTCAAATCTGGGTCCAACTGCTTTACTGTCTGCATGAACTTAATGTATTTTCTTAACTTCTTAGAGTCTTGGATTCTTCATCTGTAAACTGAAGTGATGATCTGCATCCCCAGGGATATATTGGGGTGTGTGCATGTGAATGAGGATTCCATGTTGAACATACAAGATGCTTCCAGCCTCATAGCAGGTCTTCAGTAACTACCTATTTGTTCCCTTCTAAATGGAGCCGGTGTGCAGATTCACTGTTTGCTCCGTCTGATGAGTCAGACTTCTGTTCCTCCATAATCAAAGCCCCTCTCTGGAAGACAGTTACATTCCTGCCCCTGACGTCAGGAGCGGCCACGGGACTTGCCTTGACCACTGAGATGTGTCTGGAAGCATGTGTATCACTTCCAAGCTGAAGCTTCAAAGGCTGGTGTGTCTTCTGCCATCTTCTCTTCATCTGTCTTCCATGAGACTGTCAATAATGGAGCCAGGGGCCGCTCCTTCAGCCAGGTTCCCGAAGTAAAGGTGACATGGAGCAGAGGTCTAATTAACCTGCAAGGAGAAAATTAAATGAGTAAGAAGTAAGCCTCTGTTTTTGAAAGAGCCGCTAAGATTTGAGGGACTGTTTATTACTGAAACATAACTGGTTTATCCTGACTGATAAATCCTACTGCACATGTATTGCCTTCCTGTTGTCCTCTCTACCTTATGCAAGGTACTGAGATGGTCACTGAGATTGCACAGATGAATATGACAGCACTTATGTCCTCAAGGCATGCAGAGTTTAGCAAAGGAGCCACAAGTGTGAACTTCCCAGGATAACACAAAACTAAATTCAGTTAACCTGAGTAGGTCTGTAATGGGGGAGCTTCTGGACTGCAGAAAAAGATGGGTGAATCCTTCCCAAGGAATTAAGGAAGAGTTCGTGGAGGATGGATAATTTGAGCTAGGGTTTGAAAAATGATCTGACCTTTGATTGGACATCGTAGTACATAGAACATAGTACATAAAACAGTGCATTTTTTAATCAGAATATGAATTCCAGCCTTGACTCCAGCACTTGCTTGCTGTGTAACCTCAAGCAAGACACATAACTTCTCTACATGTTTCTTTCCTCCTTTGCAATACAGGGCTAATAATACGTCTCAGCATGGGGGTGGGTGCTTAAATAAAATATTCTACGTCCAACACTGCTCTACGTACATAGTTTGTACAGTAGACAGACTAACATGTAATAGAATGAGCCTGTTTTGTAATGGGGTGGATGGTAATACCTGCTTACATTTTTGAAGGCTTACTTTGTTCTTAGTACCATGCTTCGTACTTTGTAAGTATCGTGACATTTAAGCCCTTCAGAATCCTGTGCAGTAGGTACTACTGTTATCCCTGTTTTACAGAGAAGAAAATAGACTTCAAAAGATTCAGTAACTTGCTTAAGTACAAACAGAGAGCAGGAGGTGGGCATAGGGAGCCTGGCTCCAGCCCATCTTCCTAACCATCCACAGTCCGGCCTCCCTGTGTGGAAGGAGTGACCCGAAACCCTACCGTGTGTGATGAAGCTCTTAAGTTGGGAACAAGGGTAAAATAGATAGGGCGGGAAGAGTTTTTGAAGCAGCTCATCCTGGGATTGCAACACGGGTGGAGGTGATAAAATCTTTGAGGTTGCTCTCACCACAGCCCTGTGTTCCTGGGCTATTACCCCTTTTGCAGCTACACAAGTAATGATCACACTCTCTTCACTCAACACAACATGTATCGAATAGAGGCAAGGCCCCCAGAGAAATACAAAACTGAACAAGACCTGCTCTACGCTTAGGAATTGGGTTTTATTCTTTGGGCTTTAGGGAACCATTGAAGGGCTTTGAAGAGGCGACTAGGAGAGTGAATCTGGGCTCTGTGCGGAGGGCTCTCACTGTTGTGGAAGGTACACTGAAGACATAAGAGCCTGAATGCAGGGAGGCCAGGCAGGAAGATAATGAGATAGTCTAAGATCAGTAGGAATAGAGAGGACGAACCAAATACTGGAGATACTCCAAGGGTGGAATTCACAGGCCTTCGTAACACTGGGAGAGGGGGCGGGATGGGAGGGAGAGGCCGTAGGTGACATCGAGGTTTGGAATCTGAATGGATACCAGTGGGAAGGAGAAGGCAAGGACTTTACAGAGGTGTGAGCAGCGGGGAAGGGAAGCAGCAACTCTGGAGAAGCCTCCCAGGGACAAAGCCCAGTAGGGAGTTATTACTACCCCTGGGCCTCAGGAGCAAGGCGAGGACATGGTGCCCCCAGACCCATGGAGGAGTTGTCACCTTAGAATTCAGCCCCTGCCAGTACAGAGCGAGGCTGGGAGGAAGCAGGTAGGACGAGGGGGCAAATATCCCGACTGTTCTTCCTTCCAACCTTTTTATCTCCCCTTGCCATGCCCAACCTTCAGCCAGAGGGCAGGGGAGCCCAGATGGCATGGTACCTAGAGGTCAGCCTCCTGATGCCCAGAGCAGAGCAGAAGAAGGCAGAGAAATGACCGGCGTGGGGTTGCAGACAAAGAATGCCCAGCGTCGTGCCTGGGCAGAGGGATAGTCCAGTGGTTACCCATTGGGCTCTGGAGCTGGACTGCACTGACTTGAATCCTAACTCCTGCACTTACTAGTGTTGTGACTGGGGGTGAGTTACTTCAGTTTTCTCATCTGTAAAAAAGACCTTTGATTGTTGTAAGATAGAGCATGGAACACAAGTGCTAAATACATGTGAACTTTGTTCCGCTTTTTGTTTGTTTTTTTTTTTGCGGTACGCGGGCCTCTCACTGTTGTGGCCTCTCCCGCTGCGGAGCACAGGCTCCGGACGCACAGGCTCAGCGGCCATGGCTCACGGGCCCAGCCGCTCCGCGGCATGTGGGATCTTCCCGGACCGGGGCACGAACCCGTGTCCCCTGCATCGGCAGGTGGGCTCCCAACCACTGTGCCACCAGGGAAGCCCTGTTCTGTTTCTCATTCTTTGTTCTGCAGAACTAATGGTCTATCTACTATGGCAGGGAATGCAGAAAGAGATGCTGGTTGGGGGTGGGGTGCTGTCTTAAGTGTTGAGGCTGGTTCTTACGGAGTCTACGGTGCTTGTGGCCTGTTCATGGGGAGATGGCCAGGAGGCAAGTTGACATGTGCACTGGGGCTGAGAAGAAAGGTCATAGGGTTAGAACAGATTCGGGGCTCATCTGTGCAGGAGTGATGGTTCTTAAGACAGGGCAATGGAGGGGACTGTCCAGGGACAATCTGTGAGAGGGAAGGGTTTGGAATCTTTCTGTACTTTGGGAGGCTATTGATCTATTTGCTCTGACTTAATCCCCCCCAATGCAGTGAAACAACTACATAATCCTCTATCTGATTCTTCCTGTGTACAAGTCTAGTTATGTATTAAATGTTTGGACACAATCAGAAGCAGAGTCTGCAGTCTTTGTATGGAGCCAGGTCAATTGGCCCACTTGTTTCATTCAGTCATTTGTTCATTCATTCATCAGAATTTTATTAGTATTCAGATGCGGGACACCATACAAGAAGATGGGGGAAAGGAGTAAAAATAAGCAATAAACGCCCTTGGCCTCCCTAGCAGCTATTAGCTATTTAAATATGCTTTACCATTTACTGTGGCAAAGCACATATTCTTGGACTTTTGTGAGCTGAGAAATAATGTAGAGCTTAGCTCCCTAGATCAGGAAAGCAAAAGTAGCATAAATTTGATGTGAAACTCAGATCCCAACCTCAACACGTGGACTACTGGATAACAGGAATATTTCCAGGGAAGCTACGGTTCTCAGCTAGGTGCATAGACAGTCAATTCTGCAAAAGTCCTTGAATTTCACATGGCCTTTGGATGCCACAATTTATCTGTGGGGCTGAACTGGACTGCCCTTCTCCTTGCCCACCCAACTGAGTGTGAGAAGCAGACCTGGTTCAAAATCCAAGTTCAGTGACAGCTGGACCATGAGCTCTGCTCCGGTGGAGACTGTGTGTTTCACACACCCCTCCCCCACAGTGTTCCCTGTGCCTAGCACAGTGATGGTCATACAGTAGGTGCTCAACAAACAATTGTTGAATGAATGAAGATATAGGGACTTTAAGACAGGATAGTTAAGAAAACAGAATATTTATTAGAAAAGGTGCTTTACCATTTGTTGAGCTGTGAGAACTTGGACACCTTACTTAACTTCCCTGTGATTCACTATCCTCATTTATAACATGGGGATAATAATTACTCCCCTCGTAGAGCTGTAAAAAGCATTGAAATAGTGCAGTCAAGCGCTGGTCCCTGGTAAATGGATAGGGAGTTCAAAAATATCAATTACTGCGCTATTAGGATTCTTATCGTTGTTTACTAGGTTTAGTTTTAAAACATTTGGTTGGTTGCAGATGTCCAGGTTTGAAAAGGATTGCCAAAGTCTTGTTTCTTAACCACATGTCGGATATGAAGTGACAGGTGTCCTAGGCACCCACAGTGGCAATGTCCCGAGGGCCCTCCCAGGTGGGAGATTCCATGTGCAGGACACTGCCACCCCCTCCCGCTATGCACAACTTCTCAAGGAGTGGAGTGGGTACGTCTCCTGCTTTATTTCCCTCTCATCATGACCCTGTGAGTTAGGGAAGATTGTAACTTTAGTCTCATTTTACTGATGAAGACAGGGGTACAAAGACATAAAGACAACACAGCCAGTAAGTACCAAGGGGAGAACTTGAATCAAAGTCTTTGGGATCTTGGTCCCATGTCCTTTGAAGCAAATGTTCCTGCTGCTTATTTAGGCCAACTTTTCATTCTTTCTTTATTTATATTTTTTTAAGGGAACTCCTTTATTATTTATTTATTTTTGGCTGCGTTGGGTCTTCTTTTCTGTGCGAGGGCTTTCTCTAGTTGCGGCGAGCGGGGGCCACTCTTCATCACGGCGCGCGGACCTCTCACTATTGTGGCCTTTCTTGTTGCGGAGCACAGGCTCCAGACGCTCAGGCTCCAGACGTGCAGGCTCAGTAGCTGTGGCTCACTGGCTTAGTTGCTCCACGGCATGTGGGATCTTCCTGGACCAGGGCTCGAACCCGTGTCCCCTGCATTGGCAGGCAGATTCTCAACCACTGTGCCACCAGGGAATCCCCTATTTTTATTTTAAATATGTCTGATATGAAATGCCCCTCTCTTTTCTTAAAAAAACTCACAATTGAGAAATTTTCCTAATTTATACATTTTCTCCCTTTTTCTTTTTTGGTGATAATCAATAGGATTTCATTGCTGTTTACTGGAATTAAAAGACTTCCACTGAGTGGTGTTATCAAAACTGAGATTGAACCACCCTTTGCCCTTTCTAGGGGATTATTCTCTAAAAAAGAAAAATTCCTGCAGTTAATCATTTTCCTGTAGGCCAGGTTTCTTTGTCTGGAATGAAACGTGGCAGCCAAGAGTTGAAATTCAGCCTCATTCATTAAGCATCTCTGTGCACAGCTCGGGGTCGGGGAGGGCGGGGCCAGGGCAGGAAGAGGACCTGGGGGGAAAAGCAAGAAAGTGACTAACCCAGGACAGCTCCCTAAAGGCCTCAGTGAGTGAGTGCTTGTTAAGTAAAGGAGACACAAAATACCCTGTCTGTGAGCTGAGAATTCTGCTGGGAGGGGGCAGCCTAAATCATACTCAAGACGTTCTCTCATCCTTTGTCCTTTTCTCTGTCTTTTGGGATGTCTTTCACGTCGAGCCACTATTGCCAAAAGAACCACATGCTTTTTATGCACTTATGTATGTGGTTATGAAAAATACTTGTGGTGAGAGAGCCGTGGGCTGGTGACCCAGGAGAAATTAGCCAACAGTATTTTGGAGACCTGTGTTGTCTCTCAGCGCAATTTCTATTTGTAATAATAATAGTAATAATTGAAAGTCCAGCTATCCTCAGAGCCTTAGCGTCCTATTCTATTTTCATTTACTCAACAAATATTTACTAAGAATGTACTATGGGACTAGTGCTGCTAGGTGAGGGGGAATATAGTACATATTGGCTCAAACGTGTGATCGCTGCCCTCTTGGAGTTCAAAGATTGGCTGCACCTAGAGCTTGGCATAGGTCAGGGGAGAGGAGGGCAGTCATTTTTTTTTATCGAGGGGTATTTAATTCACAATGTTGTGTTAGTTTCGGGTGTACAACGAAGTGATTCAGTTTTATATATATATATATATATATATATTTATATATATATATATATTCTTTTTCAGATTCTTTTCCATTGCAGGTTTTTACAAAGTATTGAATATAGTTCCCTGTGCTATACAGTAGATCCTTGTTGGTTATCTATTTTATACATACTAATGTGTATAGGTTAATCCCAAATTCCTAATTTTTTTTTTTTTTTTTTTTTGCGGTACGCGGGCCTCTCACTGTTGTGGCCTCTCCCGTTGCGGAGCACAGGCTCCAGACGCGCAGGCTCAGCAGCCATGGCCCACGGGCCCAGCCGCTCCGCGGCATGTGGGATCTTCCCGGACCGGGGCACGAACCCGTGTCTCCTGCATTGGCAGGTGGACTCTCAACCACTGCGCCACCAGGGAAGCCCTCATTCTTTTTTATAGCTGAGTAATATTCCATTGTGTGTGTGTGTGTGTGTGTGTGTGTGTGTGTGTGTGTGTGTGTACCACATCTTCTTTATCCACTCATCTGTTGATGGACACTTAGGTTGCTTCCGTGTCTTGGCTATTGTAAATAGTGCTGCTATGAGCATTGGGGTGCATGTATCTTTTCGAATTAGAGTTTTCTCCAGATGTATGCCCAGGAGTGGGATTGCTGGATCACATGGCAACGCTTTTTTTAGTTTTTTAAGGAGCTTCCATACTCTTTTCCATAGGGGAGGACAGTTATTTTTTACAAGGCAGGAGCACTGCCAGGAAGGAGGGGCGAGACTAGTAAGAGGTGTGCCCCCTGTAGAACAGGGAGAAGAAGCTGTCCAGAGAGCGCGTGCTGACCAGCAGCAGGCGACTCTCACCAGAGGGTGCTTCAGGCAGAGGGAACAGGGTGCTGGAAGTCCCACTGTTCAGAAGGCTGGCCTGAGGGAAGTCTGTGGCCAGCAAAGAGATGGAGGAAGACTCCAGTGCCAGTGGGACAGCAAGAGAATTAAGAAGTCAGGGTGCCTGGGACACTAGGAAAGAGGTTGTCACGTGGAGGGTCAGGCACAGGGAACAGGGACACATCTATCAGATGGAGGTACAAAGCCGAGTCCCAGACCAGGTTCAGCCGTTACCAGAACTGAGGCTCAGGGTCAGGGGGCCATGGTGGGAAGAATGGTTGACTGGAAGCTAGAGTCACTTGGTTTAGCAAATAAAATGGAGAACACCCAGTTAAATTTAAATTTCAGATAAACAACAGATGGATTTTTAGTATTAAGTATATCCCCTGCAATACTTGGGCTATACTAAAACTGTGTTGCTTCTCTGAAACTCAAGTTTAACGGCACCCTGTATTTTATCTGGCAGCTCTTCTGAAGCAGAGACCAAAGGTGCTTTAGCCCTAGTCCCAGGCCAGTAACTGGGAAACCTTACGAGGTGAGAGAGACTGAAAGCAGGAACATCCTGGAAGAGGAAGTCCAGAACCAGTCAGACTAGGGCAAGTTCAGCTGCCCGGCTAAGATATAGATCTGAGGCTCTCCCTCCCTAGTGCCAGAGGCCAGAGGCTTGCGGGAGGGGGGTCAGAACCCCAAACTACCCTCTCCCAAAAGAGGAGCTTGGGACATCTGCTTGCAGGTGCTGTCCTGGACACACAGAATTCTCAGCCTTTGGAGGCATTGGTGCCTGGGTCTGAATCCTGGCTCTGCTTGAGGCTTCAAAGAACAGCATCAGATGTGTTTGCATATGGTATTACTCCTTTTAATCTTTACAACAATCCTTTATAAGACTGAAATTGATATTAATACCCCACTTTACAGATAAGGATCCTGAGGCTTGGAGAGGCAAAGGAACCTGTCCAAGGTCACACAGTGTTAAGTGATGCCATGGGAAGGATCCCAAATCCTCCCTTTTCTGCTACCCCACATGCCTGTCAAGGGCATAGTAGGAGGGTCCCACAGCTCAAGTCAGAAGGCCTCTGCTTGGTCCTGGCTCTGCTCAACCACCGTCCAGCCATATCATCATGGCCTAGCCTCTTCCTCGCAGGTCAGATGCTCAAGTTCAAATGAAAGACTATGCCCTCCAGTTTTTTCAAGTGGAGACAAACACTTACAACTGTGGGCTCTGGGTCCAGAGATCAAATCCTGCCACTTCCTAGGTAGACTTGTTTTTTAACTCTGAATTCTATTTATCTCAACTGTGATGAGCATTTTTATAAATAATAAAAGGGACCGTGTATGTGAATCTGCAACATACAAACAGCGCTTTGTAAATGTTCCTTTTATTCTTTGTCTTCAAGTGTTTTGATGTTCCTGCAACGTGGAGGCCGGTCTGCAGGCTCTGGGAAAGTGAGTACCGCCTGTCAATGACAAAGCCTCGTGCCTCCAGCCTTTAGCGAGGGCCACGCCTGAATCCCAAAGCAGAGTGACAGACGTATCCAAGGCAGCCACTTTCCTGGGATTTACCCTCACAGACAAAAAGTTCCACCCTGTGGGAAATCACCCACAGCTTTGCACAGCACGGGAAATCCAGTCTCTTTTGCACCATGCCCTACATGATCTGACCCCTTCTTGCTCCCACCCCACCTTTTCCTTCCTCTTTATTCAAGCCACAGCAGCCTTCCCAGTATTCTGAATGTGTGAGCTCTTCCCTGCCTCAGGCCCTTCCTGTGCCCTGTCCCCCAGGTTCCCGTGTCCAAGTACCAGCTCCAAGGTCTCCTACGCTAGGTCATCTTCTCACACCACCATATCTTATGTAGGCCTTTTCCCAGACAATCACACCATTCCCATTCTGGCTTCTTCTAAGCACGTATCATTATCTGAAATCTCCTTGTGTGTTCATTGCTTACTTGCATTTTTTGTCCCCACCAGATCGTTCCATGAGAACAGGTATCTGAAGCATCTTGGTGATCCCTGCATTCCCAACACATAGGGAGGATTGCCTGGTACATAGTAGTGCTCAATAAGCTTGTGCCAATGAATGAATGAATGAATCCATCCATCCATCCATCTTGGTGTCTGCGGTTGCTGTCTTATCTCCGTTTACATCTCCCTGCCAGGCCCTCTTAGACTGACCCTTGGTTCAGGCTGTCTGTGGGGTCTTGGCTTCCCTGCATTTCGGGGCTCCATGGCTTTTATGCTCTGTGATGTGCTGTCCATCAGTCCCGCTCCTGACTTCAGGCGCAGCTCCAGGATTCCCAGGCCGGGCTTCAAGGTTGTCCATGAGACACGTCAGACACACATGAGGCAACAGAAGACTATTTGCATCCCCTTCTGGCTGAGGAGAGAAAAGTCCCAATCTCTCCTGGCTGAGATCTGGCTGGTCCAGCAGGGCTGGTAGCTGCCAGGGCGGGGGTGGGGGTAGCGGAGGGGGACTGAGCCTGCAGGTGGGAGGTGAGGAGGGATCCCTGAACAGCATGGCTCATCAGGAACATGTGCTCCCTCCCTGGTCCTTTCGGAGTCCACGTTCCTCTCTCTCCGTCTGCAGAATGTGACTCAGACCCCATACCTCACCGCCCCCAGAGATGGGTACGGCTGACAGACTAACACACCCTTTGCTGTGACTCAGCGTCCTGCTCCGCCTTGCTGCCCGCTGTCGGCTCATCAGAGCCGTCCAGGGTTGTTTACCATCACCTCTGGCCATGCATAATTCCTCAGCCTCCCTCTTCCCTGTGGCCATCGTTCCCTGCCTCTCCCAAATCATTCAGGTGGCTGAGCCCCCCTCCTCTGAGGCCTCTGAGAACGCAGAAGCCCCTCACTTACTGAGCAGCCTGCCTTGTGAGAAGACACCTTCAGACTAGGATGGAGAGGGTAGGAGGGGGACCTGTCCTGATCTTGTGTCAGGAAAGAATGTCGCCACACACCTCTCCCTGCTTCCCAGCCCCTCCCTGCCCACGGGGTCTTCTCCTGCACCATCCGTCCTGGAAACTGGGAAAGTCAGCAAGTCAGACTGAGCAGGAGGAAGGAGGCTGGTACTGGGGAGAAGCTGGAAGCGGTGTGACAGGGCACCCGGCTGCCTTGCTGCAGTCAATTAGCATCGACCAGTGTTCTTTCTTCAAGTGCTGCCCAGAATAGTTTCCATGTGAAGTGTGCTTTTAATTATCCCAAGGTGGTGACTTGCCCCAGTCTAACCCAGCCCCTCCCTGTCCCAGCTGAGCTGACAGAGACCCCCACCCTCAGGGAGCATCCCAGCCCCACCCAGACCCAGAGCCCCTCCTGCCAGGTTCCTGGGAACTCAGTCCTCCCAGGGGGCGGAGCTAGAAGTCCCCTTGAGTCACAGACCTGGGATGTATCTGGGAGAACCTGAAGGGAGTCTGGGTGGGGAGGGAGGAGGCTATCACTGCCCTTGATCATGGACTCCCACGACTCCCACAGGAAGAAAACCAGTCCAGCAGGGGCAGCGGATCCCTCAGGGCGACATTACCTGGCAACCACAAAGCAGAGTGCCTCCTGCCCCCGCTTTACCGAGGGCCAGCCCTGAATCTGAAACCCCAGTGACAGCGCTGCTCTGACAACTTGGCATGTATTCACTCACTGCATCTCCCAGTGACATAGGGACAGTTCTGCTCATTTTATAAATTTATTTACTTATTTTGGGCTGCGTTGGGTCTCCGTTGCTGCACGCGGGCTTTCTCTAGTTGTGGCCAGCAGGGGCTACTCTTCGTTGCGGTGCGCGGGCTTCTCATTGTGGTGGCTTCTCTCGTTGCGGAGCGCAGGCTCTAGGCGTGTGGGCTTCAGTAGTTATGGCGTGTGGGCTCAGTAGTTGTGTCACGCAGGCTCAGTAGTTGTGGCACACGGGCTCTAGAGCGCAGGCTCAGTAGTTGTGGCGCACGGGCTTAGCTGCTCCACGGCATGTGGGATCTTCCCAGACCAGGGCTCAAACCCGTGTACCCTGAAATGGCAGGAGGATTGTTAACCACTGCTCCACCAGGGAAGTCCCTCTGCTCATTTTAGAAGGGAGGAAACTGAGGCACAACTGAGCCATCAGATAGCTTGCCGTCACACAGCTGGTGGATGGAAGAGTGGCTGGGATTAAATCCAGGTGACCTAGCTCCAGGGATGTGCTCTTAACGCTGGCATCCCACAGCCCCTCGCTCCCATTTGCTTCTAAGCCCTCACCCGCAGCTCTAGGTGATCACTAATCTGAATTCTGTCTTTATAGATTTGCCTAATCCTGACATTTCATATAAATGGAATCACACGATATAACTAGATTCTTTCACTTAGCATATTGATTTCAAGGTATACCTGTGTGATAACATGTATCTGTATTTCATTCCTTTTTATGGCTGAACGCTATTCCATTGTACAGCTATACCACATTTTACATTTATCAGCTGATGGACATTTGGGTTGTTTCCGCTTTTTGGCTATCATGAATAATGCTACTATGAACATTTATGTACAAGTTTTATATAGAAATATGGTTTTTTTTCTCTTGGATATGTAATAGAAGTGGAATTTCTGGGTCATATGATAACTTTATGCTTAACCTTTGGATGAAGCATCAGAATGTTTTCCCAAATAACTGCACCATTGTACATTCCCGCAAGCAGGGTATGAGAGTTTCATCAGAGGGTATGAGAGATGGTGTCACACCATCACTTGCTATTCTCTTTCTGTTTTATTATAGCCGTCTCACTGTGAAGGGGTGTCTCCTGTGGGTTTGGATTTGCATTTGCCTAATGACTACTGATCTTGAGCATCTCTCCATGTGCTTATTAACCATTTATATATCTTCTTTAGAGAAATGTTTCTTCAGATTCTTTGTTCATTCTTTAATTTGGTGACTTGTCTTGGATAAAAATTTATTTATCAAGACTTGTAAATTTATTTCCCCAAAATGTCATAAAATTATAAATCTTAAATGGCATTACTTTTTTTTTAACATCTTTATTGGAATATAATTGCTTTACAATGGTGTGTTAGTTTCTGCTTTATAACAGAGTGAATCAGCTATACATATACATATATCCCCATATCTCTTCCTTCTTGCGTCTCCCTCCCTCCCACCCTCCTTATCCCACTCCTCTAGGTGGTCACAAAGCACCGGGCCCATCTCCCTGTGCTATGCATCTGCTTCCCACTAGCTATCTATTTGACATGTGGTAGTGTATATATGTCCATGCCACTCTCTCACTTCGTCCCAGCTTACCCTTCCCCCAGCCTCTATCCTCAAGTCCATTCCCTAGTAGGTCTGCGTGTTTACTCCTATCCTGTCCCTAGGTTCTTCAGAACCTTCTTTTTTTTAGATTCCATATATATGTGTTAGCATACGGTATTTGTTTTTCTCTTTCTGACTTACTTCACTCTGTATGACAGACTCTAGGTCCATCCACCTCACTACAAATAACTCAATTTCGTTTCTTTTTATGGTTGAGTAATACTCCATTGTATATATGTGCCACATCTTCTTTATCCATTCAGCTGTCGATGGACACTTAGATTGCTTCCTTGTCCTGGCTATTGTAAGTAGAGCTGCAACGAACATTGTGGTACATGACTCTTTTTGAATTATGGTTTTCTCAGGGTATATGCCCAGTAGTGGGATTGCTGGGTCGTATGGTAGTTCTATTTTTAGTTCTTTAAAGGAAACTCCATACTGTTCTCCATAGTGGCTGTATCGATTTACATTCCCACCAACAGTGCAAGAGGGTTCCCTTTTCTCCACACCCTCTCCAGCATTTGTTGTTTGTAGATTTTCTGATGATGCCCATTCTAACTGGTGTGAGGTGATACCTCATTGTAGTTTTGATTTGCATTTCTCTAATGATTAGTGATGTTGAGCATCCTTTCATCCAAAAAATGGGCAGAAGACCTAAATAGACATTTCTCTAAAGAAGATATACAGATTGTGACTTTTTTTTTTATTATTATGTTGTAAGAGTTCTTTATATGTTTTGGATACAATACCCGTATCAGATATATGGTTTGCAAATATATTCTCGTATTCTGTGGATTCTCTTCCCTTTCTTGATGGTGTTCTCTGCAACATAAAATAATTTAATTTTGATAAGGTCCAATTTATCTTTTTCTTTTGTTGTTTGTGTATTTGGTGTCATATCTAAAAACTATTGTATGATTTAAGGTCATAAAGATTTATGCCTACTTTTTTTAATAGAATTTTATAGTTTCAGCTGTTACATTTAAGTCTTTAATCCATTTTGGATTAATTTTTTATTCAATGTAAGGAAGGGGTCTAATTTTATTCTTTTGCCAGTGGCTACCCCATGTCCCATGTCATTTGTTTTTATAAATAAAGTTTTATTGGAACAGAAAACACCTATTCATTTACACATTCTCTAAGGCTGCTTTCATGATGATACAGTGGCAGAGTTGAGTAGTTGCTGTGGAGACCAGAAGGCTCATAATGTTGAACTATTTACTTTATCAACATTCATATAATTAATCTCCAAAATATATAAACAGTTCATGAAGCTCAATATTAAAAAAACAAATAACCCAATCAAAAAATTGGCAAAAGACCTAAATAAACATTTCTCCAAAGAATACATACAGATGGCCAGGAAGCACTTAAAAAGCTGCTCAACATCACTAATTATTAGAGAAATGCAAATCAAAACTACAGTGAGGTATCACCTCACACTGGTCAGAAGGGGCATCATCAGAAAATCTACAAACAACAAATGCTGGAGAGGGTGTGGAGAAAAGGGAACCCTCTTGCACTGTTGGTGGGAATGTAAATCGATACAGCCACTATGGAGAACAGTATGGAGTTTCCTTTAAAGAACTAAAAATAGAACTACCATACGACCCAGCAATCCCACTACTGGGCATATACCCTGAGAAAACCATAATTCAAAAAGACACATGCACCCCAACGTTCATTGCAGCACTATTTACAATAGCCAGGGCATGAAAGCAACCTAAATGCCCATCAACAGACGAATGGATAAAGGAGATGTGGTACATATATACAATGGGATATTACTCAGCCATAACAAGGAGTGATACTGGATCATTTGTAGAGACGTGGATGGATCTAGAGACTGTTCTACAGAGTGAAGTAAGTCAGAAAGAGAAAAACAAATATTGTATATTAACACATACATGTGAAATCTAGAAAAATGGTACAGATGAACCAGTTTGCAAGGCAGAAATAGAGACACAGATGTAGAGAACAAATGTATGGACACCATGGGGGGAAAGTGGCAGGGCTGGTGGCAGTGGTGGAATGAATTGGGAGATTGGGATTGACATATATACACTAATATGTATACAATAGATAACTAATAAGAAAAAGAGAAAAAATAACTTTCACATAAGTAAATAAATAAATAAAATTGCTGGCCCCTGCTATAAATATTCATCAAATAAGTGGATAAATGAATAAATAAAATTGAATGAGTATACAAATGTATGGCTATCAGTAGTACTTTCATAGCTTAGAGAAAAAGGTCCCTAGCTCTTGCAAAGAGCAAACAGCTTCAGTGACTTATGGTAGAACAACCTCCTCACGTGGAAACCATGGGGCTGGAGATGTGCGTTCAAGTCTCAGCTTTGACCCTTCTGTAAGTCTCCTCGGGAAGGAGCCATTAGTGTCACTCTCCCTGAATCCCGTGTCCCTGTTCTGCTTTCAGAAGGTGCTGACCGTGCCAGACCTCTGATACAGCTGGGGCTTCGGCATCCCTCTTTGCACTTCCCCGTCTGCCTTGTCAAGGTGCTCCTCCCAGAATGCCCTGAGTGTGAGGACACGGGGTGAGCACAGGGGGGCAACCTCCATGGCTTCTCCCTGTGGCAGCAGAAGCCCTCAGGCAGCTGTCAGAGCAGCTGCAACCGAGATCTCCCCACGAGGCTCCAAAATACCACAGTGGTCACCCCCCAAGAGACGTCTCCCCAGTGGAACCTCAGCTTCTCTGATGGAGAGCAGTAGCCCTTCTCTGTGTCCCATTGCCTGCCTGCCTTCACAATACATCTCACAACCTTTCTATTGGCTCTTTATTGAAATGGCCCATGGATGCTGAAAGAGCCTGGTCTTTGGAATTTGACGGTGATGACTTCTAATCTTACTTCTCCTTGACTATATAGCTCTGCAACCTTGGCAAGTTCATTTTGTTCTCTTTGAGCCTTAAGGTCATCCTTTGAGGAATGGGGGAGAATGATAAATGTATAAGGTTATTGTAAAAATTTACAGACATAGCCTAAATAAAACATCCTTATGTAGGTCCCAGTGGGGACAGGATGAGGAACTAGGAATCACTGATAATATTCATATCCCTCTTAAAACTGGGGAATCCTCGGCCAACCTGACCCAGATATAGCAGCAAGTATATGAATTTTCTATTAAGCCTTTTCTGTCGCTTCTGTGTTTGGTCCCTATTCTGTGCTCACATAACATGTCATATCTTTTTTTTTTTTTAACATCTTTATTGGAGTATAATTGCTTTACAATGTTGTGTTAGTTTCTGCTGTATAACAAAGTGAATCAGCTATACATATACATATATCCCCATATCCCCTCCCTCGTGTGTCTCCCTCCCATCCTCCCTATCTCACCCCTCTAGGTGGTCACAAAGCACCGAGCTGATCTCCCTGTGCGATGCAGCTGCTCCCCACTAGCATCTATTTTACATTTGGGAGTGTATATATGTCCATGCCACTCTCTCACTTCGTCCCAGCTTACCCTTCCCCCTCCCCATATCCTCAAGTCCATTCTCTACATCTGCGTCTTTATTCTTGTCCTGCCCCTAGGTTCTTCAGAACAATTTTTTTTTTTTTTTAGATTCCATATTCATGTGTTAGCATACGGTATTTGTTTTTCTCTTTCTGGCTTACTTCACTCTGTATGACAGACTCTAGGTCCATCCACCTCACTACAAATAACTCAATTTATTTTCTTTTTATGGCTGAGTAATACGCCATTGTATATATGTGCCACATCTTCTTTATCCATTCATCTGTCTATGGACACTTAGGTGGCTTCCATGTCCTGGCTATTATAAATAGAGCTGCAATGAATATTGTGGTACATGAGTCTTTTTGAATTATGGTTTTCTCAGGGTATATGCCCAGTAGTGGGATTGCTGGGTCGTATGGTAGTTCTATTTTTAATTTTTTAAGGGACCTCTATACTGTCATATCTTCATCACAGAATTTTTGCCCTAAATCTCTGTCTCCTAGATAGTAATTGTCTTTGGATAACCAAGGTCTAGAATAGTAGCTGGTGCATAATGCTCTCAGTAAGTGTCTGAATGTCAGCATTCACTTTATGGGTTCTTTTCTTCCTACGTGACTGATGTGTCCGAAGGACCGCACATCCAGAAATCGCTGAGATCCAAATGAATCATATTCTTTGGATCCAAGGTTGCCTACCCTAAGCTCTTGGGAGGTTTGGACAAAATTCAAGAAGCATATTTCAGAGACTGGCTCCTTCTTAAGACTTGGAGTAGACTTTGTGAACCGTGATCTCCATCATGTGAACCGTGATGTCTAGATCCATGGCATTTGTAGTCCTCACCTTTTCACCTAATTCATTCAAGCCTGCCCCGAATGGTAGAGAGATCATTCCTGGGTCCCACAGTTAATGGGACAATTGGGAACTGGAGAGTGTTAAAGGAAGAAAACAGAAAGATGAAATTCAGGAACAGCCAAAAGGAATATGGGATTGTAAGAGATTAGAAAGGAAACTCAGGAAACCTGGAAAGATCAACATTTAAAATGCATGGGGCTTCCCTGGTGGCGCAGTGGTTGAGAGTCCACCTGCCGATGCAGAGGACACGGGTTTGTGCCCCGGTCCGGGAAGATCCCACATGCCGTGGAGCGGCTGGGCACGTGAGCCATGGCCGCTGAGCCTGCGCGTCTGGAGCCTGTGCTCCGCAGCGGGAGAGGCCACGGCAGTGAGAGGCCCGTGTACCGCAAATAAATAAAATAAATAAATAAATAAATAAAATAAAATGCATGTACTCTTTGATTCCCCCAAATCTCACTTCTAGGAATTCATCCTAAGGATTAATCCTGCATGTGCTCAAAGATAAATGCAAAAGGATTTTCATGGAAGCATTGTTTTTTTAAAAAGATATGTATGTAGAATTGGAAACAACCAAAATTTCCATCAGTAAAACACTATGAAGATATCCATACAATAAAACATGAAGCAGACATTAAAAAGGATGAATTTAGGAACTTTCCTAAACTGATGTTGAGTGTGTACCTTGGTACAGACATTTTTTAAAAGTGGCAGTTTCACTCCTGTTTACCCGAGAAAGGTCTTTATACGTGTACCAAAAGGAACGCACAAAGCATTTCTATTTGTAATGGTCCCAAACTGGAGACCGCCTAGAAGTTCATGAGCATTAGGATGGATAAATCAATTCTTAGATAACCATACGTTGGAGGACTATACAAATAAAAACGAAGAGCAGCTACACAGAACTGCATAAATGAGCCTTACAAAATGTTGGGCAAATAAACCAGACACAGAAGAATCTATAATGTATGATTTCTTCTATAGGAAGTTCAAAATCAGGTAAAACTAATACATATTTGAAGTTGGGGGAATGATTACCCTTGGAGAGAAGGAAGGTGGTAGTGATTAGGAGGGGATAGGAGAGAACTGGATGAGAGGGAGGGAGGCTTGCAGTGGTCTATGTATTGTTCTCAGTGGTGGTTCCATTATTTGTGGACTTTTCTGTATGTTTGTTCTATTTCAGTAAAAAAATAAAGCAAAAGTTAAAAAAAATCCACCATCTTTTGGAGGAAAGAAAGTAGATTGTAGCACAATATGTAGTAATATCTCATTTAGGCTAGAAAGGGAGAGGTGAACTCTGAATGGAAAATTCTGGAAAGGTATGGACCAAGATGTTAATAAGAGTGGCTCTAGTCGGAAGGAACGTTTTCACTTGCTTCCTTATATATTTCTATGCTGCTGAATTTTTAACAGTATCTATTACTTTTATACAAATAGAGAAGATGCTTCTGTTGTGAAAGATGAAGAAAGCAGGGTCCTAATTCTTCTGACCAGTCCAGCAACCTGGATTGGTCAGCGCAAGGGAAGCGGAGCAGAATGAGGCTTATAATTCACGCAACTAAAACCACCTCCCTCAGCTCCTGACCACAGCCTGGTGTCGATGTGCGTTCTCCAACCTGGGGCCTCAGCAGCTTTGATGCATCACTCCAGGCCCCCCAACTTTATTCCTGTTCATCTCCTCAGTTGCTAGGCAATATGTAATTACATTTTGGAAAGCCTCCTCCACCCTGGATGTATGATCCTGGAAATTGGACTTTGCATCTGGCAATCTTAGAAAGCAAAGTTCCACTCCCCTCAGCCCCGTACCCTCTGGCTTGCAATTGACTCACAATTTAATTAAAAAGATTCCAGGGACATCTGGTTTCCTTTTCTAGGAGTACATTTGCAGTTGGCTTTTCTGGCGTGTTTTTATTTGCAAGCCGTGGATTTATTTACAGAGACAGAGAGACTCATTTTCCTCTCTTAGGTATGTCTTTGTGGTCTTTATTAACGCTGTGTTTCATAATCTCTGATTGTTCCTCTGCGTTGTAAGCTGCTAATGGTCTGTTCCTCCCTGTGTTCTGCTCAGTCCCTGAGTGACAAGTGATGCCGCCAAGCTGCCTGCCACCCTGCTGACTCCGTCCAGAGCATGGGGTGCCTGCTCACTGCTGGGGGATCCAGAGCACAGCGCCCCCTGACCAGTCCCCAAGCCCCATGCCCCTTACCATCAGAAGTGTCTTTAATAGTCACAACATAAATATAGAAAGAGCTTTTAGAGAGAGATGCCTGGTAGAGGGAAGTGGGGAAAACTGAACCAGGAGCTGGCTGGGTGATCTCTGGCAAAACACTTGCCCTTTCTGGGTCTCTGTTCTACTTGTAAAATAAGTAGTTGGACTTAACTAGCGTTTCCCGAACGTTGGGTCCTTTCCAAACTTGCATGATTTGTTCTGTATCTGCATGCCTCCTATACTATTTGTTCTACAATATTTTTCCTTGAATCGACTCTTTTCACCCTTCAACGTGTGTATTTATAACGGGAACTTTAAATCACTCTATGAATGGTAAAATATTATCATTCACCATAAAGAGAAGGTAACTGTAAAAATAAATATAATGAAAACAAAACAGCGCTGCTAGCTTGTAGCTAGAAGCTTTCTGCCCAGGCTCTGTGCCCATCTCTTGTTCTCTCTTTGTTAAAAAGGAAAATTAGCCAATGTTTAGAGACTTGTAAGAGGCCTATTAATACCACTTTGAGGCTTTCTCCTTAGACAATACCAGAAGGACTGAAAGAGAGCTGAGAAGGAAATCAGTGCCTGATTACAGGATAATGTAAAAAAGAACAGTGACCTTGATGATCTTGAAAGTTCTTTCTGGTTCTGTCACGGGAGAACAGACTGTAGCAGAGACCCATTACAGACTTTGGAAGTTCACGTTGAGTCCATTTCTGCCAGGCCTCTTCTCTGAGTTCTGATAACTTGTGGGCGTGGGTGCCCGGGGAGGGGATGCTGTTAAGGAATATCTTTGATTAGTCACTAATTCATTCATTCATTCATTCAGCTATGGAAGTCCTGGCTGGGTATTACGGGAAGAGCTGGGGACACCTAAGTCGATCTGAGTTCAAATATTGGCCTGCCACTTCCTAGCTATTTTACCCTAAATACATATTTGCACCTATTTCTTATCTATAAGATTGGGATTAAAAAGACATATCTGAGATGCCTTTGTAAGGATGAAGTGGAATTCTCTGGTCCTGAGCGTTCATAGTCTTGTGGGAAACACTGAAATACAAAACTAAACCAGAATCCAGTGTGCTCCAAATATTCAGAGAGGATGTCTGAAGAGCGCTGAGGATGGAGCAGCGGACACTGCCATAGAAGAGGCTTCATTTTTGCTGACCTTGAAGGGAGGGGCTTCTTTCAAGGGAAAGATCACAGGAATGAGATACTGGGCAGAAAGAAAGCTTGAGGAAGGGCTGAAGAGATGGGACGTGTGACACAAGTCACACGTCCTTGAGCAAGGAGCAGGGCAGTACAGCTCAGGCATAGAGCTTAAGGAACCGGCTAATGCAGGAGAGACTGGAGAGGTAGAGAGGGGCTGCGTGTACAAAGAGTTAAATGCCACCTTGTTTATACCACTGTCTCCACCTGCCCCTGATTGCTTTTGTCCTTGAGGCTGAGTCAGAGGCAGTTATCACTGAGGGTCCCCGTGCAGGAATATTTCATATATGGTAGCAAGAAAGCATCTCTGGTCACAGCAGGACCAGAGTGAAAGCACAGAACTTGCTACGGAGTTAAGCGGTAGTGGAAGCAGACAAGACAAGTGTGGAAACTTATTACCTTCACCCAATCAGTGGTAGCCCTCTTACCCTCTTCTAGCAGGCAGAGAGGATGGGAAGGGAAGAGGCAGGCTACTCAGAGTTCTTGCCTAAAGAAAAGGCAGTGTGTTTTATGAAGTTTTCATGATGATTCTCCTGTACTCCCTGCATTTCTAATGCAAGTGAAATTCTTGCTGTTAGATGCATAGGCCTCAACAAACCTCAGTCTGCTCACGTTTAGAATGGGAATAATCATCTCTGGACTGCTTCTAATCTCAAAATGAAGTAATGCATGCGAAACCATATGCTTCAAAAGCTGTAAAACACATAATCCATGTGAACAAAATATCCCATAGCTGTGATGTTACTGCGTAAACAATTTTGAAACCTCCATTTTTCATTTAATATTGGACCCTAAACAGATCCCATGTTTCTGGAAACTCTGTCTTTTTAATGTCTCCCTTCCATCCTGTAAAGTGAGTATACCCTAAGTTACTTAAACACTCCCTATTGTTGGACACTAAGATTGTTTTCAACTTTATGCTGTTAAGTCTAATTTTAAAATATCCACCTTTGTACATACAGGGGTTTTTGGACCTTTTAAAAAAATATCTCAGATGATTTTCCTGGCATAGATGAACTATTGTGGCACAAAGGAATGAATAGTTTGCAGACGTTGGATACACACGGACAGATGCACTTCAAAAGGATGCTGCTAATTCAGACTCCCACTGATAGTACGTGAATGTGGGCCCTGGATCCTCGCTGACTGAGGCTGTAAACCCCCGAGGATAGGGACCCCGCCTTAATTGCTCATGCTTGTACCTCCCGTGTCCAAGGCAGTGTGGGGAATGTCATTGGGACACAGTCATTCCTGCTGGCAGAATAAATGGTCATCCGGGGTCGCCCTCACCAGGCATGTACCTGTATACAGGACAGACTAACTTTGAACTTCATAATGGCAGCGAAAAGTATTTCCTGAAAGAATGAACTCCTGCTATGGAAACAAAACGAAATAAAAACCTAAGTATAGCAAGATGTCTTAGAAGGCTCTGCTATGGTTACACCATTCTGGTATTAGTGGCCAATTCCTTCTAGTTGGAGAATTACTCAGCCCATAGTCTAGCTTCTTAGAGAGAAGTAAGCAATTTCCATATTGTATACAATATAGAAAAGGTTACCATCGGAAAGAAGTGATCAGATGCAGGATTGCTCAGCCCAAGCTTTTTAATACTTTCAGCATTTCATTCCCATTTCTGGGTAGAGTATATGCCCCCCAGGAAGGGGGGGCATTAGACCCCTTGAATCTGACTGCATAGGTGGTCACTGACTCTGCCCCAAAGACGGGATCAGCCCCGGAAACAAAGGCATTGCTTATCCTCTGTGACTTTATTCCCCAAGCTCAAGAATTCTGAGCAGCCCGCCCTTCTCTTCCCCATCCTCTCTGCTTGCAGAGAAGAAAGAGAAAGGGCTCATGTTTATCGAGCAGGAATTATGCCTTATCTCATTTCATCCTTAGAAAAACCTAGAATGTAGGTACCATAATCTCCATGTCAAAAATGAGGAAACCAGGGTTCAGCCTTCCTCAGAGCCCCCCAGCTGGCAGGTGGCAGAGCCAGGATCCTAATGCCATTATCCCAAGCTGCTGTCCCCAAGTCTCTATGATGCTATGTAAGGAAAATATATAAGAAAAACCACCCCCCACCTTATCCTCGGGTCACCTTGCCCCTCTCCTTGCCAACTGTGCTTTTTTTGACTTGCTGGATGCCAGCCATCACCTTCTTACTCACTCTGCCTTCATAAGGTCTTTCCTGGTAGCGCCGGTCGACGGGACCTTGTTCTACACTTCAGATCTGTCAGTTGCTCCCAGTGAGGTACGGGTGAGCTACTTAACCTCTTGACCGAACTTCAGTTTCTTATTGTAATAGAAGACAGTGATACCCCTACCTCTTTCCTGACCTGTCTTCCCTTGACCCTTCCCTTTCCCCTCATCAACTCCTTTCTTTCCCTCCTTCTTCAAGACATCTTTGTTCAGCCTACCAAGTGCTGAACATTGGGCTAGATTGTACTGGGCTGCAGGCCGAACTAGGAATTAAAGCCACAGCTTCTGGACCTGGAGAACCGCCTTTGTACCTTTTTGATCTGGGGCAAGTCATTCACCATTATTACTTCTTGTATTGAGGTGAAATTCACATAACATAGCACACCATTATTATTATTATTAGTGTTTGCTTCTCATCTCATCCTGTTTAAAATGACTAGGGGTACTTAGGCATGTGGACACAGCCGCCCCTGCATTCCTAAAACCTGGCACAGTGAGTGACCCTTAATGAAAGCAAGTTCCATGAATGAATATGTTTTATCCTCCTCATGACAGTTTCAGCTCCTGGATAGTCTGGGCCATGTCAGTATCGGAGCTGGAAGGGACCTCGATGAACTTCTGAATCAGTTCGTCCATGTGGCTGAGCAGGGGCTCAAAGGTAACACACACTGAGTTAGTGACAGGACTGGGTCTCTCTACGACCACGGCGTGCACCCCCTTCCTTGTGTCCGGCGTGGGGCAGTGGTTGCCACTACCTTCAACAACCTGTCTATACTGGTCTAGAAGTTAGGACCTGGGTGAGGCCAACACAAATGCATGTTGTGCCTGGAGATTCCCAGAGGGAACCCGAAGGTCTCAGGGACAGAGTTCTTCCTCATTCTCTTCCATGATCCAACCCCCGGGAAAGGCAACTGCAGCCCTGGCGCTGGCTGTAGAGCACCTGGGAGATAAGAGAGCAGCAGAGATGCCCCACCGAGCCGCCCGGCCTCTGGCTGCCCAGGGGGCTCAGGCTGTCTTTGATTCCTGAAGATGAATCATCTGCGAAGCTGCTTCCGCAAACCCCGGCGTTAATGAGGTCTTTGAACCAAACAAAATTCATACCTGTAGTTGACAGCGCGGAGGGAATTGCTCCTGGGTTTATGGTGCAGAGCCCTTCATTAACCATTTCTCTGTAACCAGCAGGCTGGACTCTGCAGGGTGGCCGCGCAGAGGGGTATAGAGAGGGGGCCTTGCTGTGACGGGATTGTTAGCCCAGGTGCTACTCGTTTCCCAGTACAGATGTGGGTCCCTCATCTGTAGGGTGAGGTTTACTGTCTCTCCCCTGTAGGTTGGTTGCTTAGTTGCACAAATTAACACAGGCAAAGCATGTGGGCCAGTGTCCTCCTCTGAGTAGGTGGCCTAAAATGAGGGAGAAGTGTGGACATGGGGGTGGAGGCCAGCCCAGGGAGGACGGTTGCCCTTCGTCTACCCACCTGCCTGTTGGAATTCTGCTGAGGACCAGAGCTCAGAGTCCCCCCAGAACTCGGTACTCCCGCAGGTGTTACCTGAACTGTCCTTGACACTCACTAGACCCTTGGTTGTAAGCCTGAGCAGCTGGAAGCGCTTTGCCGTCGAGGATGCTGACCTTGATCGAGCACTTGCTAAGTCCTGGCTTGGTTCCAGGCCATTCCATGTACCATAGCAGAAGCAGAGTCAGAGCTCTAAAGCCCAGAGAGAGGAAATGATTCACCCCAGGTCACACAGCCATATGGGAACAGATAAAGTTCTCTGGCCTGGGGTTGGCTAACTCTCAGCTCTTTCCCTACTATAACAAGGACCAAGTTCTGCTCACGTGTGCAGGGGGGATCTCAGAGCATCCATCCCTCCCCATTCCTGTCATCTCATCTACCTTCCCAAGCTCCTTGCCTTGCCCACTTGGTTATTTACAAACATCTCTTCTTTGGCCAGACTTTCTGTCGCCTGTATCCCCTTCCACGCCCCGCCTCCCCCATCTTAGAGGAAAAACACTAGTGGCTTATCTAGTTGCCTAACTCACTGTCTTCCCAGCAGGAGCCTGAGTCAGAGTTTCCTCCTGCTTCTGTTCATGATCAGCGACCAGAGGGAAATGGAGCCCACCCCCGGCCCTGGAGACAGCACAGACCTTTCTGAACATTGACAGCCCTCAGCTAACACACACGCACAGGGGAGGACAAGCCCGTAAGGGGAAAGCTCGTCCCAGGCCGATGACAGATGGGAGCTGGCCGTTCGTGTGCCAGGGGTCCCCAGATCTCAGCCCCAGCTGGCTCAGCTGAGCACACACATCATTAGGACCATCCACGGGGGACACCTGCCCAGGTGTCTGCAGGTTGGCACATCCGGGCAGCACGTGCAGCAACTCTGCTCATTCTGCAGCTTCTCCTGCAGAGAAATCACATCCCCCACCCCACTGACCCTTGCACCGTGGAGTCCTGGGGCACGATTCTCAGACCCCGTGTCCCGCCGTCCTCAACGGAACAGAGACACTCAAATGTGCACACGCCCGGAGCATGCGCGTTAGACATATATGCACACCCCAGAATCACATCACCGCCCAGCGTACTCCTGGGTGTGCACGTGCACACAGCTGCACACATGCATGGATGCACACAGAACACACACCTGCACCAGGAAATGCCACACTGTGCACCTCAGCCAGTGATGAAGACAACTGACTTTGTAGTGTGAGCCCCTTAGAAGAGTCTGCTGAAGAGCTGTGTGAATTGGGGGAAGTTGTTTCTCCTCTTTGGAGGAACAGTGTCCTTATCCGAAGACAGCAGGTATAGGGAAAGGAACTTGGCCCTGTAGTCAGACAGCCCCGCGTGTGCATGCTGACTCCCCAGGCTTCAACCTCTCTGTATTTCATTTCCTAGGCTGTAAAATCAAAATTATTAATGTACATTGGACTTGCTTGTGGATTGAGATAACACATGTAAAATCCAGCCCCGTGCCTTCACGTAGTTGGCACTCAGACACCAGCTCCCTTCTGCCATCCTTTCCCCACTTACGTTAGGTGGTCAACAGCCTCTGATCCCCAACAGGAAGTGGGGGCATAGGTCATTCTGAGGCCAGTGGAGGTTAAGCTAATAGCTCCCTCTCCCCTCCCAACCCTGTAGATCTTCTCCCCCGCTACATGTGACCACAGTCCACAGTGATCAATGATAAAGACACAAAGAAAAATTCCTGCACCACTGATTTCTAGGGCTTCATGTATCCAGAGGATTCGAGAAGAATTGAACTGCTTTGGCAAAGGGCCCCATTGCTCTCCCAGAGAGAAGATGAGCTCTCCCCGTTTTCCTTATTAAAAACAGCCACACTTGATGATGGATGGAAGCAGGGCTCCTTTCTCTGTTAGCACAGCCAGCTGGCTGACTAACATCCTTTCTCTGTCTGACACTCAGAAGAGAAGCTGGGATGATTTAGTCCAAGTGGCGCAGGGCAGGCCTGAGTCACTGATGCGGGCTGGAGGCACTGGGAACTGCAGATCACATGCTTGGCATGTGAACCAGTGCAAGGGCGACTGCTTGCTGGACGGTGTCTCTCGTCTGACCCCTGAAGGTGGACACTCTCACTTCAGCCATGGGAACAGCAGCAAGACTTCTCACTGAGTAGCTCTTTTCGATTTCCCACTTACTCTGTGAACTGAGCCGATCGGTTATTATCCCATTTGGGAGATGAACAAACCGAGGTTCCTAAGAGGCTGATCAGCCATTCAGGAAGTAGTTCTCAACTGTGGGTAATTTTGCTCCCCCAGGGGATATAGGGCAATGTCTGGAAACATTTTTGGTTGTCACAACTTGGGGAGATATTGGCATCTACTGGATAGAGGCCAGGGATGCGGCTAAACGTCCTACAAGGTGTAGGACAGCCCCACAGCAAAGAAGTGTCCAGTCCAAAAAGTCAGTAGTACTGAGATTGAGAACCCTGATTGAGATCTTTAAACACACCCTCAGTCTGCATCTTCTAGAATAAGAGGCACAAGCATTCTTTTTTTTGTTGCTGTTTCTGTTTTTGAAAACTGGGCACTGAATTAGACAGGAAGCTCCCTTCACTTTCACACTGGATGCCCTGTCAGTAGAGCTGACTCCCCTTCAGCTTCTCCTCCCAGGGTTGCTCCAGCATCATTGTCTCTGTCATGTCAGCCCCAGTGCAGGAGGGAGTCCTCCTTGGGCACTGGGGATCACAGTGACTGCTTGTCCCTTCCCACGGGAGGTGGTTCCTCCCAACACCCTCAATTTCTGGAAGAGAACTTTGAAATCATTTGGTTCTCTGTACCTCTTTTGCAATCTCTACCTTTTAGAGATGAGGAAAATTAGGTCCAAGGTCACTTGGTAGCAACAGACCACATCTCTTAACTCCTCCACCAGGGATCTTTCCATGGCATCCTCTGCCCATTCATCCAGACCCCTGGAGCTGACTTGTGCTGGGTGTGGTTTTCCCAACCTTGCCCATAGGTTAATGGGCTGGAATGGCCAGGTCCAAGTCATTTTGCTGGGATTGGATATCTGGGCTCAGGTAATGGCACCAAGATACTGCATGCCCCAAGTGACAGGAAATAATGTGATCCAATGACCCAAACAGAAAACTCAGACTCATTCTGGCAACGGCATCTCTGGATGCCTGGGGGCCCAATGCAGAGCGCCTGCAACTTCTGATAGATTCCATTCTGTCAAGAGAACCAGCAACAATTTTGCCAGCAGAAAATATGACTCTATTATATGTGTGCTCTCCAGTCACAACCCAAAGGAAACATGCCGGCGAACAACCCCCCCCCCCCGAAAACAAAACCCAACAACAGGCTGTCAGCGTAAGCAGATCAACGGTTTTCAAGTTCTCCCCTTAATATCTTTTAGCTATTGTTCACTCTCTTTGTCGTTGGCGGGTACACGCTAGCAGACAAGTGATGGCTGCCAGGGGCTTAAGGAAATTTATGCGAGAGGAACTAAATACAGAAAAAATGGGATCCGTTAACTGTCTTTCTGGGTGTTGGGGAAATGAGAGCAAATAGGGGATGGAGCTCAAGATACGTTGGTCCAGGTCATAGCGTTTCAATCTCTATTTCACTTTGTTTTATATTTGATTGATGCACGGAAGTTCTCACGAACATACAGTTTAATGAGATGAAATGGCGACAACACAGGCGCGTTTGTCTGCATACCTTGCTTCCCTGCCACTCCCCCCGCAACCTCAACACTGATTCCCAAACCCCAGTGTGCCGAGATTCCTGCTTATTTGGAGCACCAAGGGGAGCAATGATGGGGTAACGGTAGGCACGGTAGGCACAATTAGACTCTAAACTGCGGTAAGGCCAGGACTATCTTTCAGGATGTGTTTCTTGCAAGTTGTTTCTGCAACATGTCAGAATTCAAAACATACTTTGTGTCCCTGCTGTCTCTGTCTTGTAATTGCTCAGAACTGTAACAGCATCCACTGATTTCTCTGCCTTCAACCTTACCTCCATCCAATCCCCACTGCAGCAAGAGTGGCCTTCCTAAAACGCAAATCAGATCAGCTCCCTCTTTGAATGAAGTCCTTCTTGGCTCCCTACTGCCATTTTCTTTTTCGGACACGCAGGCTCAGCGGCCACGGCTCATGGGACCAGCCGCTCCGCGGCATGAGGGATCCTCCCCGACCGGGGCACGAACCCGTGTCCCTTGCATCGGCAGGCAGACTCTCAACCACTGCGCCACCGGGGAAGCCCCCCTACTGCCTTTGAGATACACTCCAGGCTCTTGTTCACATGAAACATTTTTCTTTGCCCGAGTCCTGCTTCCTTCTCCAGACTCAGAGATTTCTATTCCCCTTCTCCAGTCTCCGGTGCAATCTTACAGAACGTCTGACGTTCCTCTTTCTTCCCTTGGTTGACTCTGAATCAAGCTTCCACGCTCAGCTGAGATCACCTCCTCAGGGAAGCCTTCCGTGACTGTCATCCATCCTTGAATCTGGGAGGCACATAGCATGGTTTTTAAGAAAACAGACTTTGGTGTCAGACAGACCGGGGCTTGGATCTTGGTTTGAGCATTTACTGACATGTGACCTTGAGCGAGTTACAAGGCATCTCTGATTCCTCGATGTCAACTGCAAAGTGGGCGTGATAATGATCTGTGCCTCCTAGGACCATGTGGGGTCAGTTGAGACTGTGAGTAGAGCGCTGGGTGCCATGCATGTCCACTTAGGTGGACAGCGGGTCGCTCACAGATGCTCCTCTTCTGCCTCTGAATCCCAGGTCTCACCACAGAGCTCCTGGATCCAGCCCAGAATTGTCCCGGGTACAAGTTTGTGAACGAGGGCACTAATGAACGGGCATATGTATTCACTGATGTAGAAGAGTGAGGGATCAAGGTCTACCCCTGACTTTAACACAAATGAGTTATAAAAATGAGGCCAATTTTCAGAAATACGAATGCAGAAATCATCCAGGAATCAACAAGTGAGCAGATCTTCCGAGATGCATTATTTTGGCAGATGAGTTAGCATCTCCTGATGCCTGGTTTCCTTAGCTTCAGAATCAGAACGATGTCTACCTGCCCCGTGGGTGAATGGATAACGTGCCTAGAATGTCCTTAACAAGTATTATTCCCCCTCCCCCATCCCTTCCTGTGCTTTCCTATTTTGCTTGGTGGAGCCCCAAGCTGAGTGTCGTGCCTCGATAACGCTGTGGACCCGGGACTAGAGCCTGCCCCACCCCCCTTCCCAGGCCCTCTGAATCCCTCACCTGCACCACCCAGCTGCTGCCTGGAATGCCCTGAGGAGGGGGAATCGGAAATGGCTGTGTACTTGAAATGCCCACGTTGTTATTTCTGCTCTTTTATAAAAGCATGAGGCAGGTCGGCTCTGCAGAATGTTGTATAAATATCCAGATAAAAAGATTAGTGAGAAATCCCTGAGAGCATCAGAGCTCCTAAAGCCCGCTTTGAGGCTGGGAGGGGATGGTACCTCAGTGCCGGCCTCGGTAGCTTTGAGGTTCTAACACCCCTCTTTCACATGGAAACCGGAGCTGATGTTACTGCCTCTCCCGAGGAGTGGCTAGTGCCTTACTGAGAGGTAGTGAAGAAGAGGGAGAGCAGGACCTCAGGGGCTGAATGTGGAAGAGGGAAAAAATCGGAGACCCTCTCCCCACCGGGTGACCGAGCTGGTTGCCCGTTAGTTGGCACTTTTTGATCGTTGGGGATACAATGTAAACCCCATGGTGCTACAGGCTTATTTTGCTTCTAGCAATAACCCATTTTTTTTTTTACATCTTTATTGGGGTATAATTGCTTTACAATGGTGTGTTAGTTTCTGCTTTATAACAAAGTGAATCAGTCATACATAAACATATGTTCCCATATGTCTTCCCTGTTGCGTCTCCCTCCCTCCCACCCTCCCCATCCCACCCCTCCAGGCTGTCACAAAGCACCGAGCCAATATCCCTGTGCCATGCGGCTGCTTCCCACTAGCTATCTACCTTACTGCGTTTGTTAGTGTGTATATGCCCATGACTCTCTCTCGCCCTGTCACAGCTCACCCTTCCCCCTCCCCATAACCTCAAGTCCGTTCTCTAAGAGGTCTGCGTCTTTATTCCTGCTTTACCCCTAGGTTCTTCATGACATTTTTTTCTTAAATTCCATATATATGTGTTAGCATACGGTATTTATCTTTTTCTTTCTGACTTACTTCACTCTGTATGACAGACTCTAGGTCTATCCACCTCATTACAAATAGCTCAATTTCGTTTCTTTTTATGGCTGAGTAATATTCCATTGTATATATGTGCCACATCTTCTTTATCCATTCTTCCGATGACGGGCACTTAGGTTGTTTCCATCTCCGGGCTATTGTAAATAGAGCTGCAGTGAACATTTTGGTACATGACTCTTTTTGAATTTTGGTTTTCTCAGGGTATATGCCCAGTAGTGGGATTGCTGGGTCATATGGTCGTTCTATTTGTAGTTTTTTAAGGAACCTCCATACTGTTCTCCATAGTGGCTGAACCAATTCACATTCCCACCAGCAGTGCAAGAGTGTTCCCTTTTCTCCACACCCTCTCCAGCATTTATTGTTGGCAGATTTTTTGATGATGGCCATTCTGACTGGTGTGAGATGATATCTCATTGTAGTTTTGATTTGCATTTCTCTAATGATGAATGATGTTGAGCATTCTTTCATGTGTTTGTTGGCAGTCTGTATATCTTCTTTGGAGAAATGTCTGTTTAGGTCTTCTGCCCATTTTTGGATTGGGTTGTTTGTTTTTTTGTTATTGAGCTGCATGAGCTGCTTGTAAATTTTGGAGATTAATCCTTTGTCGGTTGCTTCATTTGCAAATATTTTCTCCCATTCTGAGGGTTGTCTTTTGGTCTTGTTTATGGTTTCCTTTGCTGTGCAAAAGCTTTGAAGTTTCATTAGGTCCCATTTGTTTATTTTTGTTTTTATTTCCATTACTCTAGGAGGTGGGTCAGAAAGGATCTTGCTTTGATTTATGTCATAGAGTGTTCTGCCTATGTTTTCCTCTAAGAGTTTGATAGTTTCTGGCCTTACATTTAGGTCTTTAATCCATTTTGAGCTTATTTTTGTGTATGGTGTTAGGGAGTGATCTAATCTCATACTTTTACATGTACCTGTCCAGTTTTCCCAGCACCACTCATTGAAGAGGCTGTCCTTTCTCCATTGTACATTACTGCCACCTTTATCAAAGATAAGGTGTCCATATGTGCATGGGTTTATCTCTGGGCTTTCTATCCTATCCTGTTCCATTGATCTATCTTTCTGTTTTTGTGCCAGTACCATACCGTCTTGATGACTGTAGCTTTGTAGTATAGTCTGAAGTCAGGGAGTCTGATTCCTCCAGTTCCTTCTTTCGTTCTCAAGATTGCTTTGGCTATTTGGGGTCTTTTGTGTTTCCATACAAATTGTGAAATTTTTTGTTCTAGTTCTGTGAAAAATGCCAGTGGTAGTTTGATAGGGATTGCATTGAATCTATAGATTGCTTTGGGTAGTAGAGTCATTTTCACAATGTTGATTCTTCCAATCCAAGAACATGGTATATCTCTCCATCTATTTATATCATCTTTAATTTCTTTCATCAGTGTCTTATAATTTTCTGCATACAGGTCTTTTGTCTCCTTAGGTAGGTTTATTCCTAGATATTTTATTCTTTTTGTTGCAATGGTAAATGGGAGTGTTTTCTTGATTTCACTTTCAGATTTTTCATCATTAGTATATAGGGATGCCAGAGATTTCTGTGCATTAATTTTGTATCCTGCCACTTTACCAAATTCATTGATTAGCTCTAGTAGTTTTCTGGTAGCATCTTTAGGGTTCTCTATGTATAGGATCATGTCATCTGCAAACAGTGACAGCTTTACTTCTTCTTTTCCAATTTGGATTCCTTTTATTTCCTTTTCTTCTCTGATTGCTGTGGCTAAAACTTCCAAAACAATGTTGAATAATAGTGGTGAGAGTGGGCAACCTTGTCTTGTTCCTGATCTTAGTGGAAATGCTTTCAGTTTTTCACCATTGAGGATGATGTTTGCTGTGGGCTTGTCATATATGGCCTTTATTATGTTGAGGAAAGTTCCCTCTATGCCTACTTTCTGCAGGGTTTTTATCATAAATGGGTGTTGAATTTTGTCAAAAGCTTTCTCTGCATCTATTGAGATGATCATATGGTTTTTCTCCTTCAATTTGTTAATATGGTTTATCATATTGATAGAATTGCGTATATTGAAGAATCCTTGCATTCCTGGAATAAACCCCACTTGATCATGGTGTATGATCCTTTTAATGTGCTGTTGGATTCTGTTTGCTAGTATTTTGTTGAGGATTTTTGCATCTATGTTCATCAGTGATATTGGCCTGTAGTTTTCTTTCTTTGTGACATCCTTGTCTGGTTTTGGTATCAAGGTGATGGTGGCCTCGTAGAAGGAGTTAGGGGGTGGTCCTCCCTCTGCTATATTTTGGAAGAGTTTGAGAAGGATAGGTGTTAGCTCTTCTCTAAATGTTTGATAGAATTCGCCTGTGAAGCCATCTGGTCCTGGGCTTTTCTTTGTTGGAAGATTTTTAATCACAGTTTCAATTTCAGTGCTTGTGATTGGTCTGTTCATATTTTCTATTTCTTCCTGATTCAGTCTTGGCACGTTGTGCATTTCTAAGAATTTGTCCATTTCTTCCAGATTGTCCATTTTATTGGCATAGAGTTGCTTGTAGTAATCTCTCATGATCTCTTTTATCTCTGCAGTGTCAGTTGTTACCTCTCCTTTTTCATTTCTAATTCTATTGATTTGAGTCTTCTCCCTTTTTTTCTTGATGAGTCTGGCTAGTGGTTTATCTATTTTGTTTATCTTCTCAAAGAACCAGCTTTTAGTTTTATTGATCTTTGCTATTGTTTCCTTCATTTCTTTTTCATTTATTTCTGATCTGATTTTTATGATTTCTTTCCTTCTGCTAGCTTTGGGGTTTTTTTGTTCTTCTTTCTCTAATTGCTTGAGGTGCAAGGTTAGGTTGTTTATTCGAGATGTTTCCTGCTTCTTAAGGTGGGCTTGTATTGCTATAAACTTCCCCCTTAGAACTGCTTTTGCTGCATCCCACAGGTTTTGGGTCGTTGTGTCTCCATTGTCATTTGTTTCTAGGTATTTTTTGATTTCCTCTTTGATTTCTTCAGTGATCTCTTCATTATTAAGTAGTGTATTGTTTAGCCTCCATGTGTTTGTATTTTTTACAGATCTTTTCCTGTAATTGATATCTAGTCTCATGGCGTTGTGGTCAGAAAAGATACTTGATACAATTTCAATTTTCTTAAATTTACCAAGGCTTGATTTGTGACCTAAGATATGATCTATCCTGGAGAATGTTCCATGAGCACTTGAGAAAAATGTGTATTCTGTTGTTTTTGGATGGAGTGTCCTATAAATATCAATTAAGTCCATCTTGTTTAATGTATCATTTAAAGCTTGTGTTTCCTTATTTATTTTCATTTTGGATGATCTGTCCATGGGTGAAAGTGGGGTGTTTAAGTCCCCTACTATGAATGTGTTACTGTCGATTTCCCCTTTTATGGCTGTTAGTATTTGCCTTATGTATTGAGGTGCTCCTATGTTGGGTGCATAAATATTTACAATTGTTATATCTTCTTCTTGGATCGATCCCTTGATCATTATGTAGTGTCCTTCTTTGTCTCTTTTAATAGTCCTTATTTTAAAGTCTATTTTGTCTGATATGAGAATTGCTACTCCAGCTTTTTTTGGCTTCCATTTGCATGGAATATCTTTTTCCATCCCCTTACTTTCAGTCTGTATGTGTCTCTAGGTCTGAAGTGGGTCTCTTGTAGACAGCATATATAAGGGTCTTGTTTTTGTATCCATTCAGCTAATCTGTGTCTTTTGGTGGGAGCATTTAGTCCATTTACATTTAAGGTAATTATCGATATGTATGTTCCTATTCCCATTTTCTAAATTGTTTTGGGTTCGTTATTATAGGTCTTTTCCTTCTCTTGTGTTTCTTGCCTAGAGAAGATCCTTTAGCATTTGTTGTAAAGCTGGTTTGGTGGTGCTGAACTGTCTCAGCTTTTGCTTGTCTGTAAAGGTTTTAATTTCTCCATCAAATCTGAATGAGATCCTTGCTGGGTAGAGTAGTCTTGGCTGCATGTTTTTCTCCTTCATCACTTTCAGTATGTCCTGCCACTCCCTTCTGGCTTGTAGGGTTTCTGCTGAGAGATCAGCTGTTAACCTTATGGGGATTCCCTTATGTGTTATTTGTTGTTTTTCCCTTGCTGCTTTTAATATGCTTTCTTTGTATTTAATTTTTGACAGTTTGATTAATATGTGTCTTAATAACCCATTCTTGACCCCTTTAGAAAGGGCTCCTACAGCCAGCTCATCTGATCACCAATCTAATGGACTTTCTGGCAAAGGGGGTAGGGACTTCCGCTTTACTTTAGCAACTACGCCCCGAGCAGTGCTGACCCCCTTCTTCTTGGAAAGGCAGAGTGGGTCCTGGAAGGAACTCTGGCTGCATCTGCTGGCTGGGAGGCCAAGGAAGTCTTCACCTCCCAGAGTCCAGTCCTCTCTTCTGTCGAGTGCGGACAACACGCCCACATCATAAGGCATACGGAGTGAGCCCTTCTGTCCCCACGTACGTGCATTTGCATCTCCTGCCTGGAATGCTTCTCCAACTTTCCTTCCCCACAAATCCCTTTTGTCTAAAGACGCTTGCTCGAAGCCTCCCAGACAACCCTCCTCTGGGCTCCCATCCCTGTGCTTTCCTTGACACTGACGTGCATCTCAGGGCTTCATCCGTGTCTGGTGGCTCATCTGCCTCGCCCTCTAGTGTCCTCAAGAGCATGGACCATCTCACTTTCCTCTCTGCCCCTGGCACCCGGGAAGGTGGGTCAATTAAGGAATGCTGGCTGATAAATTCATGAGGAAAGCAGGCTGTGTCCGGTTTACCATTGCAAACTGAGGGCACAGTAGACCCTAGACGCTGTCTAGAGTAGAGGGGAAGGGGGAGCGTACCCAGGGAGCAAGGCCAGTCTCAGGCCTGAGGTTTGTGTGTGCCCGGCCACGGCGGAGACCAGGAGCCAAGGGTTCCAGGAAGAGGTCAGAAATGGAGCGTCAGGCCAGAGAATGGAAAGTGTTGATGATATAGGCTGTTCACAATCCCACTGACCCAGGACTTACTCATACTAGATGGTAACCTTGTCGCAGAGAGCTGGTTGCCGAACTGGGCTGGATGGATAAGGCAGGTTAACTCTCCCCACTTGGGAGATGAGAAAACTGAGGCTCCGGGAGAGCAGGTGGATTTTCCCCAGAACCCATGGCAGCAGTAGAGCCTGAAGCTAATAAAAACCTTTCTGCTTTGAGGCTCTTCTTCCTGCCCCACCAGGTGCCTCCCAGAGGTCTCTGTTTCTGGGAGTGGTTGTGAAAAGTTCATCAAAGCTCGTTCCAAATCCTCTAGGTGCCTGGGTTTAGACGTGCTTGGTGGTAGTGGGGACTCTTCCCCCAGCCCCTGGGAAGGCTTTCCTGGGGAAAACCAGAACCCGACTCAGTGCCTGGGACGGGAGGAGCTGCCATTGGTAGGTTTGAAAAAGTGTACTTTCCTGGTGCTCCGGGCTCGGCCTTGGACAGAGGAAACCGTGGATCCTAAAAGTTGCTACCGGGAATCCCAGCTGCTCACAGGTGTGGGCAGTGAAAGAAATAGACAGTGGTGGTATGTGTGGGTGGGTGCCCATGTGTGTTTAACAGAAAACATCCTGCTTTGAAAGGGGTCAGATTGGAAATGTCAGTTAAAGTGACTGAAAAATACTCATTATGGTGGGTTGGCACCAGACACGTCTTTCATTTGAATTTAGAACTAACTCATTCATCGTCATTGGTCCCACTCTCTATGCACGAGATTCAACAGAACAAGGCTGGAGGCCGTCAGAGCTCTTAGTGAGGCCACCACAACGGGGGATGTACCCTTAGGAAGGGGAAAGAGCTCATCAGGTCAACCCCTGGGCAGGTGAAGCAAGTAGACATGGGTAAGAGACAGGATGAGTACTCTAGCCAAGCTTGGGCACTGGCCCCATGGCCCGTGTTTCCTGTTAGCACGTGCTGAGTCCCCTTCCATGGATCCCATCAGGGAGGCTCTGACTTCCAGAACCTGCGCCCTGTCTGGCCCAGGAGAAGGGGCCCAGGGCCAGAGCTTGTCTGGACATCCTGTGCTCATTTTGCCCAGATATGGAGGTTTTCTTAAATGCTCTTTTGATTTTGCACTTTGTCATTTTGTTTATGCCCAGTGTGCCTGTCTATCACCTCTGGCTTTTGGAATCTTCGACGGGTATTTTGTCTGTCACTCAGAAAAACAATAGCGGTGGACTTTGCATGAATTCTCCTTGGTCCCCAACCAATTCAAAAGTCAGGAAAGGAAGAAAAAAAACCATTTTTGCTCACAGCTGTATACTGATAGGAGCTTTGGCGAGGTTGGAGACAGGGGCTACAGCCTCATCCTTACAACCTTCTATTCAGATATTTACAAACATTTCATCAGAGTTTCCAATTCCTTGTCACAACATTTGATAAGATATTGACTTATTTTATATTTTAAAGATTTATTTATGTATTTATTTTATTTATTTTGGGCTGTGTCGGGTCTTAGTTACAGGATACGGGATCTTCGTTGAGGCCCGCGGGATCTTTCATTGCGGTGCGTGGGCTTCTCTCTAGTTGTGGTGCGTGGGCTTAGTTGCCCCGCTGCATGTGGGATCTTAGTTCCCTGACCAGGGATGGAACCCGTGTCCCCTGCATTGTAAGGCGGATTCTTTACCACTGGACCGCCAGGGAAGTCCCTTATCTTATATACTGGATATGAGAGGTCGTTTTAATCATATGTATAAATCTTGTGAGAAAGACGAATGTGGAAGGAAAGGTTCTAACATGAAAGAGCCCCTAGGTAGCCAACACTTAAAATATGTTCATTCCATTATCCCAGTAGGCCAATGAGGCTACATTATCCCCATTTCTCAGCTCAGAAAACTGAGACTTAGGGGTGAAATGAACAGCTCAAGGTTGTACAACTACTCAGTGGCAGAACCACAGTCTGTCTCCTAAATGTATGTCCTTCCCACTGCCCCATATTCGCTCATTCATTCAGGGCCCCTCTTTCTTCTATTCACTGCATATCTCAAAGTTCCATGCTGGATTTAAATTTACATGTGCATCCTTCACTCAACAGTATAAAAGCCTTCTGGTGATGTCAGTTGTATAGCAGAATGATGGAACGTAAGTCTGTTTGCCCTTTGGCATAAATGATAAATTTGGAAGTAAGTTTCCATGAAAGGGAAGAAGAGCTCACCGTAGGCTATGATGACAACTGACTATCAATTAATGTAACTGCATATCAATCAAATAATAGAATTATATATCAGTGGCATGGCACTCGGCTTTTGCAAACTTTACCAAATTTTGGAGATTTCTGTTAACTCTGGAATTTTTTCTAAAGCCCCGGGTATTCTAAGACTCATCACTTTATCTCCTGGACTTATTTTTCCCCAGGATCTGTTCATATTTTTAAAGTGGTTAAAGGTTTGAGCTTTGGAGACAGCTTGTAAGTGAATCATGGCTTCACCGCATGCTAGCTGTGTGCCTCAGTTTCCTCCTCTGTAAAATGAGGATACTAAAAAAATGGGAATTCTGAGACTGCTAGAAAGAATACGTTAATTTGTACGTTATGAAGATTATCAATCATGAAGATACCTAGCACATAGTAAGTGCTTAATAAACGTTGGTAGCCATTATAATCTGATATTTTGCAATCACTAATAGAGTTAAACAACGGGATGATACTTTATATTTGGCAACTGGATAGTTCCTCAAATTGGGTGAGGGAATTCGTTTCTTCCTTTTCTGATACACAAAAATGAGGGTCACTGTCGTCTCTGTGAAATGAAGTTTTGGGGGCTGGTGACTCTCCATCCTCACCTGGCCATCATCTTCATATCTGTATGCCCATCTACCATCTCTAATGGCAGAAGCACCTCTGTCACACCAGCAATGTTTGGGGCAGAGAAGCTGGGGGTCATGGCTCTTGTTTACTTGGATGTCTGTAACAGCCAGTGTCACATTAAAATCCATAATTAAGCCCATCTCAGTCTGCCCTCATTTCTGCAGTCTGTGTGGTCCTCCCATGTGTCATGAAGGTTATGACCACATCCCAGCCAGTTTGGGAAAATCTCAGATTCACAAGGAACTCTTACATTTGCCTTTGTCATTTAAGTCCAAGTGCTGTAGGAATCTTGCAAAATTTTTAATTCAAATTTTATTTCCACATATATTTGATTCATAAAGCTCATTTAAAAGAATATGCAACTTAAATATATGCTACAGATCAAAGTTTAACCACAGATACCTTAACTTGCCACCAGACCACTTTCATGCAGTTCTTAGACCTCTTCTCCCCATAGTTATGCATCCGTATCAGAAATTATTGAAAATGAGTCATCAGTTATGAAGGTTTCATCTCAGCGCTGATGATTTTTAAAGACAAATTTCCACCTGAGCATCTACATCTGTGAAATTACAGTTCCACAGCACAGAAACATAGTTTCATGTTCAATTAAGAGGCAGGCAAGGAGAAGGTACTTGGCTTCCACCGTGGCCCGATGCTTGGTTGTGCAATTATAACCCATTGTAGAACTCGTCAGAGTCATGATAATGTCACACATCAAGATAACGTTGGCACTTACTCTAAGCTTCGCCTCTTCTTGTCTGACTTTTGAATGCATGATAAGAGGCACAACTTAACTGTTACAAACTGTAAGAGATTCGACTTCCAAGCTCAATTTTCCATCGAGTTCCCTTTCAAGTTCCTGCATCCATTTAATTGAAGAATTATCCTGAGATTGCCAGATGAGCTGTTGGAGACTGGAATCATTTGCAGCTACTTCTCTGCATGAATCAGGGTTTTCTCCATGCTCTGTGAAGTTGAAGAAACTAGAGGAATAAATTACATTCTCAGTTTTCTGGTAGCCTGATTTCAAAGGTTTTATTATGTTTATCAAAACAATCTCAGAGTCCTCAGTGACTCTTATTATAAATGAAACTAAGTGATTTACATTGGAACTTATGATATAAATGCATACAATTAAAATGCCACAGTAATCTGTTTTCTATATTGGGCGTCCTGTGTGCGATTCCATTCAAGAAAAACACATATATTTTTAAAAGTTTTGAGAGCTGATTCTAAGAACTACCTTTCAAACAGTGGTTCAGTCTCATCCTTAGCATTCCTTCATTCATTGTACCAGTATTCACTGGCCACCTACCATGTGCCCCACACTCTTCTGTGCTGTTGGGACACAGCAGCGAACAAGACAGATATGGGCCTGGTTCTCATGGGGTTTACCTTCTACTGGAAGAGAGACCATCAACAAGTCAACAGGTAAACAAGACCATTCCAGATGAGAAGTGTAACGAAGAAAGTAAAGAGGCTGAGAGTCACTGCATCTATGAGGATGTGGGCAGAGGACTGAGGGCCTCTGTTTTTTTCTGTTGAACACCTTTTAGATTCACTGTGACCAAGGCAGCCAATCCTTAGTTGGAAAGCTCAGCTCTAACTGCTCCAGATGTCTTCCTTTCATCAAACTGAAATCCATCTCCCTGGAATTCCACCCATCTCCTCTGCTTCTCCTCTCTGGGGCCTCTCTGAACAAGTCTGATTTATCTTTCACAAGACGGCCCAGCTTGTGTCGGTACACAGTGGTGGAGACTCCTGGGCTGTCTCTCCCAGTCTGAACACCCCCAGTGCTTCCCTGTGTCTCTGCCCACCTGGCCAGCACTCCGGCTCGTCACCATCCCTCTGAGAGTGTAATGTCAGGTCTGAAGTCACTTTACGTATAATCAAGACAGAACAAGATAATCGCTTCCTCCTTCTTGATTCTCTATTTCTCCACTCTCAAGCTTGTAGCCATTTTTTTCTCTGGCTGCATAATACCATGGCCTCCTCTCTGGCTTACAGTCAACTGAATTTCCCCAGAATTGTCTCAGATACAGATGCTGACGCATATCCTGGACAATCGCGGTGTTATGTTTAAACCTTCATGCTGGACGTTGCAGGATCATCTCAATTATTTCCTGTGGTGAAGACTAAACCATCAGTAACAACTGCTCAGAAAGACTGAGGCCAGTGAACGTGGCCCTGGGAGCGTGTCCATATTCCTCCTACTGCCTGCACCCTCCCTGTGGACAGCATGTTCCCAACGCCTGCCTTTTACTGTGTAAAGTGACATTTGTTTTGGTGGATTTCAAAATGGGCCCCATTTGACATCAAGTAGGGCCCAGTGGTTCAATCGTTCTGGATCTGGGCCCTGCATTCATTGTAACACTGCAGTCTGGGCACACCTGTCCCTAACCACCTTTCCTTGGGTGGCTAATGACCTCCAGCTCTTTAGGCTTAAAGGCTGGCTTTCAGCCTCTAACTGCAAAAAATATATTAAAAGGTCCATTTAAGTGTCCCCAGCCTCCCACTAGCCTTTTCACTCCCTGAAAGCATTTTCCCAAAACAACCGGAAATTCTGATCGCAAGGACCTCTGGGAGCCTGTGGCGCACCTTCCCCCACCTGCCAGAAATTTTCTGTGTCTCAGTTGCCTGTGCATTTCTAGTTGGTATCTACCCCTTGCCCAGGAAAAGGACTGTGTCTCACCTGTGGACTCATTCTTTTAAATATCTTCCCTGTCCAAGTGGCTTTCAGGTCCTGAAAACTAAGGGATTGTCCACTTGCTATAAAGCCTGGTTCATGCTTTCTGGAACTTTCATGATTGTATAGTTGTCCATCATGTATGGCATGTCACTCCTTCATGACAGACTAAGATGCTTCAGCCACGTTAATGTGCCTTTAGAAGAAACCATTCCATTCTTTCAACCAAATAATCTTGGCTTTGTTTATGTGTGTGTGTATGTGTGTGTATTGTGTGTGTGTTATATTCATTCCCAGGTACCTGAAGCAATAACCTACCTAGATTCAAATTCATATCCTGGGTCTTTATTTAAAGCATCTACCTATTCTTACAATATAGGACCATGGATTTCTGGCCTATATGACTGAGCAAAATCTCACTTAAAAGCCAGAGTTCTAACAGTTGTCAACACTCCTTCTCAAGTTCCCATGTGGCTGCCCTGGGAGCCACCTGTAGACATGATAATATGACCATGTCATGGCTTCTTTTAAAAATATTTTATTAATATTGAATAGCTTAAAGCTTTCAGGATAAACTCCAAACATCTTAACTCAGCGCTAAAGTTCTGTGACGGACTGAATGTTTCTGCTCTCCCTAAACTCATACGTTCAAGCTCTAAACCACCCCCCACCCCCACCCCATGAGATAGTATTAACAGGTGAGGCCTTTGGGAGGTAATTAGGTTTAGACAAGGTCATGAGGGTGGAGCCCCCATGATGGGATTAGTGCCCTTATAAGAAAAGGAAGAGACAGCAGAGTTTCTTCTCTATGCCATATGAAAACACAGCAAGAAGGCAGCTGTCTGCAAGCCAGGAAGAGTGCTCTCAACAGGAATCAAATCAGCCTGCACCTTGATCTTGGGCTCCCCAGGCCCCAGAATTGTGATAAATAAATTTCTGTTGTTTAAGCCACCCAGTCTATGGTATGTTGTTATAGCAGCCTGAGCAGACTAGGATGAGATTCATGAAGAACTGGGCTGTCTACTACTTCTCTGTCCATAATTCTCATTCTGGCCATACAGAGTTATTCCTAGAGCATGCTGAGCTCTTATACTTCTGCATGCCGTGGCATGGGGCATCCCCTCTACCTGAAATGACATTGCTCTTTTCATCTGTTAAAGCCCCAGTTGAAATCCATTTCAACTAGCACTTCCTCTGAAAAGCTTTCCATGAGCCTCTGAGGAGGGGCACTGCCCAAGTGCCCTGGCATCTGAGTGGAGCAAGGAGGCTGGATCTGGAGTGCTGGAAGGAGCAGGAGTCTAGGACCAACTGCTGCTGCTGGAACCTCTCACTAGCTAGGGTAGCAATGACAGGCACGGCAAGCAAACCAGGAAGGAGACAGCCCTTGTCCCTCCTTTCCAGTCTCCTCCTAGTGTCACCTATTCGCAGAACCTAACAGCAAGCCAGCTAGAACCATCCTGGTTTACCCAAAACTAAGGGGATTCCTGGGATATGGGGTTTCAGTGCTACAATGGGGACAGTTGTGGGCAAACTGGGACAGTTGGTTCCCCTAGAGCCAGCAAGCAAAAGAGAAATGTGATCTGCAGAGTCCCATTCCCAGAATTATGTAGTAGAGTGTAGAAGGGTGGATTTGGGGCTAGGAGGCGATGAGTAAATGACTATCACAATGGGTGATCAACTAGTATTGTTTGAATTAAGTACTGCTTGTCTGGATGATTTGGGAAATGCTAAGAACTGTGAGACTCTGGGTGTTGGGAATGTGATGGCGAGTTTATAATTTAAGGCCCTAAGCTAGGCCCTTCACCCAATGTTTCTGTTCCACTACAGTCTCTTAAACATCTGTTTCTGTTGGTAGCTCTGTTTAGACCTATTGTCTTGGTTGTCTTCTGGATCATTTCCTAGGTTCTTCTGAAGTTAGATACTCTTTGTTGCTCCCCAGAGCCTGAAGCGTGGCTGGACCTGAATCTCAGAGGCACCTATTAGGGCCAATAATGCAGCCTATAGTTAGTTATATGGCTCTTTCCAAGAACAGCCCTTCAAGGAATGTATACAGAAGCAAACGAGTCTTACTCATTAAAGTGTGGTCCACTGGCATCACTTGGGGAGCTTGTTAGAAATGCTGAATCTCAGGCCCCTCCTCTGACCTAAGGAATCAGACTCTGCAAAGATCCCCAGGTGATTTGTATGCAATTACCATCTGAGACGCATCCGTCTAGAGTAGAGGTTTTCAACCTTGGCTGCCCTTTGGAATGACTTGGGGAGCTTAAAGATGTTCTGATGCCTGGGTGATAACCTCAGAGATCATCAGTTGGTTGGGGGTGGGGCAGACAGTAGTTTTTTTAAAGACATCAGTTGGTTGGGGGTGGGGCAGACAGTAGTTTTTTTAAAAGGTGATTTAAATGGGCAGCCAGGATGGCAGACCACTGATCCAGAGCCTGAATGAGATCCCAAGGCACCGTACTGTTAGCTCTCCAATTATCTTGCTTTGACTGTGTATAGAGGCACAAAAATGAAATAACCGAGGCCCAATATCCTTGTTCTACAGCAATTTAATGTCATTTCTGAGGCTGCAACTGATGTCTCCCTACTCCTCCTGCTTCAAATCCTGACACAGAGCTATCACTGAGTTTCTATTGGCATTTGTAGTTATTTATATATGAGAGGATACTTTAAGGATGTGTCATCAGATATTTGATCAAAGTAAGGATGTTACTGAATAACTAGGAGAATTATCTAGGAGTAAAGAACACGATCTGGATGAATCATGAATGCAGAAACGCAGCTGGGCATTCATTAAAGCAGGACAAATACTCTCGAAGACAGGAGAAACTGTAGAGGCTGCCCAAATCTTTTTGTCTCCTAAGGAGCCCAGCAGTTGGGAATTGCCCCTTCTATTTCCTACCATTTCAATCCAACTTTGTTTAATTCAAGAATCATTTATTAAGCATCCATGTGCAAGTTCCTTCATACAGAGGTAAAGGCACAGGACTGCTGCTTTAGATCTTTAGCAGAGTCGAATAATGGTAGAAGACTTTTTATATATATATATATATATATATATATATATATATACACACACACACACACAAACATACATATATATATATATATATATATATATATATATATATATATCTCCTAAATTCCATTAGAGAAGAGTAGATAAATCAATATGGGCTTAAAGGGAAGTATGCCACATCCAAATGCAAGCAGATGAGTTTCCAGATGTTTTTGGTGGAGGCTTGAGGATGGTCTTGAAAAAGAGGTTGGGTTTTCATGTGAACAGATGGTGGGAAGAGTAGTTCAAAGAAAGGGAACAGCAATAAACAAAGACCTGGATGTAGAAGTACTCGGGTGAGGTGATGTTGGTGAAAAACAGAAGATGAAGCTAGATGGGTAGATTGGAGGCCATATTATAGAGGGGTGTGCACGCCAGGGCCAGAAGTTAGAATGTATTGATAGTTAAACAGGATGGATCACTAAAGAGTTTTGAATTGATTTAAGCCCTGTGGAGGGTGAATTAAGGTACTTATAGGGCAAGATTGTAGGCAGGCAACAGACCAATGTGCCAACAGTCCCGATCAGAGTAAGGTGATCCTGAAGTAGAGTGGTGTTTTGGGGGAAAAGAAAGAGTGTATAATCTGAAGCTCATTGAATCTAGGCCTTAATTAGCATATTTAGGAGAACATTTATGGAGTAAGTAGACATTATGTTTACATTGGTTAATTGAAAGTACATTTCCCTGGAGCTAGATTACAGTGAACACAATTAAATCACAATTAAGGTCTATCTGGTATCTATACCATTATGGATTTTGTGGGTGTTAGGACTAGCTCAGTTTATTTCTGGGCAGCATTATTTTTCAAATTTCCCGGTATTTGCAAAACTAACTGGAAACAGACACTCAGAGCCAACCTGAGGCTACTAATTGAGGAAGGCCCCCAATCCTTAGCCCTTCAGGATGCCCCCAGCTACCAAAGAGCATGAGAGGGGTTCAGGGTCTGGGACAGCAGCACTTGTCACCGTTCGGGGATTTGACAGACTCAAAGAGAGATGGAAATTATTTTTCAAATGAAGGCTTATATCACACACCACGGAAGGAGCTAGAAGGCCAGAAAATCCACACTGAACTAAAGCCCATTGAACTTTCAGCTCAGCGAATCAACGTAAAGAATGAACAAAAGCTGTAGGAACACAGATATAATTTAATGATCCCTTCAGTTAGCATTTATTTTGCCTTAACCATTGAGTCGCAGGTGTATTAAGTACAGTGAAGTAAAAACAATGGAAAAGATATGAATTAACAGACTCAGACTCAAATTCTATCTTTTTTCATTATGTGACATTGGGAAGCCTGCTTAACTTCTCCAAGTTTTAGTTTCCTCAACTATCAAATGGGCGTAATAATAGTACCTGCCTCTCAAAGTTGTATGAGGGTTAGATATACATATACATGTTAATATTACATATATATGTAATAGTGTAAGTATATGATATATACAATTACTAATAATTCCATATTTTATATAAACACTAATAATTATATAATGTGTGATAATTTATGTCTATAAGTTGTTCTAAGAGCTCAAATCTTGCCATCTATAAGAAATCTTCTCTAATAAAGCCCAGATCAATATATACATATATATTATACAGTATCTGGAACATAGTGAAAACTCAATAAAGTGGTGGTAAATGACATAGCTTTTTTTTTTTTTTTTTAAGATGTTGGGGTAGGAGTTTATTTAATTTTTTTGTCTTTTGCTGTGTTGGGTCTTCGTTTCTGTGCAAGGGCTTTCTCTAATTGTGGCAAGCGGGGGTCACTCTTCATCGCGGTGCGCGGGCCTCTCAGTATCAAGGCCTCTCCTGTTGCGGAGCACAGGCTCCAGACGCGCAGGCTCAGTAGCTGTGGCTCACGGGCCTAGTTGCTCCGCGGCATGCGGGATCCTCCCAGACCAGGGCTCGAACCCGTGTCCCCTGCATTAGCAGGCAGATTCTCAACCACTGTGCCACCAGGGAAGCCCGAAATAGCATTTTTTATTAGTCCTTTACAATGTGATGGAAGTCAGAATAACATAGTAAAAGGTTGTAGAATTTGAAATCAAGCACTAGAACTTGAGTCCCGCCCTCTAACGTTACAAGGTAGCTGTGTGATCTTCTGCTAGTCACTTGCCTTCTCTGAACCCAGAATGGACAACCTTGATGTGAGTACAAGCCAACATGATCTTGTGCAAACCTAAGTGTTGATGGAACAGACCTGCAGGGTGGGACGGGGAGGGGTAAATAACAATTAAAATGACCTGGGGCTTACCAGAATAGACTTCTTGGAGTTGACAAGATTTGAGCTTAGAGCAATTTATAGACATTAATGGAGAAGAAATAGAAATATGTATAAAGGACTGATGATTGGAATTAGCAATTCATGTGCGAGAGAGATAAAACACATTTGCCTAGAAGTGGAAGCGTCTTGCTCAAACGTGACTAGGGGAAGAAAAATAAAGACTGTGTGCTGTAGTTCTAAGTGCTTTAGGTCTTTCAATGTATTTTACCTTCAAAGCAAGCTCATGAGATGGGTATGCAATTAACCCCCTTTAACAGGTAGAGCAACTTGTCTAAGATCACACAGCCCATAACTGGGACATCTAGGACTAAAACCCATATAGTCTGGGCTCAGAGGCCACGTGCTTAACCATTATGCTATGTTGCCTCTGAGGTCAGGCCAGAAAGATGGGGATCTCTGGAATTACAGTCTTACAACGTGAAAGGTCTGTGGGAACAGAGGTCACACCTCTCATAATCATTATTACACTCACAGTGCCTGGCACATGGTGGAATCTCAGTAAATATTTGTTGAAAACATGAATGCAAGCACTTGGCAAAGCTGTCTCTTCACTTTTGTGGAAGACTGTCCTGGGCGGGGCCTTCCAAAGTTCTATGACCTGGCCAGTGTGATGGACAGAATACTGCTTGGGCATAGCAGGACTCTCAGAAACTTCTTAAATCTCTGGGAAGAGGGTAGTCTAGTCCACCCAAGAGACAGTGGCAGCACTCTCTTGGGGCAAAGATGAATTTGTTGCACTGAGAAAGAATAGAAATGGTGTCATTTTATATCTTTCTAAAATAGCATAAAAATGTTTCACTGGTTACCTGATGCCTTGGAGCAGCAGTAACTTAAGGGCTTGGGAAGTTCACTCCCTTTTCCCTTCTCCCGTGTTATATCGGTCTGCATTTGTTCACTCATCACAGGCAAAAGAGACTTACCTTCCCCCTTCTCTTCATAATCCTGCGAGTGATGGGAAGACTGTAGTTGAGCTGGCATCTACCTTGCTTTACATGAGACAAGAAGGATCTATAACAGAACCCGTTGAAAACCAATAACAGGTCCTGGACCTTATTTAATGAGCTTCTAGAGACCTCCAAGGGAAGAAGATTCATCTAAAAAGGAACCTTGCTTGGAAGGTGTTCAGGGTAAGGAATTGAGCGCTCTCATGGGTACAATGTCCTGGACCTTATTTAATGGGCTTCTAGAGACCTCCAAGGGAAGAAGATTGATCTAAAAAGGAACCTTGCCTGGAAGGTGTTCAGAGTAGGAAATTCAGTGGTCTCATGGGTACAGTGTGGTCTTCACTGACAGCTACTAAAACACCATGCTGTGGCTCTGCTATAAAATCCCCTCAACCTAGAGGGGGCTTGGAAGGAAAAGGGTAGTGATTAGGATATGATCAGTATAGAAACTGATGCTGCCAACAGACTGTACTACTTTAGCAAGAATCATAATGGCTTATATAGGTATGTCAAACAAGTCAAATTCCCTAACCATGGCTATATGCAATAGTTTATTTCAAGCCACCAATACACCTGGGAAGCAATACTAGGATCTTCATTTTATAGATGAAGAAACCAAATCTCAGAGAGAAAAAGCCAAGTCTAACTCCTGGTCTGATTCTTTCTACTTTTCATCTTCCTGCTTCTACCTGAAACCATTACCCTGACATTTGATGGAGGATATATAGCTCTTGATGCTGCAACACCTAGACCTTCTTCTCAAACACACACACACACACACAAACACACACACACACACACACACGGAGACATATGTTATATATATGTCAGTTTCTTCCAACCACTACACGGTATTTCTTAATATCTATTTACCGTATTTTACTTGTCCATGTACTAACAATGGATTCCTATGTTGGCTCTAATTCCCCACTAAAACAATCAAACACACTGCAAAGAAAATATTGTGCGGGTCTTTGAAAGAAACCGCACAAGAATTTCTCTGGTATGTATTTCAGAATCTATCCTCTGGAATCTATTTATATATTGACCTGCAGTAAATATATTCTGGAAATGGGGTTACTAGGTCATGTGGCAAAAACATACTTAATTTCATCTTTAGATTTTTTCGTTAATCGTAGACGTGAACATAGCACTTTTTAAAGGTAATGTGTGTCAGTGGTAATGTCTTGCAGATGCTAAAGTTTTGGGACGTTGCAGCAGTCTATTAGTTGGCTTAGCTGGGTGTAAATAAAGGGTGATTTTATCGCATTTAGCCCCGGATTTGCAGTCTCCATTTTGCTGCCAGTGGAGCTCTCCAATGTCTTGAACTGCTATTGTCTAGAGGGTGGCATCTTAGGCATCTCATTAGGCTTCTTGGTCAACCAGGGGCTTAATATTGAGCTTAACGTTATTAGCATACTGAGATCTCCGCTTGCTGTTGATGATTCAGGGCCATGGTTCTGTGAGTGTTTGGACTTTATTTGATGATATGAGAAGTCAAGAATTATGGAGGATCCGTCTCCCACCACTCACAAAACCAGCTATATTTAGGTAGCGCTTTGCTAGTGTATCTGGGTCAAAACTTGAGTATGTTGTGTCTACATGAGGGGAGAATAAAAGAACAAAACCCTTAACCAACCATGTAGATCCTCCTTCCTCTTTTAAGTCCAGAAGCAGGTATCTGGCGAGGAGTTGAGATGATGATAAGAAATAACTTCAGTGATCCCTTTCTGTCGACTACAATGGCCTACCATGTCTTTTATCCCCTTTCCCCCATCTTCCACAATAAGGCTTTGGGGACAAGCAAAGAGAGGGCAGAATGGGAAAGGACAGAAAAAAGAGGCTGGGAAGGGAATTGAGGGGTGGTTTGCAGCTGCTTCAAAGAGGAGTGGTTCCAAGTCAACAGAACAGGGAGCCCTGTTCTCCCCCCTCCTCCTCCCTCTCCCCTCTTCAACCTTGTTTCTGGGCCTTTTCTCTCTTCTGGAGCAAAATCCTGACAGTGTGCCATGCACTTGCAAAAGGATAATTGCATCTGGATCCCTGGGAGAGACAGGCCTGGTGTCAGCAGGGAGGAGTCTGATGTGGATGCAAATGGAGCTAAGTGCCCGCACATGCAAAACACTGACAGCTCCGGAATTAAATCAGTGACTAGAAATTTCTCTGACCAAAACTTCCCAGAACTCTTTTTTTTTTTTTTTTTTTGGCGGTACGCGGGCCTCTCACTGCCGTGGCCTCTCCCGCTGCAGAGCACAGGCTCCGGACACACAAGCCCAGCGGCCATGGCTCACGGACCCAGCCGCTCTGCGGTGCGGCATGTGGGATCCTCCCGGACCGGGGCACGAACCCGTGTCCCCTGCATTGGCAGGTGGACTCTCAACAACTGCGCCACCAGGGAAGCCCTCAGAACTCTTTTTGTTACCTTGGGTCAGAGAAAGATTTAAAAAAATAATAACTTTACCAATCTTCCCAGTTATGTTCTCTTCCAAAGGAAGAGAAATGACTAAAAGCCCCTTAAGAGAAGGGAGTGTGTCCTTGTCTTCAGGGCAACCCAGAACTTAGCAGCAGCCCTGAACCAAGGCAGGGGCTTAGTGGATATTGTGGAACTTTCCCAGGGCTGTGCTCGAGATGACACTGAATCCACAAGACAGCCAGGAGGGATCATCAGGTAGTACTTTCACACCTATTTCCACCTCCTGTGTGGGGGGAAAAGTTCTCCCTTATCTAATGGTCAATGAGCAGGTCCCCAAAACTCCAGACTAGGAGGGAGAAGGGGTGCAACACAATTTATGCTCAAATGTAAACACAAGATCATCAGTATTTTCTTAAAAGGACAGACAAATTCATAAACACTTAACTTCTGAAATGCAATTATGTTTTCTCACACCATGAGGGAGATGCTGTAAGAGAAGATGCTAGTACTAGATACTTAGCTGTTAGAGATGGGACGGGCGACATTGTCTTCAGGCCCAACTGGGACTCATCTCCCAGTCACACTCATGCCAAGAACAGATGAAAGGCTTTGTTTTTACTTTGAGAAGAAAAAGGGCAAAAGGGAGCACAGGAAACTGATGCCTAGGAAAGAAGGCCACCCTGCCTCCCTCTTCCCTTAAAATAAGACTCAAGAGAAGCAATTAGGAGAAGTCGCTAACAACAGGAAATGACAAGGTGGAAGATGTAGAAGTCTGGACAAGCCATCGTGTTGTAAGTAGACCTTAGCTATAAGCCAATAAAAATCTGAAGAGACAGGATTTCAGCTTAATAGAGGAAGAGCTTTATAACAAGTGGGATGAAATTTAAAAAACAAAAATCAGTTATAAAAAGAGCTGCTTATAAATATGCTGAAACCCTCTTTTTTTTGGATATGTTTAAGCAAAATCCCTCTCCCTTTCAGTGATTCTAGAGAAAATATTTCTGCTTTGGGTTAAAAGGTTGATGCTATATGATATCTTCTAATTCTAAAATGATTGTATTCATATAGATTTTAAAATTCAATAAAAGCTTCTGAGTAAAAATGTTTAACATGCCGTCCTGCCTCAAAGCAAATTACACGACATTCTGTTCCTATCTTTCCAGCAACCCCAGGGATTCAAACTGCTTTCTCTCCTCTGCATGTTTGGAGTTTCTCTCCTCCAGATGATTGTAAGGCAGGATGGGACACAGCAATATCAGGTATTTCCCCATCCTACTATCTCTGAAAATATACAGTGGGGACCTTTTTATTTGCGGGATTTTTTCCCTATTTTTCATGATGTGAACGCAAATAGCAAGAACCCAAGCTAACCAAGAAAAAAGTCAGTTTCCAGAATCCTACTATGGACTTACTTTCTATGTACCTGACTCCATTTCTTACATGATTTGCAGTGAACACAGACTGTTTCTCACCTTTTCTTTTATAATAACTGAAGGTGGATCTAATCAACTCTCTTCTTATCCTCAAACCCCATCCTTTTCTTGTCTGGGTGGAATCTGTCTCAGGGAAAGCCCTTCTCTTCAATGCATAGCCTGAAGTCACAGGCAGGGTCCAACTCTCTGTGGAAGCTAGTGGTCTTTGCAGTTCATCCTGGTTTCAAGTACATCATTCCTATCTCAGAAAACTCCAGTCTAGGAAAGGAAATGCCCGTTTTTTACATACCTACTATATTCCAGGCTCTAAGACAGAAGTTTATATCCCTATTTCATTTAGCCCTCACAAAGACCCTAAAAGTAGGTGCTTTCTCTACTAGAATACTTCTCCCTTAATTTTAGTAGCCAAAGCCCCTTGAGAGCCCTGAGTGATGAGATATGACCAAGACTGGTCTGATGATTAGAATCTTCAGAATCTTTGTTACCTGCGGTGTGTTCACTTATATCATGGGGGTGGGCAATGAAACATCACAAGTGGGACTACAAGGAATATTTTCATCAATGCACAAGTAAGTAACACTATAATGGTGTACCCTCTGTTGCCAGTTTATGCTCTCTTATGGCATCATTTCACAGTTCATGCCAAGGTCGCCTCCACATTCACATTCCCTCCCAAGAGGCAGCAGAAGAGAAGTAAGGACTGAGGCTGCCAGTCAGCTTTCATCAGTTATTCATATATTCTTCTCCTTGGAGGTCTCATCCAACAATCTTACCTCTTCCTTATATATTTTAGTCATAGTAAAGCACCTGCCCAAGAGCCCGGTTTCCAGATGGATTTGAACTCCTTTCATGTTGGGACACAAATGATATCATTTGAATCCCCTACCCCACTCCCTAAGGTGAGCCTTAATAGATCAAAGGCAAGCCAAAGTTATTTAACCTTATATATAGATAAGGGGATAGCTGAGGACGAAATATCCTCAGACAAAAGAAGACTGCAGTAAGTTGTTATGCAGTGGTTCTTGTTTAATAGACAAGGCTGTTTGGGTTGCAACAGGACCTAGTCCTGTGGAACTAAAATAAAGTAGATGCTAGCAAAACATGCAGTCATTGGCTCCCTGTCCTATGTTCCTTATGCAGTGAGCTCAATTTAGCTCCTCCAATTGTGATTATCTGCTTTTAGGCAAACCCACAGCCAATAATATCATTTTATTCCCACTTTATAGAAAAGGAAACTGAAGCTTGTAGAGTTTCAGTAAATTTCAAGGCTGTATGACTCTAGGGCCACATTAAATGTTCAAACTATTTATGACACACAGAAAAGACCCCCTCCATCCCTTCAATAATCCACATGCTGTCGAGATTCAAGGGCACTTTTGTATCCAGCCCCCTCCACAAAGACTTGCAGGCTCCTGCAATACATAAAGCTCTCTCCATTCTCTGTGCCGCATAATTTATACCTAGTTATATATTGTCTTACAGTATTCTTCTAATTGCTTCAGGTGTGTTTATTCTGTTTCTCCATTAGGTTTATCACAGGGATACTTGAGTTGCAACAGGACCTAGTCCTATGGTCCTAGTCCTAGACCTAGCAGTTCCCAGTCAATACCTGATATTGCTGTGTCCCATCCTGCCTAAAATAAAGTAGATGCTAGTAAAATTTTCCTTTTACATCTCTCCTTTTCTAACCCATCCTTTTCCAACTCCACCCCTAGAGCATGACAATCAAATCATAAGGGCTGGTCCAGTCTGCACTATCCTTGGGGCATAGATGCGTGGCAGTAATACAGTATTATATAAAGGGCACTTGAAGGGAAGTAGGGCACCTGTGTCTCAGTCCTTCCTTTCCTCCTTGCTTCCTTTCCTCTGTAACACTGGGAGAGCCAAATGCCCTCACTGGACCAGTTTCCTCACAGATGAAATGAAGGCATTGAGCTAGATGATCCCCAGTGTTCCTCTGGCCCCATGAATCTCTCTCTGTTAAAGGTCACTTATGAAAAAATCCAAGTTGAGATCCCTGGATCCTGCGTATGGTGGGTGGACAAGTGGTTGGAGACAGATGCAATAGCCCTGATTTTAGAAATAGATTAGAAGCAGTTCCCAATCATGCCTCAGTCGCAGGGATATCTCTTTGCCCTCCATCACATGCCATGGAGGTGGTAGATGCTTGAACCCATTGGGAGATCCTAAGAGGTGTCACAATTATGTAAGCTCTGCAGGACTGCTGCTGTTCTTTTTCTGAGGAGTGAATTATAAAAGGTAATCTTGATAACTGCATTGTATTAATCTCATCAACTGAACTGATCATTAAAAGCTAAAAGCTTGGATTCCCCAAAAGGGAATTGATAGACTGCATAGGTGCCTCTACAGGGACCCATCATAATTCAACATTAGTTAATGTACCATGAAAGGATACACATAGTTAATGGAGTTTCATTGGGATTTGAGGTTTTTCTTGAGCTGTTTAATTTGCCTCTATCATGAATGATTTCTTGAATTAAAAATTAAATGGACTTTCAAGTATTTAATTAAATATGTCTATTACTGAAGTGGGGAAAACAACTGAAATTCACCTTAGAAATTTTTTATTTAAAGGGATACAGTACATCTTCAGGATTACCAACATTTTGCTGATAGATTTAGATACAGCCGCTTTTAGGGATAAAAGAGTAGGCAGAATTTTCTTTTGTGGTTCTTACCTTCGATTTGACAGTCTTAAAGGCACCTGAGCTTTTTATCTTTTGGAGCTTTAAATGCTTGTGAATCTCACAAAAACCCATTATGAAAGTATGACACTGATGTAGAATGAGGGTGAGCAATGGTGAACTGCCAGACATAGCAAGTTGAGAAGCTTTTAGAGGAGGGAAGGGCTTTTCCCTGCCCTAATTAGCTGTGAGGCAGGGTAGAAACAGTGTGGCAGGTGCGTGAAGTTCTGTAGGAAACCCAAGGATCTTCCTGGTCTGGGTGTGCCGTTGCCTCAATCAAGCTCTTCTTTAGGGAGGGAACAATAGTTACTCCCATAAGACTCCTTCTCTGACCAGAGGGGATTCCAAGTGTCTTCTCTTTTCCATCCACTACACCCGGGGATCACCCCCCTTTTAAGGTAACTCTCTCAAATCACTCATTGCTTTGGGTTCTTTTTATCCCATCTTCCTTGCTCATGGGCCATGTTGACCCCTCCACCTTGCTGCCTCTAAAGTCAAGACTGGGGCCCTTCTTATTATATAGGTTTTACTGCCATACTTTGCAGGGAAGTAAGCAATGAATGCAGAGGGGGAATGGAAAAAAATAAGACACATGGTAAATTTAGCTAAATTCCAGGATGACATAATGACAATAGCAAGTGTTTATGAAGGACTCACTATGTGCTGGGTATTGTGTTCCTTTTTCTATGTATATCATTTTGTTCAATGCTGTTCACAACCCCATGAGGTATCATTATTATCCTCATCTACCAATGGAGAAACGGAGGCTCAAGGAGGTTATGTGATTTGTCCAATGTCAAATAACAAGTGGCAGAATTGAGATTTGAATCTGATTAAACAGCCTGTGCCCCTAACTGCTGCACTGCCTCTTTTCTAAAAAACAAGCAAACTCAAACAAAAACTATATACTTGTTGATATCTGTCTGAGAGGAAAGTCATGGAAAGTCTTCTCTTCAATTTCTTTCTTCACAGTACGTTTTCACACATCTTTCTCCATAGTCCTTGGCCCCAAAGTGAAAGATGTGCTCTCACCTGTCTCAACGAATGCCCCCAACCTTGGCACATAGGCCCACCTGGGCGGTCAAGGCCCGACATAAAACCCTTTGTCTCAGGTAGTCTGTTTGGAGCCCTGAGGCCTCCAGTTTGGGGAATCCTACGCCCCTGTCCCCTCTCCCATCTAGGAATGGTCCCCACAGGCCATTTCCTAACAATCTCCATGTCTTCTCTACCTTTCATATCACTCTCCTGGGCTATGTCCTCATTCGTAACCAACTTCCTGGATTTGGAACAACTCACTCACCTTAATTTCAACCTCCTGCAGCTAGTTTTGGGGACAGGGGGAGAAGGCAGACCTGGAGAAGAATGGTACATCCATAGAATGTAAATATCACGGCAGCCACAACAGATCAGAGACCAAATAAACCAACGGAAAGGACCTAGAACAAACCTGATGGCATGGGGTAGAGCTAGATGAGTGATGAAGTCCTTAACAACCACCAAGAAGACATCAGGTGCTGACGCCTGGAAAGAACAGTGGATCGAGGGTCGAGAGGATCTGCTGCTATCCAACCCAACAGAGCCCTGGAACTATGGGTTGTTCATCTCTGTGGTCCGGTGCCTGCAACATAGAGATGAAAAGCTTGGTGAATGAAGGAAAAGAAAGGACATATAAATAAACCAAAGAAAGAAACGTGGCCAGTGCTAGTCAGAGAAGAGACGCTGGCATCAGCATAGGACAAACAAAGCAGTCTGATGGCTCTGCTGTCACTTGTGGACATGGCTACAGACTGAGGGCCACTGAGTTGAGGCCGTGGAGGGTGAGAGGTAGGCACGGCTCTCTGGGGCATGGGCTCTGAGGCACTCATCTGAATCTGGACTCCAGATACACATCTGCTTTAAAACCTACCTTGACTCTGTGATTTTCAGCCTTCCCTGGGCCCACAGATTGCCATGGTCATTTGTGTAGGTCCTTGTGGACTTGCCTTCTACAGATGCAGCATGACGAAGGAGAACGGACATGGGCTTCAGGGGCTGGGAGACTTGGGTTCAAATGCCCACCTGGCTGGGTCACTTACTAGCCTTGCATCATTGGGCAAGTGAGTTACCCCTGAAGCCTTGATGAGAAGCAGGATTCTCAAATGCTGCTGCCACTGGTCAGAGTGCCGAGTAAAAGGTCAATCACGTTAGTTCCCTTCCCGTGTCTTTAGGAGGCACAGCCAACATTTCTCCAAGGTCACGGAGAAAATCGCTGGCGAATCTGGAACTGAACTTGGGTCTCCTGTCCACCAACTGCTGACCGTGTACATGCAGATACTTCTTGACAGAGGTGAGCATCGAAGATAAAAGTAAATTCAGAATGGGAGAAAATATTTGCAAATGAAGCAACTGACAAAGGATTAATTTCCAAAATTTACAAGCAGCTCATGCAGCTCAATAACAAAAAAACAAACAACCCAATCCAAAAGTGGGCAGAAGACCTAAATAGACATTTCTCCAAAGGAGATATACAGACTGCCAACAAACACATGAAAGAATGCTCAACATCATTCATCATTAGAGAAAAAATCAAAACTACAATGAGATATCATCTCACACCAGTCAGAATGGCTATCATCAAAAAATCTAGAAACAATAAATGCTGGAGAGGTTGTGGAGAAAAGGGAACACTCTTGCACTGCTGGTGGGAATGTGAATTGGTTCAGCCACTATGGAGAACAGTATGGAGGTTCCTTAAAAAACTACAAATAGAACTACCATATGACCCAGCAATCCCACTACTGGGCATATACCCTGAGAAAACCAAAATTCAAAAAGAGTCATGTACCAAATTGTTCATTGCAGCTCTATTTACAATAGCCCAGAGATGGAAACAACCTAAGTGCCCATCATTGGATGAATGGATAAAGAAGATGTGGCACATATATACAATGGAATATTACTCAGCCATAAAAAGAAACTAAATTGAGCTATTTGTAATGAGTTGGATAGACCTAGAGTCTGTCATACAGAGTGAAGTAAGTCAGAAAGAGAAAGACAAATACCGTATGCTAACACATATATATGGAATTTAAGAAAAAAAAATGTCATGAAGAACCTAGGGGTAAGACAGGAATAAAGACACAGACCTACTGGAGAACGGACTTGAGGCTATGGGGAGGGGGAAGGGTGAACTGTGACAAAGTGAGAGAGAGGCGTGGACATATATACACTAACAAACGTAAGGTAGATAGCTAGTGGGAAGCAGCCGCATAGCACAGGGAGATCAGCTCGGTGCTTTGTGACTGTCTGGAGGGGTGGGATAGGGAGGGAGGGAGGGAGGGAGACGCAAGAGGGAGAAGATATGGGAACATATGTATATGTATAACTGATTCACTTTGTTATAAAGCAGAAACTAACACACCATTGTAAAGCAATTATACCCCAATAAAGATGTTAAAAAAAAGTAAATTCAGACTTTCCCAGCGCGTGCCCGTTTGATGATTGCATTGTTGAAAATCTAAAGCTAAATTTATGCGTAAAGTTTCCCACTTTCATTTATGTTGCTTGCAGCGGAATGATCCCTAAAGTTTCAAGAAAGTGACGTTTTTGCCACCATGATACAGGGCATGGTGTTTAGAATTTCCCCAACTTTGAGTAAACCTATGAAGAGGTAATACCCACTCATTTCCATACCACAGCCTGTTTGGTTGGCTTAGTGGTACCCACCCAAACATCGTATCTGTCCTGTGCTTCTTCCTGTCTAAGTTAATGAAGATAAGGTTCAGAGCGAGAGTGAACGTAGCTGTTGATCAATACAGAACTTGGAGTTTCTCTCCCTTCCTTCCCTCTTACAAATGCAAGGAATAACCTTAAAACTGGGGTTCAGTTGTCTTCACTGACTAAGAATGTTAGAAAAAGAAAAGGGTGCGAAATCTGGAAGGATTTGCTTCGATGATCTGTTGAAATAAAGCAAAAGATGATGGAGAGTTCACACATTTTAAATTTCTCAGGAGCTCATAAGGCAATCAGTAACAGCCATTCTAGGCATTAGAATCATGGCTCAGAGGATCGGGCTATCATTTATTGAGCATTCACACGATGTCAGGTTCTGTGTTTTTGCAAACAAATCCAGGAAGTAGGTATTATCATTCCCAGTTACAGAGGATGAAACTGAGGCTTAGAGAGTCAAGGCATCTTGGTCAGAAACACATGGCCAGCATGTTGTCAAGTCAGGATTCTCACCCAGCCATTACTGTGTCTTTCTAAATCCTGTGATGCATCCTCCACATCTCACTACCTTCCTGCTCAATTGAAGACTGGCCATAATGTCTTACAACCTCGGAGCTGAAAGGGGCTCACTCTTTAACATGGAGGCTTTGGGTTCCCCCACTGAGAAAGGTGGTGCTCGGATGAGCGACCCCTAAGGATCTTTGTCGTCTAGATGATGAACACACATGAACTCCATCAGGGCTGCCACTGCATTTCAGTTGACAAGCTAAACAGTTGTCAGTAATCTTGGGGAGGAAATGAGTTTGCTAATGGATATGTTTTAGACCTGACTTGGGGATAAGTGGGGGAAATCTTAAATCTCTTTGCACATTTGGTTAAATATCACCAAGCCTTGTGGTGAATTAGTCTTGGGACACAAGCCTGGCTGTTCTGCTCTTTGTTTGGCTTGCTGTAGCGCCTGCTGTCTCCCTTTCTTATTCTCTGCACAGGCTTTTCCTGGAAATGGCCCTGTGCTCAGGCCTAAACATGGTTTCCTGGGTCTATCTGGATGCTTCAGCCCAGAGGACCTGAGGTTTGAAGTGAACAGAGCCCTAACTCTGTAAAGGGCTGAGAGGCTGGAGTAGACTCGACAAAGATTGGCCTCCAGATCTGGCAGTACTTGGATAAGAAGGCTTCCTGTGGGGCTTAAAGGAGATATATCTTAGACCAGCAGCGGAGAACTTTTTTTCTTTGTAGGCAATAAACTAATTGAGCTAGATATCTGAGAGGTGTCAGAGTTATCTGAGAGATGGGGGAGTGAGAGAATAGAAACATATTCAGTAAAGGGAAACTGATGTGAATAAGAGGATGGAGAACTTTTAAAGGGTTGATATTGAGATGGCATTTGACTAAGAGATCCAGGACCATCCAAATCCCACCAAGACCGGCTTAATCATATCTTCCCAAAAGGTCCTCATGGGAAACGTACACAGGGAGGCAAGAGAACGAGGTCAGCAAAAGTACATGCTTTATTCACCGGAATCTTTGGTTCTAAACCCCAGTGCGGAACTCCAAGCAGAGCTGTTTGTACCTAGATTGGAGACAGCCTGGGGTCTAGCTTTAGACCTGTCTGGGTAGTCTCCTGGCCAATAGAAATACAATGCAAGCCATACATGTAATTTTACATTTTCTAATAGCCACATTTAGAAGATGTAAAAGAGACAAGTGAAATTACTTTTAATAATGTATTTTATTTAACCCCAAATATCCAAAATATTTCAACACGTAATCAATGTCAAGATGTAATCAATCAAAAAATTATTAACGAGATAGCTTACATTTGATTTTGTATTGATACTAAGTCTTCAAAATCTGGTGTGTGTTTTATACTTACAGCCATCTCAGTTTTCAATGGAAATACTTGATGTGCATTTATATCTCATAAAAGTCACAATTGAAAAAGTAGGTTTGCATACCAACTTGTTCCAAGCATACTTAAAGGCCTTCCAATAACTGAATCTAGTAACAGTGTTTTAATTTAAGTGTAAATTAATTAAAATTTAAAATTCAGATAGTCACATCAACCATATTTCAAGTTCTCGGTAGCCCACGTGCCTACCATGGGCAGCTCAAGTCTATGTCATTGCCTCATATCTGACCGTGACCCCCAACGAGTGTCTCAGGTTTGTAGCCCTGGAAAGTGGCCAGCAAAAGAGACTTCAGAAGCAGGGCTCCGAGCCTCAGGTGACACACAGATGTCCAAATGACAACCCTAGGAACTCCAGTAGCTTCTCTTTCCAGATCAGATTTGCAGCTTCTGCAGGACTGGATTAAGAACAATAATAGCGATGCCTGTACATTGAGCTTCTACTCTGTGTCATTGTGTTTGATGCTTTTTGTTACTCAGAGAGGTCAAGTGACTTGCCCAAGGTCACACAGCAGGTTAGTGTCAGGTCCAGGATTCAAAGCCAAGTTTGTTTGACTCCAACACTGTTGCAACCCTGCCTCCCCTGGCAGCCCCAATATTAGAATTTCAGGAACTGCCGTGATGCCTGAGCTTGCGTTTAGTCCACTTGTCATGGTTATGGCCACATTAGAAGACAACTTCATTCCAGAGGGTGCCCTTGGCATACCAGGCCTTGACCACAACCAGAATTAATGGAGTTCTCAGTAAAGAACATAAATGCAATTATTGTCTTGGAACGAATGTATCTCCTCTCCCACTGTCACAGTTTCCTAGCTCTCCCTAAAAGCCCTCAAAGGCTGACTTCATGCTGGACCCAGCATCTGCCCAGCCTCTAATGGATCTGAACTGTGTTTATTAGGCAGCTTGCCCATGAGCAGCTGAGAGAGGAGGAAAGGGCAACAAAAGCATACCTTTAAGCTAAAGGTTAATTTGTTGTGCTTTAAAAATATCTGACTACAGACTGAATTGTACAAACATTGACGCAAATGTGAAAGAACACTGTTGCCCCTTTCTTCCTGGAGCTGGAGACATCTCCCACTCCCTCTATGAAGAGCTCTTGGGGAAAGAGTAACTCTCAGTCCACAGGCTTCAAAAAGCATTCTTCCAGGTCTTTTCTTAAATAGCACGCAACTCTCCTAACCTAACAAACTCCTACCCCACCAGCATGGTGCTTTGTCTCCCAGCACAGCTGAACCTGGGCTTGTAGACCCCGAGGGATAAGGCAGCCTGAGATCACTCACTTCTAGACCTGGATACAAACCCTGTGAGCAAAGCAGGGCTTTGGAGGGCGTGCCTGGTTTTAGGTGCTGTAAACAATTCCAGATCCAGTAGAACAAACATCAACCAAGGGCTAGTCTAGGAAAGATGGTGGGATGGTAGAGGAATTAGGGGGCAGACACTGACATGAAGAAACGCCAATAATAAGGTAGTGATGAAGAAAATCATCTCTAGATTAGGGGTCCTCAGCCTCGGTGCTGTTGACATGTTAAGCTGGATGATTCCTTACTGTGGGGCGGGGGACGGTCCTGTGCCTTATAGGATGTTTTGTGGCATCCTTGACCTCTCCCATTAGATGCCCATAGCCCAGTCCCAAATTGTGACAACCAAAAATGGCACCAGGAATTGCCTTTATTCCTGGGGGACAAAAATCACCCTGGCTGAGGACCATTGCTCTAGAGCCACCCAGTTTCCAAGTCCAAACCTATCACTCACAATGGGTGCCCTGGGCTGGCCCCCCAACCCCTCTGAACCGCGCAGTTCTCACCTCCCTAAAATGAGGAGAAGAACACCTCCTTCCTAGAGGTGCTGTGAGGTCGCAGTGAGATGATATATGCAAAGAGCTTAGTAACAATAAAGGCTAGCTCGTTTAGGTGAAGAGTTTAGGATGCATTTTTTTTTAACAGCTTTATTGGAGTATAATTGCTTTACAGTGGTGTGTTAGTTTCCGCTGTATAACAAAGTGAATCAGCTATACGTATACATATATCCCCATATCTCCTCCCTCTTGCGTCTCCCTCCCACCCTCCCTATCCCACCCCTCTAGGTGGACACAAAGCACCGAGCTGATCTCCCTGTGCTATGTGGCTGCTTCCCGCTAGCTGTCTATTTTGCATTTGGGAGTGTATATATGTCCATGCCACTCTCTCACTTCGTCCCAGCTTACCCTTACCCATCCCCGTGTCCTCAAGTCCATTCTCTATGTCTGAGTCTTTACTCCTGTCCTGCCCCTAGGTTCATCAGAACCATTTTTTTTTTTTTGGATTCCATATATATGTGTTAGCATATGGTATTTGTTTTTCTCTTTCTGACTTAACTTCACTCTGTATGACAGACTCTAGGTCCATCCACCTCGCTACAAAAAACTCAATTTTGTTTCTTTTTATGGCTGAGTAATGTTCCATTTTCTTTATCCATTCATCTGTCGATGGACACTTAGGTTGCTTCCATGTCCTGGCTGTTGTAAATAGAGCTGCAGTGAACATTGTGGTACATGACTCTTTTTGAATTACGGTTTTCTCAGGGTATATGCCCAGTAGTGGGAGTGCTGGGTCATATGGTAGTTCTCTTTTTAGTTTTTTAAGGAACCTCCATACTGTTCTCCGTGGTGGCTGTACCAATTGACATTCCCACCAACAGTGAAGGAGGATTCCCTTTTCTCCACACCCTCTCCAGCATTTATTGTTTGTAGACTTTTTGATGATGGCCATTCTGACTGGTGTGAGGTGATACCTCATTGTAGCTTTGATTTGCATTTCTCTAATGATAGGATGCATTTCTGAATCACCACAATAAGTCTATTGTACAGCAGAGCGTTGGTATTCCCATTGTGGAAGATGGCATTTTCCCAAAGTGGCTGTGACAGTACTTTCCACATGCTCTTCCCGAACCTTGCTCCACTCTCACAAAGAGAAGGAGCCTATTTCCTCACCCCTGGCATCCAGGGGGACCCTTTTAACCGCCTTGATGCAGAGAATGAGGGGAAGGGATGCCACATGATTGCCGATGCTGGGTCATAAAAGAGACAGCTTCACCCGGCTCTCTCTTGGACGTAAGCCTTGGGTGTCTGAGGCAACACATAAAAAATCTGGTGACCGAGGAGCCACGTGCTGGGCAGACCACGTGGAGAGAGACCACAGAGAGAGAGAGAACTTCAGTGCCCAGCCCTAGCTGTCTGAGTCTTCCCAGCCCAGGTTCCACACACCTGGGTGAACAAGGCTGCAGGTGGCTCCAACCCCGTCCTTTAAGCTGCCCCCAGTTGACACTGAGTAGAGCAGAGGTGGGCTGCTCCTGCCAAGCCCTGCCCAAATTGTGGATTCTTAAGCGAAATGAATTCAATTGTTTTAAGCCCTGAAGTTTTCGGTTGGTTTGCTGCACAGAAATAAATAACTCTAGCAACAATTTAACAGGTGAGAAAACCACCGATCAGGAGGTTACATAGCTAGTGAGTATCCAGGCTAGAATTTGAACCAAGGATCTTCTGCCTCCCAAATGGTACTGTTTCCCTTTCATGGAACTTACCCCCAAGATGGCAGGGGGCTGGCCTGATAGGTGGGAACCCAGGACTCAGCCGAGGACAGCATTAGTAAGAAGTGTGAACAGGTTGTACATCTGTATGCAGCCCATCTGTATGCAGAGGATAGGACCATGGCAAGAACGAGGCAGGCCTCAGCCCTAGAGAGTCTGGGGAAATAGGGGGAGCCCCGAAACAGAGAAAAACAGAAGATTCATTTCCCAAACATAAGCAGGGTCAGGGTGGGCCAGTATCAAAAGCGTGTTTCAAAGCGTGAGGCTGTCTGAATCCCAGATGCCTCCGGGAAGGGTGCAACCTGAGCTGGAGGTGTTCAGCCTTGGCTGCTCGCATCCCATGGAGAACATCTAAGAATCTCAGTGACCCGAGTCCAGTGACATCGGACCCTCTGGGGCAGAACCTGGGCATCATTTTTCTTAAGGCTCCCCCGGGTGATCCCAGGGCTGCTGCTTTGGGGGTGGGGTGGGACGAGGCTACAGGTCGGGTCCGTGAAGCACGCCTGCCATGGGGCAGATGGACTGCGGAGGCTGGAAAGAGACGAGGTTTGAGTATTAGCTGCAATCTCTGGTTTGCTTTATGACACTGTGTGATGAATTAAAAAGCAAACTTCATTTGGCTCGCAGTGAGGATGGAGATTCAGCAGATGCGGGGACTAGTAAAGGCCCCATTAATATGCTTCCTGGCAGAGATTCCATTTGATTCAGTGATGTGGATTTAGGCAGATGGGAAAGTGTTGCCTTGGCTGCAGGAAGGCGGGCAGAAGGAGGTTCTTCCCCCTCTGAGGTTGGTGGGTCGGGGACAAGGACCGCCCTCCCTTTCAATACTAAGAGAAGAGAGTTAGTGAAATACCGCCGTTTGACTTTTCTCACCTGATGTCTGAAGTAGGTTGGCATCAGTCGACAGCAGGGTGGAGTGGAAAAGGCAGTGGCAGAGCCGGGCAGACCTGGGTTTGAATTCTGCTTCCCTCTGTTTCCGGGACAGGAGAAATTATTCTATTTCTCCAAGCTTCAGTTGCCTCTTCTGTCAAATGATCGTAACAGGATCAGGATGAAATGCGCAAACATGTATGAAATACCAGCACAGAGTGAACACTGATAACGTGGGTTGCATTCATTCATGCGTGCATGCATGCATTAATTCATGTGCTTCTACCTTTGTTATTCATCTCTTTTTTCTCTCCACTCCTCTTTACCTCCTCCTTTTTGAAACATTAAAAATGAGAAGCAGGTGCCCTGGAAAGGAGCCTATAGCCACGCATTAGATTCGAAGCTTCTCCATCTGTCCAAACTCCCTCACCCCATTCACTGGGTGAGCTCCTACTGGGGAAACAATTGACACATTACCTGCTTTGGAAGCCCCCCGTCCGCCGCATCTCCGTAGGAGTCCCTCTTCTCTGTTCCCACGCTCCTGTGCTTCTCTGTGTAATAACATCCATCGCGCTGGACTATAATGGCCTACCTACCTGTCCATTCTCCCCATAGACTGTAAGCCTAGCCCTGGATGTAGCACTTCATAAGCACTCAATGCAGTTTCTGTGCAATAACTTATTCAATAGACTAATGTCACGTCCCTCTTCTGGACCTCAGTTTCTCCACGTGTAAAGAGGGTTGGTGTAGCTGTATTCTAGGAATAGTTCCAGCTCTAGTGTTCTGTCTCTCCATGGAGCTAGAGAGCAAGGAGAGGAAAGGGAGGAAGCAGAGACAAATCAATTCATTTAGGAAGCGGTCATGAGCGGACCTCACGTCATCACTAAGGGATGCAAGTTCACATGACATGGGTGTCATCAGGTGAGCGGGGCCTTACCGTCAGGCGTGGGGACAAAGCTCCCCAGGCAGCAGTGGACAAGGTTGCCCAAGGAAGCACAGGTGCGTCAGAGGAATTTGGGTTCTTCCAAGAGGGGCAAGTGGAGTCAAGACCTTTTCAGGAACCAGAACAAAGAGAGTCAGGATACATGGCTGGGTGGGCTGGAGCAGGTTTGAGCTAAGGAGCTACAATCCAGGACCTTCCATGAGCACGGCTGCAGGGCCAAAACTCAGGGAACAAAGTGATGTCTGGTGGCAGCCTGCAGGGACCATGCTCCAGTTGGGACCAACCCAGAGACTGAAGCTCCATAGGGTGCCTCTGCCTTGGCCAGGTTCTGGGGAAATTCAGGAGCTGGCCAGGGAGGGAAGCCTGTTAGGGCTGGCGTACCTCTGCGGAGCCCAGGTAGGGAGCTGGGAAGTTAGGGGAACTGAGGCCTGAGATGGCCAGTATCTCTGGGGAACACACTCAACTCACACTCCTGAAAAAACCTTCTCTGAGAAACACACCTGCAGCATACCTACACTGTCAAACCCGACACCCCAGCACGGAACCCACACCGACTCTGAATCTGATACACAGCAAGGCTGGCCTCAGAGACTCACGGACGCAAATGTACTTCTTTTCCATTTTGTTTGACGTTTATGAACCACCTATGTGCTAGCCATGGGAGCCCATAGAAGAAAGAACTATGGACTCTGTCCCCAAGGAGCTCAGAGTCCACGTTTACATCAGTATACACAGGCACCAACCCAGACATCGTATAATGTGCGTGTACCCACACCTGTTTATGAATCCCCATAGATTCCTATGCAGACGCACACAGAAGATCATGAGTGGTTATGCAAGCACGTTCCTGCATATGCGGGCCACGCGCACACAGAATCCCAGCAGACAGGCAAATAGAGCTCCTGGAGTCCATCCACGTTGGCTTAGCAGGTGGTGGAATTCATTAACCCTCTTCCCAACTGCACGCCTGGGGTAGAAGCATTGCTCTGCCCTCATTCCCATAAGAAAAGCCTTCCAGGTCTTTTACAAGGACATTATTTTATGGCAACATTGTTCGCTGACATTTATGGGGATTCAGTCAATAAATTAGATATTGCTTGTAATGATGCATGGCTGGCTCACATTTGCTGAAGCGCCTTAAGGACTCAAACCCCAAATTGGAAGTTTTAGATCTCTGCCTCTTTCCCTGTACTACGTGCGTGCACACATGCATACGCACTATTGCTTGCATAAAATGTCATTTTAGTCATGCTGGCAAGTAGTCTCTGCTTACGTTTTTTCTTCTTTGCTTCCCATGGAGGAATCTGGGTGTATGATGGGGTTGTAGGGACCGTAGTTTCAGGACCTTAAAAGGTGGTATCTTCTGGGAGGAAAGAATGGAGCCGCGACTGCAGTGAAACTCCCATCCCACTGCTCTCCTACCCCTGGGTAGAGGAGAGAAGAGTCTGGATTCAGAGACTGAAAACTTTAATTTCTCCACTCAAGTCCCCACTCTTTGCCAGCCACAGGCCCCCTTGAGCGTGCTCTGTGAATCCATCCATATCTGAGTCAAAGGTGAGGCTAGGATTGGGAGCTGAAGGGTGGCCAAGAGAATGCCCCACAGAGGCCGCCATCTTTCTTCCCCAGCTATGCCCGACCACCCGTTTAACCTTAGAAACCAATGGGTTCGCTGAACACTGTGGTCATAGAGTAAAGCAGCTGCTCTCAGGAATTGACTACTCTTGAAAATACAGAATATGAAGCATGCTAATGTCACGTGTCAAATCGTCTTTCACTTCCATCACCTTATCCCTGGCTAAGAGGGCTACCTTTTTTTCAAAACCTGGCTTAATGTTGGCACTCTGGGACTGGGTTTTGTTTTGTTTTGTTTTTCAGTGAGTGGGGTTGAGGACCCTTTTGGGCAATGGGTGTCACCCCATGTTTTGCTAAGACAGAGTTTGCAGCTGAGTGGCTCAGCCTGACTTCTCCTTTTAGGAAACATAAATTCCATCCATTCTGGTGGTTGTCACTAACATCCCCAGTTTGGGCTCTTTGCTGTCTACCTTTGGGTTCTTTGCAGCCCTCTCCCACCTACTTCTCTACCAATCCAATGTCTACAGGCCTTTCTAGGACCATCCAACAGTCATCGTCTCATGAAGGCTTCCCATGGTGGGAACCTCATGGATGAGGCTGTCTGTCCTACACCAAGGTACCAGATCTCCAGAGATTGACCATCAAGGATGTCATTGGCCCTGGCACCAGACTAGGACATCAGTAGCCCATCTAGAGAATGGATAGGGCGCATGAGAAGCCTCCTCTTACCTTCTGAGTGCTGGAGGCTGGAGCCCTGAGGATGAGAAAGGGCCCAGGATGCCCCACCAATCCTGCCAAGGAGGCCTGTCCCCTGTCAGAGGTGCAGTGATGGAGGAACACGGCAGGTTCAGGTGGGCCCAGGTGGAAAACCCTGAGGATTCCGAGGAAAGGGAATCTGCCTGCTAGGTAAATGTGATCAGTTAGACCATCTGTGTTACACTCACTCACAGTCCCCTAGGAGTTCTCTCAGTCATTTCCTCATCCCTCTGGGGGCACATGGAATTTCCGATGCTCTCCTGAGCCTCCCTGGGCCCCAGGAGTCTTGAGGGGGCTGCCATCATTCCTATTCTTCCGCCTCCCCAGGCTGGAGCAATGTGGAGGAACACGGGCGTCTTGGTCACTCTTCTAGGCAACCCTCCTCACTCTGGAAGCAAACGTAGGTTCCCTCTGGCCTACCCAGAATGCTCACCAGCATCTTATTCTCTTGCTGTCTGCTCCAAGTCTCTCCACATCCAGCTCATGGACAGGCGGGGAGGTGGGGTGGGAAGCAGCCCTGGTAGAGCTTCTCTGTCTGTTTAAGTGTGGACCTATGCTCTTGACACTCTAAAGGCCTTTTTCTTCAAAGCTATTGTCTTGTTGATTTCAAGAGTCTGTGATGAAATTCAAAAACTGGCTGTTTGCTCAAGTACATGGTGTGTTGCCATAGTAGGCCTACCTCAAGGGCAGTTGGTAAAGGATGCCCTGGTCCCTGCTGGTCCCTCAGTGAGGGTGTGGGAAGGCAGGAGTAACACTAAATACTCGGAGGAAAAATTCATCCTTTAATGCATCACAATATCCGGTCACATTGGTACAAAACAAAACCTTACAATAAAGGGTTTTCTGCATGACAATGGAAGTGTGTCCAGCGTAGTGCAGGAATGGAGAAAAAGGGACACCTAACTCTCAGGGGGTTAGAGGAAGGCAGTAATGGCAGCTTTACAAAGGTGGCAAGTGACCCATAACTGGGTTTTTGGGGTTTTTTTTGCGGTATGCGGGTCTCTCACTGTTGTGGCCTCTCCCGTTGCAGAGCACAGGCTCCAGACGCGCAGGCCCAGCGGCCATGCCTCACGGGCTCAGCCGCTCCGCGGCATGTGGGATCCTGCTGGACCGGGGCACGAACCCGTGTCCCCCGCATCGGCAGGCGGACTCTCAACCACTGCGCCACCAGGGAAGCCCCCATAACTGGGTTTTGAAGGATGAGTAGAAGTTAGCCAAGCTGGCAGAGAGACAGCACATACAGGGGCATGGAGGGGAGAGAAAGCATGACATTCGGAACGCCCGTTCTGGATAAACTTTGGAGTTAGAAGTATGGGTTGGAGTTCTAGCTGCACCACTTCCCAGCAACCCTAGGCAAGCTGCTTCACCCCTCGAGCCTCGTTTCTTCCTTAGTAAAATGGAAATCTCCTGGGAGGTTGAGTCCAGCAGACCGAACATCAGGTTCTGACGCAGATGTAAAAACAGACCCCCCTGCTGTATTGAAAAATCCAAGACCCCATTTGGATTCAGTAAGAATGCGTGCTGTGATCTAGTCATGAGGTCTGCAAATGCACAGGAGAAGAAGAAGAAACACAGACATCGTGTCTTTAGCATTCATGGGTTGGTGACTAATAGAAACTAAATATTAGCTAATGGGGATTAAATGAGGCAGTGCCTGTCACGTGGAGGAATGTGATGAGCTCGAATCCTTTCCTCTCTAGGAGTTGTTTGTTTACAAGGGGTGAACGCTCGTCCGATTTTCTTGGGAATCCTTGCAGTCTGCCTGGATCCAGGCCCCTGCCTCTCCTCACCGGCTCCACGTGCAGACTGAAGAGGTGGGCCAGGGGTGATAGATTCAGAAGAGAGGGGCTGAGGCAGGCGGGCCGTGGGGCCGGGCAATGGGACTGTAATGGTCCATAATTGCTTTTCCAATTGGCCTTCAGGTTGAAATAATCTCATTATGTGAGTTACTGAACCTTGTGGACTTGGCCTGCGAAAACAATGTGATGGGAATCTATTCCCTTTCATAAAGGCGGGTGCAATTACACACTTTCCTCATCGATGCCTTCCTGCAAAGGGACCCCTGCTCCCTGGGCTGTCCTTAGGCTGGGACAGGAGAGTCAGTGGGACAGGAGTGTCATTGATTCTGGAAAAATAAATCCAAAAAGGGAAGTTTTTTGTACCCTTAATTGCTGTACTGGGGCGTGTGTGTGTGTGTGTGCGCGCGTGCGCGCATGCACGCACACATGTATGGTTTGTTTTGGAAATTGTCCCTCCAAGATGGGACTGTTATTTAAGGGTCCACATATTAATCCTTCAGTGTATACTCTCATAATCTCTTTCCATGAAAACATCTATCTTTCTCCTGTTCTATTATAGGCCATTGTAGCAGCATCTCCTTCTCTGAAAGAAAAGATCCCAAGACTTGGCCACTAACTCACGTCCTTTGAACTTAGACAAAGCACTTTGCTTCTCTGGGGCTGAGTTCCCCTGTCTGTCCCATGGGTTAATGACACCTGTTCAAGTGAGCTCATGGAGCTGTTGTGAGAATCAAAGGAGCTCAGAAGACATCTTTGAGGAGAAGGGAGTTGGGTAACTCTACAGTAGTATGATGTCCAGACCAGTGGCTCCCAAACTTGGCTGCAAACTTGGGATCTGGCACCCACCCCCAGACATTCCGAGATAATTGGTACAGGGTATTACCTGGGCATTGGGATTTTTAAAAGCTCCCTAAGTGATTCCAATGTGCAGCAGAGTTTGGGAGACATCAGGGAAGACTGTCCTCCGCAGTGAGAGCGTCTCTAAATTCCCTGAAATGCCAAGAGATGCCCCTGCCAGAAACATCCTAAGACTCTGTGTGGCCCACTGCCAAGAACATCCCCAATGCTTTGCCCCATGATCTGCCTCCTAATGAACCATGAATGAACTTAAAAGACATCTCACAACCCAGACTGTACAAGTGATTTTTTCCCCAAATGCATAGATTTAGTCCACCTGCAAGAATTAAGGTTAATGTCTGTGCTGGGAGAAAATACATCTCAAGTCCTTTCCTACTCAGGGCCACCCTCCACCAGCCCCCCCCCCTCCCCCAGGAATGTAAGGTCAGCAGAAGGAACTCAGTTCCTAAGTGGATGTGAGAGCAGTCCTTGCTTTATTGAGAAGAATTCTGAGAGCTAGTTCAGGTTCAGCAGGAACATGTGCTGTGATCTATTAGTGATGTCTGTATGTGTGCAGGAAGGGGAGGGACGATACGCATGTCAACTCCAGCACTAAATGAAGTCAATGACCAAGCCCCTGCTATGGTGCTGCTGCTTCTCCCTCAAGGTGAACTTGTCACACTTCAACTTTGGGGCTGGGTTCCCTGCTATATTCCATAAACTTCTGAGGGATGTCAGTCCGCAGTATGTGGGTTTTCCATACTCATGTTAACTCATGAGATCTGTATGCACAAAGGGTACATAAACGTACTTACACGGAAGAGGGAAGGAGAGAAGCCGCCCGCTCGTCCCTTTTTATATTCAAGCCCTCTTACCCTTTCCTCCCTTAGTTAAAGGCTGCTTCTGGCAAAGGCTCAGCCACTGACAGGGTGGGTTTTAGGTCATGCTCTCCCAGGTGTGTGCATGAGATGCCTGGAAGCGATGCTTATCCTCACGAGGGAAACCACACTACTGGGGCCTTCCCCAGTCCAGGCATGTACCCCAGCAGCCACCATCTCCCGGTGTCCTTCCCCACCCCACCCCACCCCCAGTTCATTCAGCTCTAAACACATAGAGGGGTCTATCCCCGGGGTCCAGGCATAGAGGAAGGGTGGGACACCAGCTTTGGAGATCAAGGCCCCCAGTGGCCTGCAGGTATTCAGGACTAAACTGGGAGGTAGATCAATCTAAGCAGAACCAACACAGGAAGGAGGGTGCAAGCGAGGCTGTGACTTGCATCCAGAGGTCGCTCTGAGAGGTTCTCAGTTCCAAGTGTGATTGGAAGGGAAGAAACTCAGGACCTTCGCTGCCGTGAGCCAGCCACTGGATCCTGGGGTGGGACTTAGTTCCTCACCCCCGGGACAGGAGAGAAGAGGTTGCTGAAGTGTCAGGCAAGACAAGACTGGCGCAGAAAAAAATGAATGAACGGACGAATATTTTGAAAAATTTAAATAAGAAGAAGTCTGATTCAGAATCTGAGCAGGGCTGTATCTCCGGATGGGACATCAGAGGGCAGGGCAACAGGGGAAGAGGGAATGTGGGCAGGGGGGGTGGTCCTAACACTGGCTGAGTCCGTATCATGTGGCAGCAATCATTGTGTGAGACTCCCTCTCCACATGTATCTCTGTAGCGCCCCCTGCCCCCCGCCAAGGGAGACAACACGATCGGTAGGGTCAAGTAGTATCTTCCATATTTTACAGATGAGGAAACAGAGGCTCAGAGAGGTTAGTGATACACTCATCACCACACAGATAGTGAAAGCTGATGAAGGAATGGGCATCCCACTCATCTCAGTTCTCACCCCACTCCCGCCACTCATGGTTCCCTGAGGGTCCTCTCTACATGCCTTGGCGCTAGCTGCTTTTCCCCCCGGATCCCCCTCTCTCCACCATCCCTGGAAAGTCCTGTTGACGTTTACAAAAGCCCCCTCAGAGTCATGTCCTCTAGGAAGACTATCCTTTGCCTACCTTTTTCATTCATTTATTCATCCTTTTAGCATCCTTTTCTTTAATGCCTGTCATGTACCAGGCACACCACTGGACACAGAGACATAGCAGGAAGCAAATCAGATGTGGACCCAACCCCCATGGAACCAAGAGTGTAATGAGAAGACAGATATTAAACCAAGAGCCAGGCACATAGTGACATAATGGCCACTGTAGAGAGCGTATAGAAAGGGCACTTAATTGGATTGTATCCAGGACGACTTCTTTGAAGGAGTGGCATTCACGTTTTGAGCTGAAGGATGAGGCATGCTGATGACAGTGGCACTGACATTATTGAGTACCTCCTCCATTCCAGGCATTTTCCAAGTGCTTTGTGTGCGTTAGCTCATTTCATCTTTACAGCAAGCCTATGAGATGGCACTATTATTAGGCCCATTTTACAGAGGAGGAAACTGAGGCACTGAGAGGTGAACTAACTTGCCCCAAATCACTCAGCTAGTAAGTATTAGCTTATTAGCTAATTAGTCAGTATTTACTTGTATACAACCACCTGATTGCCCTTAGAGGGAGAAAAGGAAGAAAGAACATTGTGAAGGTTCTGGAAAAATCATAATCAAAGAGGAAAAGGTAGAGATGGGGGGGGTGGAGATGCTGAGCCCCTGGGCCCTGGAAGGGCTCTAGATTTTGTTCTAAGTGTAAGAGCCATCCATCCATTGAAGGGATGTGAGGGAGTGACACGGTTAGATTTGCAGGTTAAAAAGTATAAGGTTGAGCAGTTACTGTTGTTTGAACCGTCACTTGGTGATGAAGGTGTGTTTTGTTTTGATTGGTTTAGAAGACTGTAATTTTTAAAAAGTGTAAGGTTGCTTTAGTGAACAGTTGTGTGTAAGGAGGGTGTCGGAGCACAGCTCCAGGGTGGGGTGGGGATGCAGCTTAGAAGTCAGCTTTAGTAGTTTAGGAAAAAGGGAGGGACAATGAGAGAGGCAGGAGGAAGGGAAAGAGGGAGAGAGAGAAAGAGAGGCTGAGTCACTCCCTCTGGCTGATGCTGCACCTTCTCCAGGTATTTTGTGTTGTAACTGATGGATTAAGTCCTTGTCCTTCCTGGGCAGGGAACCCCAGGAGGGTGGCAGTTTTGAGCTGTTCGCCCACCTCTGCATCGGCAGCAGCTGGCATGGGGCCTGCCCCCGAACAGCCAATATTTGTTGACTGCCTGAATGAATTATGAATAAAGGACTTAATGACAATAAGCCATTCCCTTTGGCTCAACAGAATCCACCTCTAAATCCTACCACCTGCTTGGTACCCAGAACCTTCCTCAGAAAGTACACCAAACTGGGGTCTGCTCCTTACCCAAACAATAGGGAAAAGTAGCCCTCAAGCTGGGCACACGGCATCCTGTAGGGAAAATGACAGGCTGATGGAGCATCGCCTCATTTTCCTGGAAGGTAGTGGGGATGCCGTCTGTGGCTGTCTTGGCTGGCAGTGGTTCCCTTCTGCCTCTGGGCTCATGGCAAAGTAGATGTGCGGGCAGGGCGGCCAGCTTTGTCTTTCAGGTGAAGAGGGAGGGCTGCCTTGTCAGTAAGTCAAATCGGTTCTCAGATTCAGGATGCGATATTTATCAGGGTGGTGGCAGCATGCAAACGTGAGCCTGGCTTCTTGGGTGTTCTGCAGATGCCGTCACTGTTGCTACAGCACACAACTGCTCGAGTAGAACTGTGGCCAGAAAGCTTCCAACTAGAACCGACTCAGACGCCAAATCTCTGACAGCCAGAGAGCCGGTGGGACTTGTGTTGGCTAAGGAGAGAGGCTCCTTTGGCATGAGACCCCATCCAGGATGCGGGGAAATCAGAAAGCCAGCCTTCAATGCAGAGGTACCTTACGATGGCAGAGGAGAGCATAACTGTTCAGAGGCCCGTCCTTGACACCAGATTTGGGAATCGAGAGATCTGCATTGCTGAAGAAGTCATCACAATATCTCTGAAGGAGCAGGCTCTTTAGATGTCACAATAAAATTCTCTGGGCAAAAATTCCTCCAATTTTCAGGAGTCTATTGATGGTGCAAAGCAGGAGTTGGCAAACTATGGCCCACTGGCCAAGTCGGCTTGCTGCCTGTTTTCTCTATGGCCTGTGAGCTGAGAATGTCTTTTACATTTTTAAATCGTTGAAAGCAAATCAAAAGAAGAGTAATGTTTTGTAGCATGCAGAAATTCTATCAAATTCAAATTTTGGTATCCATAAATAAAGTTTCGTTGGAACGCAGCTGCACCCATTTGCTTAGGTATTGTAAGCAAAGCAGCAGATTGGAGAAGCGGCATCAACCTCCAAATGGCCTGCAGATTCTAAAACGTTTACTGTCTGGTCCTTCACAGAAGAAGTTTGCCGATCCCTGATTTGCATGCCCAATTCTTGTGTCTGTGAATATGAGTCCTTCTCTGTGTTTCAGTGGGGCCGGGGCGCCCCTGGGGGTGGTACCTGGGGGAGTGAGAATGGAGGTGAAGGCTGTGTGTCCACAGAAGGAGTGCGGGTCTAGGAAGGAGCAGGTCGAGATGAAGAATGATGTCTGCACGGTGGTTCTCGACTGCTAAGTGTGTGCCAGTGTGTGTGTGTGTGTGTGTGTGTGTGTGTGTGTGTGTGTGTGTGTGTGTGTGTGTGTGTGTGTGTGTGTGTGTACATGCGCGAGACGGAGCAGGGAATCAGAGCAAGATCAATATTTTTGCAAAGTGTGTTCCAGGTAATACTGGCTCCGGGACATGGTAGGTGTGACTTTGTAGAAATGGATTTGGCGGTCAGGTAAGCATGGGAAGCACGCGGGAAACAAAGCAAGGCAGGTTTCTTCCCCACAGGCCTTGTGAGGACTTTTATAAGCTTACCTTCGTCATGATTTTCTGAAAGGGGGATGTCAGAAAAAGCATTTTACAACCTATTTGATCGTAGAGAATATTTAATATTTCATGAGCCAGTGATACCAAATGGCCCCCATGTGCTGTATCTACCATAGGTCATCTGCTGCTGGGACTTCTACTTACCTAAAAGAACTGGAAGGCTATCGCAAGAGGAATTCCAGTCATCTGGTCCATTGGTCAGTGGGCAACATTGATACTCATTGTGTTCTAAGACCCACCTCAGTCCCTGTATCTCAAGGAGAGGTTTCACTGGGGGGGCATTTGGAAATTGGGGCTAGTGTCAGGAGTGGCAGATGGGAACCTTTGCTGAGAAAATCAGACTATCCCATTACTATTCAAAGGGTGACCCATGAATCTATGGACCAAACTCCCTTCTCTGAGAAGCAGGCTTTCACCTGGGACATGTACCAGGATTCTGAGAACCTGATCAATCAGAGGGCGTGGCGGAACTGACCCACCATCTGCAGAGGTTTCCTGGGGCAAAGTCAGTATCACAAATCAGAAACATAGACCCACTGGAATAGCAATCTGAAGGAGCTAAGCAAAGAGGAATAATAATAATAATAAAGAAAGATGGCCCTTGAGAGAACTCAGAAGCGTCAGACCAGGGCAACAGGGATCAGGGGAAAAAAATGTTGAGGGAATCAACTCAGGATTGGGTCCCAGGATCCAGAGCTTAATCTGATGGACTGAGGACCTGAGGTTGGCAAAGGCAGATGCAAAATTATATCTAAGAAGGAGTATGGAGGGCCAAAGTGAATGTCGTCAGGTCTCAGGGATTAATACAGAGCTGAAAGCAAAAGCCCCCCAATCCAGGAGATGGATAGAGGAGGAACAGATCAAAAAATGAGGAGCCAAGCTGAGAAGAGACTCACAGATTCAATAGTGCTGCCATGATGCCCAGAGCATCACGTGCCTCTTTGGGGCACCTGCCGCCAGAATGGCCTGATTTCAAGTTGCAGAGTTCTTGTGGCCCTGGACTGATGGGCAGCCTTTTAAAGCATGGCCTCCTCCATCCTCTGCACCAGCAAAGCCCTGGTCACGAGCAAAGGCTCTTGCTTGTGGCGTCTTAACCTTGATCTCCGTCCGTTCTCCTTCTCTGGGTTCCCCTTCCGGCCCTCGTTCACTCATTCCTTTGTGGATGCACTGCGTACTTAGCCTGTGCAGAGCAGCGTGCCAAGTGGGTTGTGGTACCCAAGCGGTGGGTCCCTACCACATATAAAAGAAATTCACTCCAATCCCAGACCAGAGACTCACTTTGTAGGAGGGGGTTGGGCTGCAGGAGCAGGGTTTTGAATATCTGTCTCATCTCAGCAACAGAGTTACCTTCCCCCAAGCGTTTCCCTGTGTGTTTACAATGGTGCAATTAAATGTCTGGATAAACAACAGTTATTAAATGGGTAAATAGATTCCTAATGCTAAGCAGAGCCCGAGCCTCCTGACACGTTTGCTGGACTCATTTGTTTATTTAGGTCTTGGGGAAACTGGCACATGCGGATAATAACAGGCAAGTTCTGACACATCTTTCTGGCTGTTTAAACAGGGAAAGGTCTGGGGCTGACTTCGAGGGGAGATGACAGGGAGGGAGGCTGCTGTGAGTATTTTTAGATCTCCCCTCACAAAAATCACTCACATGCAAATACCGGGATCTCTTTCAATGCTTCTCTTTGGGCTATTAAAGCTGTGGAAATCACACAGTTGAGCTACCTTTCCACCTCATGCTGGTTATCTTCAAATAAAAGGCTTCTGGGCTGTAGTCTAATCTGAATAGATGGTTTGCCAAATTAAAAAAATGCCCGTTATGATAATTAGGAGAACGTACTTGTGGAGTTTGCAAGCCTTTATCTTTCTTACTGCTGGTGAATTGGAGGACACATTTATCTTGCTAGGGCTTGCTTGTCTGAATGGAAAGCAGGCGAGGGAAATATGGATTTTGTGGGTGAAATGAATTTTCTGTCAGAGAAAACAGATTTCTGTTCTTGTGATAAATTTGAAGCCGAAGCCTTTAAACAAACAAAAAGAAAATGTGTCAGCCTTGGCCAGGGCTTTCATGTCCTTATTTCAGTGATTTCATCTTCTAGGAGTAAAATTAGGTGTCTGCTTCATCAACCACAGTGAACTGCCACGCCGTGGGGTACGTGCTTGGAGCTCTCTGGCCATATGTCATGCTGCAACTACATCCCCGTTTGGGAAGATCTAAGATGTGGGAATCCATATTCACATAGACCCGCCCACCCTCCCTCCTTCCACCACACACGTACACAGAGGGAAACAGCCTGGCTTTACTTATGCATGGAAAGCTGGAATTGCGTTTATGTCTAACTTTTAGTTACACAGGTTTCCTCTCTTTACCCTAATGTTTTCAGGGTTAGTGTTAGGGTTAGTTAGGGTTAGGGTTAGGGTTAAAAATAGAGATCAGAGATGTGGAGTGCTTAGAAATTCCTATGTGCATTACCAAGAGAAACAGAGTTTCTCTGTTAGCCAAGCTGAAGGACTCTAGACCTTCAGGATAACTTCCTTTTCCTTCAGCATATCCTCATCATTGAGAACAAAGGACCAACTTATGTAGATGCATGAAAGAGAGTGGTTTACCAGTTATCCAAAGGCGGTGCTTACGCTGAAGATTTCTTTTATTTTGGTCAAGATGGTCAAGATTTACTTTGACCTTGACCTTAAAAACAAGGTCAAGGAAGAAGCATGAGGCTGTCGGTGTGCCTCCAGTTCTTTGCTGGAGTTTTTTCAAGGGGCTGAGGATTCATTATGCAGTTGCCTGCCCTTCACTCCCATCCCTCACAGAAGAGCCCAGGACAAGAAGGGAAACTGTCAGAAGCATTGAGCATGGACACCGAAGGGTCAACAGCCGCATGTCCCTGACCCCTAGGCCAACAGCAGACAAGTGCTAGGTTTTCATTTAACTGTTCTCTTTGTTTCTCCTTCTGTTTCTAGAGGATCTCCTGACTGAAGTAACTGAGTTACTATTTCAAATCAGGAAAAGAACAAAGATTGGGAAACAATTCAGGGAAAACTGGGGAGCTGACACTTTATGTATTCCTGTAATTGAAACGGGCCCGGCACACTTTTCGGAGAAAATTCCTCACGCTGCTTAGAGATGGACCCTTGGTTCACCTTCTCTGTGGGCCGGGTGGCTGGCAACTTAGAAAGCCTATCTCTCCAGTGTTCTCAAACTTCATATTTACTTTGTTTTTAAAGGCTAGAGATCTGATTTGCTCAGGAAATCAAAATGCATACCTGCCCTCCAGGCCTTTTCCAAAGAACTATCAATTGTCTAATTTTTGCCAAAGCTAGCCTGAAAAAAACGCTATTTTGAAGAATGATTTGAATAATATGTGGTTCCTACATCCCTCCAGATCAGCTCGATCCAACAGAACTTTCCGTGATGTTGGAAATGCTCGATGTCTGTGCTGTCCAGAACACATGAGGCTATTGAGCATTTGCAGACGAGAAGCTAAATGTTAGATTTTATTGGCTTTTAGTTAATTTAAACTTAAATAGCCATGTGTAGCCAGTAGCTGTCATATTGGACAATGCAGTTCTGGATAATATCAGTGGAAGAGCCGCTGTTTATTGAGTGCATAGTGTGTCAGGCGGTGAGCTGAGCATCTCCAATGTATCGTGTCCTTTAATCCTCATGTCAGTTTTATATATATTTATATATATAAATTATATATAAATTATATATATATATATAAAAAATATTTTTACTGAAGATTAAAGCTTAAAGATGTTGTGTACTTTCCAGGGTCCCTCACATAATCAGTGGTAGACCTGGGGTTTGAATCCATGTCTAGTTGACCCCAAACCCGCCCATGTGTCTCACCCCATGTTTTAGTTGAACTTGATGCAAAAGCAAGACAAAACACAAGGATGCCCTTTGACCATACTTCACTGCCTACACTGATTTTACTGGGTTTCACTTTATGTAATTTGTACTATGCAGACAATAGTCTCTTTTCATTGAACAAATATAAAATTGTATTATAACATTTAATATTTTGTCAAGCCATACATGCCTCCTCGAAATTTTAGTTTACTCACCTCTCCTCTCAATCCGAGTTAACAATTCGCTTTATCTGAGCTGTCCTTGAACATCTGCTCTTGACTTGAATTGGAGAAAGTGTCTTACAAAAAGGGATTACGCATCTTGTGGAGAGGTTGGAAAGGATGTAGTTTGTTATACTATACCACATCCCACATCCCCATTATGAATACCCATGGGATAAACTGATTTCAGACCTAAACACCAAGAGGACTGCTGTTAACTGGGAGATGGCATGCCTTTTCCAATGCTAATAATGCAACTGACTCTATTACCCTTTATGCTTTGGCCACCAGGGACCTCAGAGCCAAGTTTTTCATTTCCTTTCAAAAACTATTTAGGAAGCTGTGATTTGTATGCCTGTTTTAACTTTCTCCTTTGACTCAGTCTTCCCCCAAGCCTGTATTTCATCTTTTCATTACATCGGTATATCTGCATGATAAGCTCCAAATCCTTTGCGCAGTGTGCGGGTCTAGAAAGTTCCGAATTGTGACCCCATGAAAAGCTCAGTCTCATCTTTGGTGAGCATGGGATCACCCAAAACACCCTAAAGCCAATGTGTTTTATTTATAGAACAGTGACCATTTCTCCTTCACAGGGAAGATTTAGGAAGAGGGAACGTCCAGAAAGAGTAACCATTTGGCGCCAGAACAGGTGCTGTACAGATACCATCTTTGGCCTGAAAGAGTGGAAAGATGGAATTAAGCAGGCAGAGAGTATAAATGATGGTGTACAACCTGGCTCTCAGAATTTCAGATGATGAGAGCACCAATTCTGTTGCTCTCCGTCATAACCAGTCCCTGCGATGTTTTTAATAAACTCCAGCTGGAAGTTTCCTGATTCATTATCTGCATCCAGTGGTGGCATCAGAACTGGGGAATCATTTAAGGAGTAACAGAAGCAGAACAAGTCCGAATCCCCAGATCCATCCGGGAAGGCAGGAAGGTAGCCATTCGGCTTGGGCGGGTGGGGACTGCTTTCAACCCAAAGAGGCAGAGCATATGTTAAAAAAAAATACAGTGGAAGCAATTTAATTATCTCACCCGTGGATATGTTGGTGGGAAAATTAATATTTGAAGGGCAGAAATGTGTGAGAGGGTGTGATGACAGGTATGGTCATCATATAAATGGGTAAAACCATGAGGCAAACAGGGACTTCAGCGTGTGGCAAGGAGTTGAATTGAATTGAATTGAACCACATTTAGTGCTTTTTAAATCAGTGCCCAGTCCATATAAGAATGTTGACTTAGGTAGCCTGGCCCAGTTCAAGCACAGAAGAAAGCATCTCAGGAGAAGTAAACCCAGCTCCCAGCTCTCTTCTTCTGAACTATCAGATCATCAAGAGGCAGCCCATGAAATAAGAGGAAAGTGGTCATCTAAAGCCATGCTACCCAGAGTGTGCTCCTGAACTAGCAGCTTCAGCGTCACCTGAGAGCTTGTTAGAAGTGCACCCTCTCTAGCCCTACCCCAGACCTTCTGAACCGGGATCGACATTTTAACCACATCCCCAGGTTATTCCTTTGCCCGTTAAGTGTTGAGAAGCACTGTTCTCACGCAGCTTCCTCAGGACTCTGAAGTCTGTGACGGTATCTTAGGGCATCCCAGGCACCCATCTGTGCACTTATTTGTGAAACATTTACCAAGCATCTTCAAGGAGCAGGGAATGTTCTGAGCACTGTGGGGATGCAAAGAGGCACATGACTTTGTCTCAGTCTTGAAGTTTAAAGTCTGAGTGAGAAGTAGGAGGAAAAAACCACATATACATGTGGAAACAAGTGGAAAAAATAAATGTCATAAAAAGTGACAAAACGGGGGGTTGGAAGGAAGGATGGATTGTGTTGGATCAGGAAGTCAAGCAGAGTGTTTAGGAGCTGGGGCTGCAGAGAGCAGAGCTGGTGGCGCCAGAACAGAGGCAGGTGGTCCGACGTAGTCCCAGTGCCTCCCCCTGAGATGCGGCGCGTCTTCTCGCTTGCTGGCTACCTCTCCCTCCGAGCAGGTGACGGATTCTCATTTTTCTTCTCTCTTTATCTCCCCCGAGAAAATCTGTCACCGACTCCTTCCTTCATCAGATCTTAAATGAATGAGATCAGCTTCAAGTGTAGTCCTTTGGGCCAGATTTTGATAGACATCAAAACTTTCTGATGAAGTAGAATTCTAAGCCACGGTTAGTGTATTGCAAATGTCCTTTCCTCAAAGGTTTTTCCATCTCACCACTTAGGCCATCGCTCATTCTTTCTGTGTAGGCAGTTGACGGAAGAGATCCTTTTCTTTGAGAGACAGTACAGCATGGTAGTTAAAGGGCAGCTTCTGGAGTCAGACCAAGTTAGCCGTATAACCTTGGGAAAGTTTCTTAACTGCTCTGCGCTTCCCTTCCCCATCCATACGGTGGGAATAAAAATGCATATCCCAAGAAGGTGTTTGCAAAATTAAAAAATGCTATATGGAAAGCACTTGGAACAGTTCTTGGCATGAGACAAACATCAGGTTCAATAATTATCCTCCCCCCAAAGTTTCCTAAAATTTCATAAGAGCAAGAGTCACCCGGAATGTGTGGGTTTTTTTAATTAATTTTTATTGGAGTGTGGTTGCTTTACGATGTTGTGTTAGCCTCCACCGCACAACAAAATGAATCAGCCACACACATACAGATATCCCCTTCCTTTTGGACTTCCGTCCCATTTAGGTTACCACAGTGCATTAGGTAGAGTCCCCTGTGCTGTACAGCATGTTCCCCTCAGTTGTCTATTTTATACATAGTATCAATAATGTATATGTGTCAACCCCAGTCTCCCAGTTCCTCCCACCCCACCCCTTTCCCCCTTGGTATCCATGCATTTGTTCTCTACGTCTGTGTCACTATTTCTGCCTTGTGAATAGGATCATCTATACCATTTTTCTAGATTCCACATATATGCGTTATTATACAATATTTGCTTTTCTCTTTCTGACTTACTTCACTCTGTGACACTCTCTAGGTCCATCCACGTCTCTACAAATGACCCAATCTCATTCCGTTTTATGGCTGAGTAATATTCCACTGTATATATGTACCACATCTTCTTTATCCATTCCTCTGCTGATGGACATTTAGGCTGCTCCCACGTCCTGGCTATTGTGAGTAATGCTTGGCATGTGTTTTAAGGACATCGTTTCCAGGATTGTCTCCCCAGAATTCTGACACTGTGGATGTGAGTGGTCCCTGGAATTTACATGTTTAACAAATACCTCTTGTAATTCCTATTGTCCGGGAAGTTGAAGAGATACCTTTTCTAACATGCCTGTCCCCCTCGAAGTGGATAAGGCAGCTGGAGTTGTTTCCTTTCTTTTCTGTAGGGAATCAGTGTCTGTTTCTTGGGCAAGCTGTGCTGGGAATCTGTACACACCGAAGGAGGCAATGATGCAAAGTGAAAAGTACAAAAGCTTTGCAGTCAGACGGACCTTGGTCCCCAACGCGACTCTCTCCCCCTGGAGATGTGACGGATCCTGCTTGGAGAAGAGCTGATACCCTGCAAATCCCAATGTGCAAAGGGAGTGGTGCGCTTTGAACGGAGCTTCCCCGGGGCATGGCAGCAGCAAGGCAAAGCTGACAGAATGTTCCAGTTTGGGAGCTTGGGAGGGTCTGGCCAGGGAGTAAGTGTAACCAGGGAGACAGGGGTCAAGGCCTGAGATGCAAATGAGGCTGAAGAGGTCATAGAGTCAGCCCAGGTGAAGCAGGCAATAGAGCTTAGAGGACCAGCTGAGGACAGAAGGGGCAGGCATGTCTCTGTGAGCGTGGATCAGAGTCCAGGACATCTGAGTGGAGAGAACAAGTGACACCACCCATTGGGAGGCCCTGGTGTCAGCCAGTTCTAGAGTAGAAGCTGTTTGCTCAATGCCCTCTTTCATGCCGAGTCCAACCACAGTGTGGTCGCCCAGTGTTTGTGCGGACCCAGATGGGCTGCCATGTTCAGCTGCGCAGGTTGTGTACTGCCCAACCCTAGGGAGCATCATTCACACTATAGTCTATGGAAAGAACATTCTTTCGAATTGTCCACTACACAACCTATACAATCATATATGGCAGCCGTGGTCACCGTGAGACTAGCAGGGTGACTTGTTTTTGATTCACACCAGAGCAGAGGTACCAGGCCACCTCACCCAATGGCACCCCAGGACCCCTGCAGTAGGCCGGCAGTTTGGAAAGGGGCAAAAGCAGAAAATGAAGTGTTGCAGGAGTTTGTGGAACCAACCCAGGCAGGTGGCCAGTGTGACACACTCCAAGAGGTCCGACCTGCAGGAAGGGGCGGGTCCCTTATTTCTCTGTGCCTGTGGGGATGTTCACATTGTAGCCACCGAACAGCACCTGTCCATATACGCACAATGATGCTTCTTAGCCTCCTCTTTCCTTTATTTTCCTCCTTGATATTTATCACCATCTAACATTCTATAGGTTTTATTTTTTAAAGATATTTCCCCCAACTAGAATGAAAGCTCAACCAGTCCCTGGTACATGGTTAACATTCAATAAATAATTGTGTCCTGTGAAAGGAAGGAAGTCAGGGAGGAAAGAGGGAGGGAGGGAGGGAGGGAGGGAGGGAGGAATACACATATATGTCTCTGAGTTAAACAAAGGCTCTAACCTAGGCCTGGGGGTACAGGGAACAAGTTCACCTGCAAAGAAGAAGGAGCAGGGCTTCCCTGGTGGCACAGTGGTTGAGAGTCCGCCTGCCGATGCAGGGGACGCGGGTTCGTGCCCCGGTCCGGGAAGATCCCACATGCCGCGGAGCGGCTGGGCCTGTGAGTCATGGCCGCTGAGCCTGCGCGTCCGGAGCCTGTGCTCCGCAACGGGAGAGGCCACAACAGTGAGAGGCCCGCGTACCGCAAAAAAAAAAAAAAAAAAAAAAAAAAAAAAGAAGAAGGAGCAGAAAGAACTAAGTAGAAGTCAAGGTGTTTGTCAAATGTGTTGGGGATCAGGGCAGAACTCCTGTCCCACTGGGACCTCTTGGTAGAAATCCAGGCACGAGCCCTGGAAGAAAGGGCGCTGTTCCCTTGCTGATCTGGTGAGGGAACTGCACCCTTTCTTCCAGAAACAGAGTTACAGATACAGAAAACAAACATGGGTACCAGGGGATAAGAGGCGGGGAGGGATAAACTGGAAGATAGGGATTGACATATACACACAACTATATATAAAATAGACAACTAATAAGCACCTACTGTATAGCACAGGGAACGCTACTCAATACTCTGTAATGGCCTATATGGGAAAAGAATTTTAAACAGAGCGGTTAGATGTATTTGTATAACTGATTCACTTTGCTGTACATCTGAAACTAACACAACATTGTAAATCAACTATACGCCAATAAAATTTTGAAAAAAAAAAGACAAAAGAAAAGAAAGAAAGGGTGCAGTTCCAAGGGCGCAGGGTTTCCGGGTCCCACTGAGACCCCCCCCAGGCCCAGCTCCCTCCCGCTGGGATCGGTCTGCTCAGGAAGCAGCCTGATGATGTCTCCAGGACCTACAGCTGTGCCAGGCTCAGTCCTCTCATCCCTGGGCTGGTTTGCCTCCCAGCCCTTGCAAACAGCGGAGAGAGCTGGCGGCTTTGCTGCCGAAAGGGAGCCGCAAATGAGCTCTTTGTAGGATTGCTGAAAACCAGGGATGTGATGACCTTTAAGCAGAGCCCACAGCACATTCCTGAAGACGATTTCTTCCACCGCCTTCGGAGCACACAGACAGACAAGTGAACAAGCAAACAAACCCAACCTCGGTGCCCGTCGGGACGCCAGGTGCTGGATGTGTGTTAATTGCATGAACCGTCTGATCTGCTTGATGGCTTTGACTTGTGCTTTGGGGTGTCCCATCAAGATTTCTTAAACACAAATTGATCTCTGTTAATTCACGCGTCAGCGCTGAATATTTTGACACGTAACACCTCCTCCCTTCGGAAAATCTGTGCAGGCTGGCGCAGCCAGTGGGGACCAGATAATCTCCTCCCTTCTCCTCTGCGATGTTCCCTGAGCCCCAAAATTCCTGCCTAGACCCCTCGTCTAGGGATTCTTTCTACACTATATCTTAGCCTGTTTTTCTCGGCTCCTTCTGCCCCAACTTTCTTTCACTCTTCAATTTTTGTTCCAAGACCTAGTTCCTTCTCTTACCGCCTCACCTCTAATCCCCTACCCCCTCTTGTCCTTTTCTCACTTCATTTTCTTCTCTCCTGCACTGAGAAAACCCACATCTTGTCTTCCCGCTCTGTCACCCGTCTGCCCCTCCAGCCCAGCTTCCATCTCCTTAACTGCCACCTTCTACCATCACCTCTGCTTCTTCTCCCCCTTTGCACGCTGCAATTTCCCCTTCTTTTGGGTTCTCTCTCTCCTTGGCCTCTATGCCCCTGCTCAGCCAGCCTGTGGGTGAGAGATGCTCGCACGCTGAGCACTGAGATTAGGAGGCAGCTACTAAAATGTGATTGGGAAAACCCTGACCTCGTTCCCTGTTGCAAGCACTGAGCAGTGTCCCCAGAGGCCGGGAACACAAACTCAGTCAGAGCAGAAAAAGTATATCCAAAGCCCAGTCTCCCAAGTAGCCTCCTGTCTTGCAGGCAAGTAGAACCAGGAAAGCGCAAACTCATGCCTCAGCAAATTACCTTGGTCAGGCACTCTGAGCGGCAGTTAGCATTTATCAGAATAAAATATCCCTTGGGTGAGTGAACGACTCCATCCATAACCCTGTACACAGAATAGAGCTTCCCACCAAGACGCATGTTTGTTACTAATGATGAATCATGGACCGACCAAATTAGACAGAAATCTGAAGTCATGACAACAGCAATTATAAGGTAAATCTATAACATATATACATCAAGGTAGCAAGATGCAAATGGACCTCCTAACCTATTCCCCAAGCAACTTCGCATTGCTGTCTCATTTCATTCTCCCTGAGCCTGCAGGAGACCTCATCCCGCTCTCTGCATACTCTGTACTGGTCACACCAGGTGTTTCCCCCATCATCTCAGAGGCTTTCTCAGCTCCACTTGCCCTCACATCTGCCTGGAAACATCCCCGTGAACTGCCGTGCCTAACCTTGCTGTAGGAACACCCAGGGCCCCACTGCCATGTGAATCCAGGCTCTCATTTAAGGTAGGAGGAGCCATGCCCTTGTCATGGGAGAGATTGTAAAACCGCCCAGGACATCGCTCTCCTGCCCTGGGCAGACTGGGGCTCCAGGACGTGGCTTAGTGGAACAGATGAGCGGGATCTTTGAGGTTAATTCTGAACAGACCACGTGCTCCCATCTCTTGGCCTCAGTTTCCTCAGCTGGAAAGTAGGGATCAGTAACACCTCCAACAAAGCGTAGTTTTGGGCTTTATGCTTTTAAGTGTCATTGTCTTTATTTGTTTTCAAAAAGTCATGTGAAAATTACGAGGAAGAAAATAACGATAGTAATAATAAAAAAAAATAATCTAAAATCCTACCGCCTTGAGATATCTGCCATTTTACCTTTCGGATACTGAACCCTTGAGCCTCTTTTTTTTTTTTTTTTTTAATCCATGGCATCTTTTTATTTATTTATTTATTTCTGGCTGTGTTGGGTCTTCGTTTTGTGCGAGGGCTTTCTCCAGTTGCGGCAAGTGGGGGCCAGTCTTCATCGCAGTGCACGGGCCTCTCACTATCGCGGCCTCTCTTGTTGCGGAGCACAGGCTCCAGACGTGCAGGCTCAGTAGTCGTGGCTCACGGGCCTAGTTGCTCCGCGGCATGTGGGATCTTCCCAGACCAGGGCTCAAACCTGTGTCCCCTGCATCGGCAGGCAGATTCTCAGCCACTGCGCCACCAGGGAAGCCCCCTTGAGCCTCTTTTTATGAGCACACATATCTTTGTGTTTTGGGCGGATGGAATGACAAAGTTGATTAGATGCTTAGCACATGCCTGGCAGATAGACACATCCAGTAGAGGCAGACTAACTACGGCCTCCTTCTCACCATCACCAGATTGGGAGACCACATCCAGACAGATGTGGTGGAAGCAGCTTAGAATTTGAAGCAAGACTACATGGATTTGGGTCCAGATTCTGCCCCATACAAGACAGGTCATTGGAACTGCAAAGTCTCTTGGTGTGTTTCCTCATCTGAATAATGAGATAACGGCAGGTGCTTTGTGACAGCCGCTACCGTCAGGCTGGCTCCGATGTGAGTCGTGGCTCTGCCACTGACTGACTCTGTGACTTTGGAGCAAGCGTTTTTGTTTGTTTGTTTGTTTTGGTTTGTTTTTTTGACCCACTTAGCCTTGGTTTTCTCACACACAAAATGCTATTAATAGCCTACGTCATAGGGATTCACCAGGGATGAAGTACGCATGGCACTCAGCACAGTCCACGGCAGACCTCCAATAAACTCAAACAGGTAGCAGAAGTAGAAGCAGCAGCACCAGCAGTGATAGAATCAGCACTTCACTGCATTATTGAGAGAATAAAATGAAACAATGCCAACAAAAATTTCGAAAAGTGCTTTACACGTATTTGTCATGATTACCCCTGTCAACGGATGCTATATGTACATGGCTATTTGATTAGAAAAACCTATGAATCACTGTAGATATTTCTTGCCCAGCAAAAACTAAAATAGGCTGGAGAGATTTTAGGGTCAGGGTAAGAGCGTTAACATTTCAATTTAAGGCTCCCCCTCATTTTTTATTCATTATTTTCACAAAAACCTTGTAACACTTACTGTTTGAAAAGCATTTTATGAGTTGCTTCGAAGACTATGGGTGGAATTAAAAACCTCCCCTCTTGTCAAAGCCCAGTTCTGGGCAGTTAATGAATGTGCATTATGTCATTTAGTCCCAACAGTTAAGAGAGGTTGTTGATCCAGATCCCCTCCTACAGATGAAGGAACAGGTGAATGGGGATGAATTTGCCCAAGGTTACGGAGCTGGGAAGAGGAAGGCCTTGGAGTCATGTCTTTGAGCCCATGACCTTTGCACTCCATCATACAGAAGCTCCTAGCAGACGCCTTTGCCTCTGTGTAGGTTACACACCAACGGCCCGACCCATGGCACCTACACAACTCAGAACCACAACACAGCATGAGTGTTTCCTTAAGCCCCTGTGATTTTTAAAGAGAGGTATTTTCTTTTCTCTAAATGGAAAATATAAAGGTGTTACAAGGCACCCAAGATATCTGTGAATTCAAAACACCAGTTGTGACATTTTTCAGTTTTTGACTTCAAAATATTTACTTCTGACTGACAGCACCTAAAAGCCCATTTCTTGGGTTGAGTGTAATTAAACTCCATGATTTTGACTGCAACTGGTGCAAACTCACCACCGTCTCGCAGCCTGGAAGTTGGCTGGTCTTCTAGCCACTCCCCACCTCTGTAGTATTCTGTTGTTCTCAAAGCAAAACGGAAGCAGGGAGTGGAGGGGATGGGGACCATGGCTGTGGCCCAGAGACCTGTGTAGAGCACTTAAAAGGCAGGAGGCAGCAAAGGACAATGAAGAATGGGGTCAAGGGAGATCTGAGGCCAGGACCTGCTCCATCACTCCTAGTTGTGTGAGGGGAATTCCCTGGCGGTCCAGTGGTTAGGAGTCTGTGCTTTCACGGTCGAGGGCCCAGGTTTGATCCCTGGTTGGGAAACTAAGATCCCACAAGCCTTGCAGCACCTCCAAAAAAAAAAAAAAAAATACTACCTGTGTGACCTAGAACCCATCCTTAACAACCCTTCATTTTCCCGTTTGTGAAGTGAGAGTAAAAGAAGTGATGAAAGATGCCCCATGAAACATATCTGAAAAGTCATTTTAAACTGTGAAAGGATTATTATTATTACCACCAGTATTAGTATTACCGTTATCTGCATGGATGCCGTAACTCCCTCTTTGCCATTGGTACAATCAGGTACACATCTGAGCCAAAGCATAAGGCCACCCCCTCAGCCTTGCTGTAACCGTGTTGTTATATACAAGGTTTGGAGACTCGCTCCTTCCTGCCTGGGAAATGCCAAAGGTTAAAGCATCAAATCTGTCTCCTCCCCAAACCTCAGCCTAACCCTTGGCTACACTACTGAATTTTTTAGTGGGCAGGGCCTTGTGGGAACCCACCGGAGGTTACCTAGCTCCTGACATAACAGGATCTCCCTAGAAGAGTCTCCCTGCACCATGAAGGGCGGGGTCCCGGTGAGGATTCTGCATCCAACGGACCTGCTGTATGTGACATTACCAACCTGATAGCCTATTACCACCCTGAGGCTCCTCATACCTTTGCAGGGCCTCAGTTTGCTCATCTGTCCAGTGGGAAATGGACTATAGCAGATCTCGGAGTGCCTTCCTTCTGACATTCTATGTTCTCTGTTCTCTATATGAGGATTCTTCCCACCTACTCCACTCTCAGGAGCAGTTAGAGCTCCTACTAAAATCCTAGCGCTTCTCCCTCCTCATTGCTCATCACCGCCCACTCTAAACACTGAATGGCAGGACCCGCTTGTTTCCCTGTCACATGGCATGAAGCCCAGGGGAGATGGATGACAATTCTGGCTCTGACACCTACTGGCTATATGATAAGGTGCTCAACCTCTCTGTGCCTCAGTTTCCTCATCTGTGAAAAGGGGTAACAATAGCACCTATCTCACAGAGTTACTGAGCAGAATAAGTGAGAAAAATGCCTGAGGAGTGTAAGCGTCATGTCTGGTGCGTGATAAATTCTCCATCAGTATGATTTGCTGATATTATTATCATTATATCATCATCATCATCTTTATCAGTCAGGGTTCAGAGAAGCAGAACCAGATAAGAGATAGACAGGTAATAGATTTATTGTCTATATATTGATTTATTATAATAGATCAATTTATGCAATCGTGGAGGATAAGTAAATGCAAGCTCTGTAGGCCAGGCAAGCCAAGCTCACGAGCAGGCTGGAATCCCCCAGGCGCGAGCCGAAATTTACTGTCCACAGGTGACAGTCGGGAGGGAAGATGGGGGAAGTGGGGAGCTGGGGGAGGAATTGCAGACCCAATGGCTGTTTGAAGTCTCTGAGCTTAAGGAAGGCCTAAGCCCTCTTTGAAAATGCTTTGCTGATTAGACCCACCCAGTAGGATCTCCCTTTTGTTTAAGGTCAACTGATTAGGGACTTCTATCACATCTGCAAAATGCTTCCACAGCAGCACCTATACAGGACTTTAATTGAATAACTGGGATGCTTCCAATGGCCGCCTTTCCCCACCTGGCTTCTAAGACCCAGTTCAGGTGTAAGTTCTTCCAGGAGGCCTTCCTTGACCTCTCAGGTTGAGTGCAGGGCACGTCTCTGGACTCAGCCCCCTTGTCACAGTATAAGGACATGGGCTTCTCCCCACGAGACTTAGAGCTGTGGGTTTAAGACTCATCTCTGAGTTTCTAAATCTCGCTGAGTGCCTGGCACAAGGAGGCACTTAATCCACCTTTGCTAAAGCAGACAGACCCAGGGACTGTCACCAAGACCCAGAGAAACTGGCTTCTCTTCCTGCCACTCAGGAGCAAACGTACAAATGCCAAGGTGGAATCTGGGCTGAAAGGGTTGCACGAAAATATCTCTTCTTGGGAGCACATGACACTTCTTGAGCTCATTCACAGGGGTGGGGTGAGCGAAACAGGAGTGAGGAGGGAAGATGCTCAGCTCCGCTGGCTGATTCACCGCTCTTTGTGTCTCGAGGGTAGTTATCAAACCTGTGGCTCACGGCTGGGGAGACGCTAGTTCAAAACCCGCTAGTCTTAAGGAAGACGTGCGGAGTGGAATTGTTAGTGTGGGGTGATTTTCTCACCAGAGGAAGGGAGGAGGGAGGAGGCCTCAGGAGAGTCTAACGTGTCAATAGCGCTGGTGACATCACCAGAAGGACACCTTCCCCCCCGCAGGCGTGGATGAGTCTGAAACTTACGTCCTTCTGGGGATTCCCCATTAGGGGAACAAATACAAAATGAAGTGCAAATGTGAGAAAAAAAATGAGAATGAGAAAAACGTGAGAAAAAATGAGACATTATTACAACAGACTACATTGAAAACTGGCTGACACATATTGCAAACACAATATCCAGAAAAATAAAGTTTTTATTAATTAGCTGCTCGAGCCACCTCTCTAATACTTTCTTCCTACCTTTTATGGCTTCATACTCTGTGATTGTGTCTTCAGAGGATAACAGTTTTGTGATGTAATTTTCTAAAGAGCGAATAGAAATATAATTCAGCCTTTTGTCTCGCCTGGTTGATCAAAAAAGATATTATTGAGAATTGGGATGCATCAAACACAGATGGAACCATCGTGTGCACCACTGTTACACGCGGGGGGCCTACAAAGTCAGGAATTCTGATATATTCTCTTTTGCAAGACTCCATTCAGAAAACAAAAGAAGCGGATGGTACATGATGGTACAAATGTATCAACGTACATACACACTAACCGATTTCTGCAAGGAGGAAAGGTCTGTTTTGACTAGGCATCAGTGGAAACTGCATCTTCTAGTATAACGATTGGAAGAATTTTCCACACGCTGGCGTCTGGCTATGTACATTTCACACCTTGTTTCTCCTCCACGACCCACATGGGCGTTGGATGCTGCGGGACCCATTCATATCACTGTACCACCCGGCTCTGCACTTCACAATGCCACACCCAGTGGGCTGGTATGGTGGGCAGGAGGGGGATTCCTGGAAGCGGTTGCTATGTCATGGTGGCCAGTAGTAACTTAACTACACATAAAGGTGACTAAAATCTCTATAGATAGATCCCAGTAAACCCAAAATAAATGGGTCCAAAATGCAGCCTCTCATGAGCCAGATGCCACAACTGTCCTAACCACTCAACACCCTCAGCGTGAAGGGAATTGTGACAGAGGAAAAATCAGAGTGGAAAGGGACAGTGGTCCTAACTGATCACGCCTAAGATCTGTTAATTCTGTACATTTCATCAAAATGTATGACCATACTGCTAGGGCTTTGCAGGAGTTTGGACGGGGCCCATAGGAGTGAGGAGTCCCCTCAGGCAGCCGCAATGCTGTACCCGCATATATGCGCGTGCGTGCGTGCACACTTAGTGTAGGACCATAGTCTTCTGCTGAATCTCACGAACAAAGCCTGTTTCCATGTCTGTAAAATGCGGATAATCATATCTTGTTGGTGGAATTAAACGAAACGATGTCATAACAGTGCTTATCTGGGTGCCTGGGCCACAGGAGTGATCGGTAAGTGTCATTATTAAGCATCGCCTCTGTGAGACGCCCCTACCCCTCAGGGGCTCAGCGGTGCTTCTCTCATCACCAGCGCTGTGCGTAACATCTTCATCTTGCCACTGCTGTGCTTGTTACTCTCCCCCCGCACCCCCAGTTGGGGTCCATTCTGAGGGCTCTGGCTTTGTCCCATTTATCTCTGAATCCTGGTAGTAGATGTCACAGAGCATGGCGTCTTCTAGAAGCTCGGGAAAGTTTAGTGGCTTTTCTTCTTTTCCTCGGACCCAATAAGTATGTTGAATGAATCCTTTTGAAACGTGTAGCGCCACCTGCTAATTGACCTTTTTATAACATGTGAATATTCTCCTAACAGCTCACTCTGGAGGGGGCCCTGGAAATCCCATCTCCCTTCCTGCTACAGACACCAGCACCGGGCTGGGTCCAGGGTCCACACCTTCTTCTGCAGGTGGGCCCTCTGTGTCCGCAGAGAGCACTTAGCCACTAACAGAGTTTGCCTCCAAGAAGGAGGTAATAGCCCCAGGCCCCTGGGGCCTTGCGTAAGTGGTCAGTCTGTCACCCAGGCAACTTCAGAAATCACTGCTGCGATGGAGATCGCAGGTGTCTTAAGGGGCAAACTTGCTTTGGTGAGCACAGTCCGTGAGCTGTGCCTGCTTCCGCATTGGCCTTATGCTCTCCTGGATTCCTCACCAGCACCTTGGAAGCGCCCATTAGCGGCCTGCAATGAGAATGCTGTCTGCAAATCAGTCTGATCCATCCATCTTTTCCAAAGATATCTAATTAGCAACTCGTCACTAAAGGAGTTCCTATCACATACAAAAGCATGTGTTTGTGAAGAGGAAACTGAACCCACCTTTGACCATAGGTTACAGTTCACGCTTCTCTCTAAATTCAGACTGAGTTAGTGTCAAATGAGCCTGATCAGTTTTGGTCCCAATTTTCTGCTGGGCCCGAAGGGTGACTTGGAGATAAGCCATCAACTCCCCAGCCCCCAGGTCTCCTCTTTCTCTCCCACTACAGCAAAATGACCCAGAGTTTAGGACGCAAGATGGTGTGGCCTGGGGCTAGAATTCCCAAGAACTGCTGACAGTGAGTAATGAAAGTTTCCTTTGACTGCAGCAAAATGGGAAAAATAAAGAGAGTAGTGAATTTTCATAAAATGGAATTTATTAAATGTAAAGGACCATTCTTTTTAAGGAGATTAAAGCCTTCTTAATTAGCTGTGTACTAAAATGCCCTTTTTTATGTGAAATGATGGTGATAGCAGGTAGTAAGTTTTTTAAGTGAAAAATAAAAAGTTGGTCCCTGATGCACTTTCAATTTTTTATTCATGTCATGTTACTAGTTCTTGACATCTAGAAATCTGGGAATCTCAATTTGAACTTAGAGTTCAAGGCCATCCTTCCCTGTACTTTGCCTGCTTCATGTGGGAGTCTCAGAGAAAAGAGGTCTGAGAAATCACCCAGTGTTTTGGGTCCCTGTTCATTCTCAGAAAGGGTAGCTCAGGCCTCTCCTTCCATTTCTGAATCAACTTTAGGGCCCTTGAACCTGCCTTTGAGTCAAGCAGGTGTTTCCACAGCCTGGTACTCGGTCTGGTCTATTCATCATGGTCAAGGTGGTGCAGGCTTGGGTCCAAACGCAGCCTCTTCTCTTACTTCCAACTGTATGATCTTGCCAAGCCCCTTAACCTCTTTCTGAGACTCAGTTTCCACACCAGGAAAGTGGAACTGCCTGGCAACATTTAGCCAAGATCGGTGAACCTGGGCAGCAAGTGTGAAGTCCCCCTCAAGGAACCCTGTGTGTAATTCAAACGCTCTTTCTTTAGTGGTAGAGTCTATCACCTCCTCTGGTGTCTTGCCATCTTCTTAAGGGCCTGGGTTTTGTTGGATTCATCGTCCCCTCTAGAACCTGTAATTTGGGGAATTTCTCATAGAAAAGTCATTTGAAAGGACTTTTAGTGGCCACTGGACCATTGGTCTAATGACCATCCCCACAAAACTCTGGTCTCTAATTCCAGATTTTGGACTCCCGAAGCCTCATTGCACCGTGTTCCACTCACAGGTAAAGCGATGCTTTCGGTGCTCTGGGCTCTCGAATGGAGGGTTCCTGCGAGTGTCTGCCAAGGGCATCTCTGGAGATGGCATGGCCCAGAGAGTCAGGTCCACTTAGAATGATTGAGTAATCTTCTCACGGAGCATCATAAATGGAAGGGACTTTGCGTTGAAGGACTGGTCCCTGTGTTCTTGCTGTTTCCCCTGAAGCCTTCACACTGTGGTTTAATGAAGCTCATGTCTGTGTATGACCTCCACAAAGAGTTGTCGGCACAGCTCCACTTTCGGTGAACGGGCTCAAAGGGAGTGACTGGCCCCCGGTCCCACCCGCTTCACTTATAGCACTGCCCTCCCTGCCTGCCCGCCTCCTCCCATCCATTCCATCCTCCCTCCATGTCTTCAGCCTCTCCCAAGACCAGTGGCAGAGACGATATTAATCTCAGTGTTCAAGAAAGAGATTCCAAGAAATGCACACACAGACTCCTGAGCAAAGCAAGAAGCCAGCCATTTAGGGACGCTGTGGAGAGGAGCCTCAGGCCTCTTCTCAGGTGGTGAAGATTAGAATGAGTGGTTGCTAGCAAACTCTGCATACAGACAGTTCGGGAAGTAGGGCAGGGAGGAGGTGTAGGAAAATTCAGCCCCCGCCACCCCTGGTGATGGGTCTCACTCTCTGTGCCTTCAGTTTCCTTTTGGGAAAGGGTTCGCCGCCACTCCTCTCCCGTAACGCTGCTCATTACCCCCATCCTCACTTGCCCTGTGCCAGGCCCTTCACATACATAATCTTATTATACCCATTTGACAGATGAGAGAACTGAGGCTCAGGGCTGTTAAATCACTTGGCCTGAGCCACGTGGCTGATAAGGGATAAAATCCAAGAGTCAGATCAAGGCTGCCTGGCACCAAAGCTCTTTTTTTTTTTTTCTTTTTGCGGTACGCGGGCCTCTCACCGTTGGGGCCCCGCCCCCCGCGGAGCACAGGCTCCGGATGCGCAGGCTCAGCGGCCATGGCTCACGGGCCCAGCCGCTCCGCGGCACGCGGGATCCTCCCGGACCGGGGCACGAACCCGCGTCCCCCGCATCGGCAGGCGGACTCCCAACCACTGCGCCACCAGGGAAGTCCCCAAAGCTCTTAACTGTTAAGTAAATGGCCGCCGTGGCCAAGAAGGCCTTGCTCGCCCTCCTGCCCTAACCTGCTCAGAGCACCCACTCCTTGTGAGCAGAGCCTAAGCTGATCCCTGGCACCTGCATCCTGTGGGCAGTGCCAACCACTCACTTCGTGGCTCCTGAGTGTTTGCAACTGTCTAGCTTCCCCCACCCCCACCCTGCCCCTCCTTGAACTGCACCCTCCACTTGGAATTCGTTGAGATTCTAGGATATTAAGTAACTTGCCCACGAAATTGCCTGAGCCTGGATTCAAGCTCAGGTCTCTGGCTTTAAACTTTATGGGTTGTTCCCGCAGCGTATAGTTTCTCTACTGCTCACCTGCTCCAGACTGATGGCTTGTGTGCTTTGCACTGTGGGGATGGGTTTGCACTGGGCTTTTCCCACTTGCCTCTTTGTCTCACTTGTGAGCCGGGACACACTCTGGCCACATGGGGTGGGCCCTGGTGAGGAAAAAGCATGGCCTGGCAGTAAAGAGCATGGCTGCTATAGCCAGGTCTGAACCCACATACCAGCTCTGTCACCCCTAGAGGTGGGACATTGTGTGATTCACTCATTCTCTGGACCTCGGTTACCTGTCTGTAAAACTAAGCTAATGAGAGTCATGCTCCATAGGGGTGCGTAAAGATGAAATGAGTTGGGAAAGGAAGGCATTTGAATGGTGCCCGGCATGCAGGAGGCATTCAGTAAATGTTAACTATTATTATTAGCTTCACTCTATTAAAACCGCTTTTGCTGGAGAATCCATCTTTCATTCCTACTTCAGAGTGTAGTACTTTCTGAGTCTGCTTACCGCCCTCACACGCTCCCCACCCGCTCTAGTGCAGACATCCTGGGGCAAAGCAAAGGTCCTCAGGCTTGTCGGCCAGGAAAGCCAAAACCTCTGGGAAGGCAGGTGACTCATTCTGAGCAGGAGGCAAAGGCCTGAGCTGGCTTTGTATGTAACTGAACTGATTAAGCTGCACGTTAGCGGGGGATAGAGCTTCTTACTGAATAGCTAGGCTTTTGCTGAACCAGGATGATAAATTCATTCTTAATGCATTGATAATAAAAAGAGATTTCCCACTGCTCCCCCCATCCCCTTCTGTGAGTTTCCAAAGACTTCAGGGCTTTAATCCATGTTCAACACCGCCATCTAGAGGGAATCTGGAGAACGGCACCAGCGCAGAACAGATCACTTGTTAAGGAACATCAGAATTTAAGCAATCTACAAGAGGTTCAAAGCAGACACCGGGAGGCCAAATGTGTTTACAAAATGACTGCCAGTAGTTACTTATTACCCTGGAAATGGCATCCTTCTCTGATTTCATGGCCCTGCTGCATGGCTTAGTTGTTCCTGTGACTCTTTTTATCACAAGTAGTTTCAGCATCCCTGACATACGTGGCTCATTGAAATAGGCTTTTTTTTTTTTTTGAGCACCTCTTATGTGCATATACCACACTAACACTAGAAGGAGTACAGAAATGAGTAAGCATGGCTGTACACTTAAAATGACAGCGTGGGAATAAGTAAAATAAGGATAAGCTGACTTATGAATAATATGTCAGAGTACCCTAGGTGCCCTATACAGATGGCTAGCCAGTGAAGGCAGAGCTTGGTGGGATTCAGAGGAAGGGGTAAAAGGGAGGGACTAACACTTCATGAGGCTCCACCATGCAGTCTGGACATTAAGCGAGGTAAACTTAATGTGCACTCTGACCCTGTTAGATACGACAGGGGTTCCCATCTTCCAGATGAGGACCTAGAGGCTCAGAGAGGCTAAGGCAGTGGCCCAATGCTACCCAGCTGACAGATGAAGAAGCCAGAATTCCAGTCTCTACCTGTCTGACTCTAAAATTCTTTCTATGAGGCCAGGCTATCTATTGAGGAAGAAGAAATTTGTGGGGAAGTCGACTCTTGAATTATCTCAGTGGTGGCCAGTGTTTATCCCCAGGAGGTGAATTTGATTTTCAGAAATAGTCAAAAACCTTTCTAGGCCAAGTCATTCAATGGATAATGGGATTTGAGAATCTCTTTTTAAAGTGTGGACTATAAGCCATGAAAATTGATTTATGCCTCTCTGTTGATAAACTGGCTGAAAGGTGTTTCTCGAAGGCTGGCAAACAAACACCAGCATAGGCATGAGGTGTGGCCGGCACAGGGATGCTTTGACGAGAGCCGTGCCCTTTTGGGTGTCTGGTTCCAGCGTGTTCAGTATCTGTATTGTCCTTTTTTACCCTCATGCATCTAGTTCTGAGGCAAGAGCTCGTTTCACAAGAACTCACAGAGGATCTCCAAACTCTTTTCAACTCCTGCTCAAGATCTCCAGCAGGAGCCGTTTATCTCCATCTGAGGAAGGAAGATATGGGCTTGAGATGAGTGACTCCCCCACTAGGTAGCTCAGTGATTCAGCAGTGATGCCAATGGGACATTGAGGACGCACAGCCTCAAACCCCCTACCCTCCTCCTATTTCCCAGGGGAGGAACTTACAGAGTAAGGGAATTGATACTGCCATCCAGGGAAGACCCACATTGGTGCCAACCCCACCACAGCAATGAGAGTCAGTAGAGTGGAGCAGACTCAGTGTAGGACAGTAGGAAGAAAAGAGGTAATCACGGAAGGCTTCCTGCAAGAAGTGGTGCCAGGAACCATTTCAGGGGAAGAAAGGAGCAGTCGGTAGCATCTGGTTGTTTTATTACCATGTAACCCCAAACCTGATACCTGGGAGTTTTTTTTTTTTTTAAAGATGTTTTTTCATGTGGACCATTTTTAAAATCTTCAGTGAATTTGTTACAATATTGTTTCTGTTTTACATTTTGGATTTTTTGGCTGCGAGGCATGTAGGATCTTAGCTCCACGACCAGGGATCGAACCCATATCCCCTGCATTGGAAGGCAAAGTCTTAACCACTGGTCCACCAGGGAAGCCCCCCGGGAGGATTTTTAATAAGGTCACAAAGGAAATTCGTGTGCAGCCGGTGATCTTTTTCCCAGCTTGTACCTAATCTGGCTGTTCCTTCTCCAGTCAAAGGTAGCAGGCCAGGAACTACCCCACTCACTGCTGCATAGCGGACTGGATTCAGATCTCCAAGGGGCTCGTTATAAAAGCTCTCTGTGCATAAGAGAGCCAGTTTCACAAACGACCAGTGATTGGCCTCAGGCTGAAACCCAGTTGTTCAGATGGATGTTATTATGTTGGGCAGGTGGAGTGGGAGGGAGGTGGGAATTTCCCTTAGCCGCCACAAGTTCAAGGACCATATATATGAGGCTTGCGATGGTAAGCCCCAGAATAAGTCTCCACAGCTTTCCCCCAGAATCCCAAGATACTCTCAGCTGCCTTCACCATGACATGTGGCACAGACGAAGACACTGAATGATGATGAATGATGACAGTGGCTTTGGAACCCATTACGGCTTATCCACATGCCCCTTACTCCATCCATCCATCACTCATTCATTGAATAATTCAGGCAGGTGGGTACAGGCAAAGACCCAGAGGAAGAAATGTGATCATTCTGAGAAGCTCAAGTAATTCAGGATGGTTAGAGGACAGAAAGTGAGGCTGGTGGTGAGAGATGGCCGCCCAGAAGGGCCAGCAGGAGCCCAGCTCACGGGGGACAAACATTGACACGGTGGTCATGGGAGCCGTTGCCGGATTCTCTGAAAGGGAGCCACAAAATCGTATTTGTGCTTAGGAAAGATCCCGGAGGCTTCTGCGTGGATGATGGCACGGAGGCAGCAATACTGGAGACAGGAAGTCACCCAGGAAGAGATGAAAAGGCTGAACTAAGCCGGAGGCAGTGGGCATTGTTGTTGTTGCTGCTATTATTTATTAAAATGGTGGCCCTGGGCTAAGGGGTAAAGTGGAGAGGATCACAAAACCCTGATTTTATCAAGAAGACTGAAGCTCAGAAAGGTGCTTTGCCTGAGGTCACAGAGTGAGTGTGTGAAAAAGCTTCAAATAGCACCCAGGTCCCCAGTCCCTAACCAGGATCATGGGATCCTCCAGCCTCTGCATGTTTGCGTCTCCCTCCTTCGCTCCACTCATGTCAGGACTGCTCCTTTGCCCTTGTCTTACAGACGAGAGAACAGAGGCCCAGATATGGGAAGTTTCCAGCATCAAGGCTGGCAGCCCTACCCCTGAATCGAATGTCTATCTGAATTTCTAATCTAGCTGGGGGTCCTGTATTTATCTGGTAACCAGACACTATGGGAATCACCCGAGGCCTAGCCAAGGGCACTGCCTGAAAGAAAGTGCAGAGGAGCTGAAGTTGGGTGAGACCCACAAGTAGGAGGAGGTGGACAGAGGACTGTGGCTTCTTACAGATTCAGTTCCCCAGTCTGGGGACACTTCCCCACCACACACACACACACACGCACGCACACACACGCACGCACACACCACAGACGTGCACATGCGCATGCACACTACTGGACCCTCTCGCTGTAGAGCCCCACTTAACTGCTGCTCACATGTTAGATCTTGGCTCAAATTTTATTCATTCATTCTGTACCGACAGATCTCCCGTTACGTGCTCACATTGTTTCATTCGCAGAACTCATCCAGTTAAGAAATGATTCGCTGCCAATGAACTCTAGTGTCTCACCACTCACACTCCCAGAATGTCAGCTCCGTGGAGACAGACACTGTGTTCCATGTACTGCCACACACCCTGGGCCCAGGAGTCAGAAGACTGACTTCTACTCCGGTTCTGCCCTGAACTTGCTGTGCCACTTGAAACTCTCCTTGTTACCCCTCTTTTCTATCTCATCCAGGCCTGGGTGGGATTGCTGCCAATCCTTGGACACTATGCCAAGGTCACTCCATGGTTTTCTGAGCATCGCTCTTCGAGATAACGTCTCCCATGGGTTCTCTGTGCTCCTGGATTAAACTTCTAGGGACTGTCCCATTGGCAGGGATTCCCTTACATTGACTATCTATTAAAGACCCCCAATGAATCAGGGGCTGCATATTCATTGAAGAAAATACCATTGTACCCAAGACTAACTAAATTTGCCAAATTATCAGATGGCTGACTTGTCTGGAAGGGACCATGGAGATATCCAGTCCAGGGATGGCGCACATGGCAGACACTGTTGGTTTCCTGCCCAACACCCAGTTTCCACTTCTCTACTAACAGAATCCTAATTCTTTTGAGGGGCAGAAATGGACCCAGGCAAAATGCGTACTTTTGCAGACTCCCACTCAGCTAGTGTCACCATGTCATACAGTTTTGGTTAGTGAGATGTAAACAGAAGTCTACTAGGAATTCTTGGGAAACGTTTTGCTTTCCAGATACAGGTATGTTCTCTTCCCCTTTACTCCTTCCTTATTTTTTTTCTGGCTTAAAAATGGATGTGGGAGGCTGAGGAGGAGCAGCCACCTTGCAATGAGCTATGGGGGCAAAAATAACAATGACAGCACTTTTGTGACACATTCCCACAGATGTGCCCAAGGCAGACATCACAAATCAATCACAGCACTCTTCCTAATGAGCCGAGACGTGGCCGCCTCAGAATCTCATTCAACCAGAGCGTCAAGCAGCCACTACCAATCGATCACAGTTGAACTCTGTGTGAACTCCATTAGCCATATCTGATCTAACTCAATCTTGCCCTTGACCCATCATTTTGAATAAAAATTTGCCTCAAGAGAAAAAAGAGAGCTTCTGAAATAATGAGTTAGTATCATGGCCAGAACTGGAAGCCAGTTCCCTCACTCCTGAAAAACCTGATGCAGTGGGAGGAATATGAGTTTGGGGGCTGGAGAGCCCTCAGATCTTATCTGGACTGTACCACTTACTCTCTGTGTGACATTGAAAGGGCCCCTTCAGCACCCTCCTACACTGTTTGTGGGAATGTAAATTGGTACAGCCACTATGGAGAACAGTATGGAGGTTCCTTAAACAACTAAAAATAGAACTATCATATGACCCAGCAATCCCACTCCCGGGTATATACCCTGAGAAAACAATAATTCAAAAAGATACATGCACTCCAATGTTCATTGAAACACTATTTACAATAGCCAGGACATGGAAGCAACCTAAGTGTCCATCAACAGATGAATGGATAAAGACGATGTGGAACATATATACAATGGAATATTACTCAGCCATGAAAAGGAACGAAATAGTACCATTTGCAGAGACATGGATGGACCTAGAGACTGTCATACAGAGTGAAGTAAGTCAGAAAGAGAAAAACAAATATCATATAATATTGCTTATATGTGGAATCTAGAAAAATGGTACAGATGAACTTATTCACAAAGCAGAAATAGAGACACAGATGTAGAGAACAAACTTATGGATGCCAAGGGGGGAAGGGGGGTGGGATGAATTGGGAAAATGGGATTGACATATATACACTACTATGTATGGAATAGGTAACTAACGAGAACTTACCGTATAGCACAGGGAACTCTACTCAATGCTCTGTGGTGACCTAAATGGGAAGGAAATCTAAAAAAGAGGGGATATATGTATACGTATAACTGATTCACTTTGCTGTACAGCAGAAACTAACACAGCGTTGTAAAGCAACTATACTCCAGTAAAAATTAACTTTAAAAAAAAAAAAGAAAGGGCCCCTTTACCTCTCTGAGCTTTGGTCTTCACTGTGACATGGAGATAGCTTTGCAGACCTCACAGGATGGTTGTGAAGACTAGCTCTATGGAGGAGGAATTAAACTTAAGGGACATTCAGTACATCCTGGCAAGTTTCTTTTTTTCCTTCCCCTGCCCAGTCTGGTCCAATTCCACAGAAAGTGGCCAAAATTAGAAAAGCGTAACTGCGAAAACAGGGGATGATTTTCTCAAAATGAATTCTGTTCACTCGCAACCTGCCACCCCCATGGATCAATTTGTGACTTTGCCGAAAGCTAGAAGGAGCTAATCCCCTGTTCAGCTGAGCAGCAGGCTCCCTGCCTTGGGAGGTTTTCATGGCAAGCTGGGGCGTGAAAAGTTAGGAAAGAAATAGCTCTTCCCTTTTTGCTATTACTTACCTTCTGACCACCCCATCCTCTAGAGTGATTACAAAGGTACCGAACTCTATGCTACAAAAAAAAAAAAAAAGTAAATTCTCAGTATCATTTTTTGAAGGAATTTCAATTCCTATGCAATTGAAACATTAGATACGTTTAAAATTTTAACAGAAAAAATCATCTGGCATAATGTGTTGGGAGTTAGAGGCACCTGGCTGCACATGAAGCCCTTAAGCGTGGAACTTGAACCCTTCTCGGTGTTCTCATTGGCCATGGGCATAATGAAGCAGCTTCTGTTTATTAAGCACTTGCTGTGTGCCGGGTGGTATGCTAAACACTTCACACATCTTGTTGCTTTTTATCCACCCTCACCCCCACCAAAAACCTCATTAGTTAGGAAGTATTACTATCCACTTTTCCACCGAAAAAGAGTTTAAGTGTCTCCAACAAGACCACATGGCTAGTAAATATCTGAGCTGAACTCGCATCTCCGCCTCACCAATCCGGAGCCTGGGTGCCCCCAGGCTCCCTCACGAGATGGGTTTTCAGAGTCAGTGTGATGAAATGCATGGCACATTGTTGGAATCTAGAAAACATTAGTTCTCTTTCTTCCCCTTCTAAAGTCAGATTTCAGGTAACATAGGTATGAATGCATGAAAGGGACCTCTACCAAGGATCTGACTGACAGCTCCCGAGAACCTTTGCTGGGCTGTGCAGAGAGAGAGGAAGGAGCCCCTGCAGGCCTGGGCCAGAAACTTGGAGAAGTTCAGCCCTCAGGCGAAACCAGCTCCGTGGCCTCTTGAAAAATGCTAACGGAAGTTCTGTGGGGCCTCGGCTTGGATTTCAATTTCTACCCACAGGCAGAGGCTCAAAGCACGTCCCTACAAAGGAGGGAGAATGAGATGGAAACAAGATGCTTTATGTAGATGCAAAGTTGGAAGGAAAGTGCAGAGTGACAAAGAAATCTGTGCATGTGGGAGGGAGGGCGATACAGAGCCCAGATGCCCGCACAGATCGGATCAGGGCTGCACTTGACTCTGCCACTTACTTGGTGACCTTGGGCAAGTTACTGACCCTCTCTGGTCCTCAGTTTCCATATGAGTTGGTTGAGGAATAGTGAGGGATAGTGATAATTCCCTCATGGTCAGCGCTGATATTCACCCAGAACGTACTGGAAGGGGCTACCGGTCAGCATCCATTCTGAATTCTCAGCCCCATGACTGCCGTATCAAGTTAGTGGTTAGTTTTGCTCTGGGTCCCAGAGTTGTTTGGGGCAGAGCTCTTGGCTCAGTGCCTGGCACATAGTAAGCAATAAATGTGAGAACGCTGCTGGCCCTTCTAGCAGGACCAGTCCCAAGTAGCTCTCTTGCTGATGGCCCATCAACTACAGGTGACCAAATCCTACCTCCATACTAAGGTTCTCTATCCAGAAGGTGCTCTCCCAGCCAGCCAGCAGGGTCTAGGGCCTTGACAGAAACCTCACCATTGGTTTGTCTTCCGGAAGACAAGTTCTGCTCTGGTCCCGGGGGAGGGCGGGGGGTGGGGCAGGAATTGAGAAGCCAACCCTGCAGGTTTCAATCTGAAAAGCATTAATGCTATAAAGTATTTCAGTTCTAAGCAAGGAGAGCGATAAAGCTGTGAGTACCCAGCAGATGCCGGGATGGGGAATTGCCGTCTCCACAGGCTTGATTACAGAGAATTGGTTCCTGTTCAAGAGGCAGCTGGCTACACGGGTGAGAGGCAGATTTATAAACCTGGAAAGGGTGGTGGGCTGCCTGGGAAAGAAATTAGCATCGTCAAACAGTAGTAAGAACTGGCATGGAGTGAGCTTCTATGACATGCCCAGAATTGTAGCAGGTGTCTTAATGTCAAAGAATACTAAGTACTAATAACAAGAGCAACAGTAATAACGCTAGCATACATTGAGCTCTGCTTTGTGCCAGCCACTGTCGAGGTGCTTTACAAATTTAATTTTTATACTAACTGTGCGAGACAGGCTTTCATCTCACAGAGGAAGACCCTGGGACCTCAGGGAAGTGAACAGTGATTCTGCGGGGCTGGAGCTGGAACTCTGGTCTGCTTGTAATTAAGGGCTTGTTTGCTCTTAATTACTTGACACATAAAGCCTCCATCACATTCTATTTAGTGGAGTAAAAACAGTTAAACTAGAGATTTGCATGGACTTATATACAATACCAAATGTAAAATAGATAGCTGGTGGGAAGCAGCCGCATAGCACAGGGAGATCAGCTCGGTGCTCTGTGACCACCTAGAGGGGTGGGATAGGGAGGGTGGGAGGGAGGGAGACGCAAGAGGGAGGAGATATGGGGATATATGTGTATGTATAGCTGACTCACTTTGTTATAAAGCAGAAACTAACACACACTGTTATAAAGCAATTATACTCCAATAAAGATGTTAAAAAAAAGAAAAAAACAGTTAAACTTAGGGAGTGGGGCATCCTTGCTGCCCACAGCCCAACACAGAGCTGGGTGAGGAGAGAAGGGATCCATGTGGCCGGACACAAGTGGAATTATTTGAAGAATCCCAGCCAATTAGCCGTCCTAGTTCATAAATTCTTAGGTAGGATCTTGGGGCATCTGGGGACCTCGCGGTCACTCAGTCTAATCCTATCATCTGGCAGATGAGGAAACTGAGCCTCAAAAGGCTCGTGACTTGTCAAAAGCCACAAAGAATATCAGAGGCAGGCACAGGGCTGAAACCTCGGCTTTCCTTCCCCAGGGATGGCACTCTTTCTACAGAAATTACCACCTACCTCTTGACCCACCGTTTCTCACTGGATTCCCAAAACAAAGATTCCTCCACTTTGATAGTAGAATATCTCTTGTTCCAGACTCAAGGTTCTTTAGCCAAGAAAGATCCACAAATTTCCCGTGTCTCTTTGGATAGGTGAGGGTGGCCCATGGATCCCTGACACTATATGCCAATGTCTGTACCTGAGGTTAAGGGTCTATGAATAAAGGCATTCCCGCTTCAGAAGGGAAGAAAATGGGTCAGACACTGGCGCTGATCTCTGGGCCCCTGTGCCAATTTCAGGGCCTGAGACAGTAAGACTTCAGTGCAGGTTGTTTAGTTGAAGTGAACTTCAGAGCAACAGAAAACCAGGCTGTCTGGAACCTGGTTTACCTCTCCAGCTTGGGTTCCATTTCAGTGCTTATTTGTGAATTCAGAGGAAAAGAAGCAAGAATAAATTTGTGGTGTAATTATTCTCTTTTTAAGTATTTTGCATTGAAGCTCTGAGATTCTAGATCGCTTACAGAATGAAAACCAGAACTCTGCATTGTGTTTTAAATTAAACAGTCACTTTTAAAAAATGTATATGTAACTTTTTAATTTTTTGTACAAAAATGTTCATAGAAGATTTATTTTTTTAACATCTTTATTGGAGTATAACTGCTTTACAATGGTGTGTTAATTTCTGCTTTATAACAAAGTGAATCAGCTATACATATACATATATCCTCATATCTCCTCCCACTTGTGTCTCCCTACCACCCTCCCTATCCCACTCCTCTAGGTAGTCACAAAGCACCGAGCTGATCTCCCTGTGCCATGCGGCTGCTTCCCACTAGCTGTCTGTTTTACATTTGGGAGTGTATATATGTCCATGCCACTCTCTCACTTCGTCCCAGCTTACCCTTCCCCCTCCCCGTGTCCTCAAGTCCATTCTCTATGTCTGCGTCTTTATTCCTGTCCTGCCCCTAGGTTCTTCAGAACCTTTTCTTTTTTTTTTTTTTTGGATTCCATATATATGTGTTAGCATACAGTATTTGTTTTTCTCTTTCTGACTTACTTCACTCTGTATGACAGACTCTAGGTCCATCCACCTAACTACAAATAACTCAATTTCGTTTCTTTTTATGGCTGAGTAATATTCCATTGTATATATGTGCCACATCTTCTTTATCCATTCAGCTGTCGATGGACACTTAGGTTGCTTCCATCTCCTGGCTATTGTAAATAGTGCTGCAATGAACATTGTGGTACATGACTCTTTTTGAATTATGGTTTTCTCAGGGTATATGCCCAGTAGTGGGATTGCTGGGTCATATGGTAGTTCTATTTTTAGTTGTTTAAGGAACCTCCATACTGTTTTCCATAGTGGCTGTATTAATTTACATTCCCACCAACAGTGCAAGAGGGTTCCCTTTTCTCCACACCCTAACGCCTTTAGCTGTGTTCCCACTTCTAAGAGAATCCATACAGACGTTACACTGTTAGAGTTAATTAGAACTAAATCAATGAAGCCACAGTCAATGGGTTAATCATCTCAAGATTGGTGAATAAAATCCCACCACCTATGAAAAGTTTACAACTTCAAGTAAATGAACGGTTTTCAGAACAAATATTCTAATATATGTAGTGTCTTAAAATAAATATTTATAGTCTCAAGGTTACAAATCATATGGCTTTAGGACTTTTAAAATAAACGTTTCAATAAGACAGGTCCTTATTTTGCAGTATGTAGATTAGGTAGAAACTTTATTATGGCCTGATATAAACTACGTAGAAATTTAACATAATTTTTGTGAAACTGATTTGTAGACAATCCTTTTTTGTTGTTCATTTATTTTATTTTATTTTTGGCTGCATTGGGTCTTTGTTGCTGCACGCGGGCTTTCTCTAGTTCTCTTTGTTGCAGCGCGTGGGCTTCTCATTGCAGTGGCTTCTCTTGTTGTGGAGCATGGGCTCTAGGAGCACGGGCTTCAGTATTTGTGGCACGTGGCTTCAGTAGTTGTGGCTCACGGGCTCTAGAGTGCAGGCTCAGTAGTTGTGGCACACAGGCTTAGTTGCTCCGTGGCATGTGGGATCTTCCTGGACCAGGGCTCAAACCCGTGTCCCCTGTATTGGCAGGCGGATTCTTAACCACTGTGCCACCAGCGAAGTCCCTGATTTGTAGACAATCCTTTAAGCTTCTCTCTAATATATTCATATACGAGTTAATTGATTCAAGGGTTCCTTGATTTCTAAAGAGTTATATCAGTAACTTCTTAAAGTTTCTTAGATGTCCTGCTTAAAAATAAAGTGTGGTTTTAACTTTTATTTTAATCAAAGTTGATAGCAATAGCATTTTTTATTCCTGCATTTACTAGTTATGAACTAATAAGTAAACTAGCAAGTAAACACATATATAAATAAAATTTGTCTGTCACCATATCATGCACACCCAAAAAGCTGAGAGGGTTTTTTCCAAGATCATAAGGGATGTTTTAAGTGGTCTGATTTAAAATGTGGACTCTGCAACATACAGGAAATATGCTTTCAAAACCCCTGGAGAAATCACAAAGCAAAAACGGCTGAAACTGAGGTTCACCAGAGTGAAGTGTGAGTGACCATCAAAAAGGACACGCCTCAAAAAAAAAAAAAAAAATGACACGCCTCACATCAGAAGACAGTGTTACCAAACCAAACTTGGGTCCGCTCACCCGCTCACAGTAAAGCCAATCTACTGACACGGGGTTTTGGTGAAGGAAAGTGCATGTTTATTGCAGGGTGCCCAGCAAGGAGTCCAGGGCAACTAGGGCTCAAAACACCCAAACTACCTGATGAGTTTCAGTAAAGCATTTTTAAAGGCCAGGTGAGGGAGGTGACGGGGGAGGAGGCTCGCAGGGTATGTGATCAGCTCGTGCACAAGTCTCTGACTGGTTGATGGTGAGGTAACAGGGCAGTGTCACAGGGGTTAACATTATCCATCCTTAGGTGCTAGTAGGTCTGGGGGCTGTGTGTTCATGGTCATCAAGTAGTTAATACCTTCCATCTGGTGGGGGGTTTAGCATCTATAAAACAGCTCAGGAAATGTGCATCAAATACTGTTAATCTGGGTACTTGAGAGAGGAGCTAAAGCAGAGGATATGGGGGGAAGGTCTGTCCTGGAACTCGGAAGGCCCTATAGCAGGGGTCCCCACCCCCCGGGCCGTGGACTGGTGCTGGGCTGCAGCCTGTTAGGAACCGAGCCACACAGCAGGTGAGCAGCGAGCGAGTGAGTGAAGCTTCATCTGCCGCTCCCATCGCTCCCCATTGCTCACATTACTGCCTGAACCATCCCTGACCCTGGAAAAATTGTCTTCCACGAAACCCGTCCCTGGTGCCAAAAAGGTTGGGGACCGCTGCCTAGGGTCCTGCTCGGTTACAACACTACAGAAAAGACAAACAGGGACCCAGAGTCAGAGAGGCAGGTGCTCTGAGTCACACGCGCCGACTGGCTCTCACGCTGCTTCTTGGATAGACAACTCTGGGCAGCCTGCTCCAGGGTAAATAGCAGCAAGGATTTATTTTGATTTAATGACGTTTAATGACTATCATAAGCAAAGCTGGCTAGGCCTCTGTGTGTTTATGTCTGTCTCCATCAGTGTCTCTATCCGTGTATAATTAGAGTTTATAACCATCAGAATCAACTGATAAGTAGAAGATGGAGTATTGGGGAGGAGAGGACATTTGTATTAACTCCAGGAAAGAGCCGAAATGGCTCAGACGTTCTACTCTTTTCATCAGGGATCAATTGGAGACACAGAGCTTAACTCTCAACATATAACCTCATTTTAATGAACCGTTACTTTTCTTCAGACTTAGCTGAGAACCATCCCCTCCCCCGAAGGGAGAAAAATACTTGTGCATTTCAGAGCAAAGTGCTCTGGTACCCATGCGAGACAGATGGAGAAGGCCGCCACGAATTAGCTCAGCACCCAGGTGAGGGTATAAAGGGGGGAGGTTGAAATGTCAGAGAGAGAAGATTTCTTTGAAGCGTGTTGTTCCTGTATTATGCGGAGGTGTTAGCTGGTGTCACTGCCTTTCACCTCACGCCTAGTGCAAGGGGCCTCGTGGAGACCACTTGGAAAGTGGTCTTGAGTCCGAGTCACCTGTGATGGCAGGGGAAGGACCCCTTCCTAAGGGCCCCTGCCAAGAAGGTGGTCTGCTAGTGCAAGAAGACCCCTCCCATTAGCAGATACAAACTATTATATACAGGATGGACAAACAACAAGGTCCTACTGTATAGCCAGGGAACTGTATTCAATATCCTGTGATAAACCATAACGGGAAAGAATATGAAAAAGAATGTATATATGTATAACTGAGTCACTTTGCTGTACAGCAGAAATGAACACAACAGTGTAAATCAACTCTACTTCAATAAAATTAAAAAATAGTGCTTCCCTGGGCGCGCAGTGGTTGAGAGTCCCCCCTGCCGATGCAGGGGACGCGAGTTTGTGCCCCGGTCGGGGAGAATCCCACGTGCCGCGGAGCGGCTGGGCCCGTGAGCCATGGCCGCTGAGCCTGTGCGTCCGGAGCCTGTGCTCCGCAACAGGAGAGGCCACAACAGTAAGAGGCCCGCATACTGCAAAAAAAAATAATAATAATTAATAAAAAAAAAAAGACCCCTCCAAGCAGCTCTGCTGGAGGAAGAGTCAAGTTGAGGACGCCCACAGGAGTCCACGTGGGGAATACCTCATCCATGTCAGAGAGCCATGGGAGGGACCCCCCAAGACCTCACAGGAAAGTCCTGTCTTAGAATAACCTCCAACTCCATCTTACTCCAAAGCCAAATCATGACAGCACCCTCAAGTAGAAATGTCCATGTCCCCAATCTAATCTACAAAAACTTGTTCTCTTTCTGGAGGGATCAGGAGTCATCGGGGAAGGTAGAAAAGGAGAGGGGCCCACGCACACTGCCGTTTCCCTCTCCAGGCTTCCAGGGAGGCAGGTGAGAAGCTTAAAGTTCAACGTTTTAAGAATTACAGGGGACTGGACATTCTATCACTGAAATCAGACTATTTTGAGACTTGCTGTGACCAAAGGACTTTTCATTTCCTGAAAGTGACCGGAAATTGAGGGACCTGCTGGAGATATCATCTTGGAGCGGGGAGAAAGGGGTGATGAAGTAGCTTTGTGAGACAGTCTTAAGAAGAAAAAATCGAGAGTTGTTTTACAATTGCACCCTGTCGAGTTCCACTCCGTCAACATCGTGGTTATTTTCATCTGCTACTCTTTCTCCTCCAGGGAGCAGGTCCATCTTCCTGAGGGTGGGGAGTGCTAACGCTGGTGCTGGTTGATAACCATTTCGTAGGCAGGCAGTTTTATTAGGTCAGTGGCAGAAGATGCTGAGGCCAATGGCCCATGAGCAGAAGAGAGTAAAGATCAGAAGCAGTGGAGGGAAATGGGAAGCGGAAGTGTCAGGCCTGTGAGGGTACTGACGGAAACCAAGGGCTGGCTGCTCCAGGATGGTACTTTTTTTTTTTTTTTTTTTTTGGCTGCCCCATGCAGTATGTGGAACTTCCCCAGCCAGGGATCGAACCCATGACCCCTGCAGTGGAAGTGTGGAGTCTCAACCACAGGACTGCCAGGGAAGTCCAGTACTTTCTTTAAAGAGAGGCTCTTCAACTAGCAGAGGCTCGAGAAGAGGGGAGGAGAGCAGTCGTGAGGATAGGTGTGATGTGGGAGAAATCCTTCAGCACAAAAAGATGAGCAGAGTGGTTGCCAGGAATGGGGCCGGGCAGAAGGGCCCTGGCAAGAGAGGCTGAGGGGCTTGTATTAGTCAGGAAGAGGCAAGGTTGTGCTGCAGTAACAAACAACCAGCACATCTCAGTTGACCTGAGATACATCCTCCACAGGCTGGCTGGGGGTTCTGCTCTGCACTGTCCTCACTTAGGGGCCCGGCATGAAGGAGTGGCTACTATTTAGAACATGTTCTATGACTGAGGCAGAGGCAAAAGAAAGTGTCGTGTTCCATGCTGGCTCCTAAAACTTCCACCCGGAAGTGACTTATCTCTCTCGGGCTTAGAGATGCAGGACTGGAAGACCTCAGGGCCAGAGATGGGAGCTGGCATCCCACTGGAGACCAGGCTGACCTGCTGTTCCTTGAGCCAACCTGAATTAAATGAGTACGTGGACTGAGAGCTGAGGTCATTCTCGGTTCATCCCTTATTCATTCATTCTACAGACATTTATTGAATACATATATGCACCTGGCAGGAGAGAGAATAATTGACAAGATACATGGTCCCTGATCTCTGAGGAATCACAGTCAAAGAGACTTATACCCTGAAAACTCCTTCATATGAATTGAAATTGGGGGGCAGTGTGATTGAGGGGAAAGAGCCCTGGATTTGGAGTCAGAAGGCCTGATCTGTTTTAACTTGATTGTGTGACTTTGGTCAAATTCATTCCCCTCTGTAGGTTTCACTTCTTCTGTCTTATTCAGGGATCTTGTCATTGCAAAGTTTGGGGCCTAGTCCACTAGCTTACTTAAATCAGAGAAAGGAGATGGAGGGATGGGAAAGTATCTGATGGGAGCCAAGGCCCCACAAGGGAGTAGAAGTCATGGACCTCAGTCTCCCCTTTGCTCCTGTCACTCGTCTCTGCTGCTCTGTCCCACCTGCAACCTTCTTCTCTCCTCTCTGATGGGGATTCTCTGCTTCAGCATGTTCACCCCAACCATGGCTGCTCCAAAATGGGACCCTCAGGAGCCTCCTTCTCTCAAACACATCATCTCTTAAGTCCAACACCCACAGCTAACAAACCCTGGGGAGGGAGAATGTGATTGGCTGAGACTGAGTCATGTATCCATGGCTGGTCCAATCAGCTCTGGCAGGGGGAGGGGTCACGGGTCCCTTTGATGAGGACCGTGGGAGTGGACTTTCTGAAAGGGTAGCCTGAGTCTCTAAAAAGTGGGCCTAGGGAGAAAGCAGTGGGTATCCTCACTTCATGGAGCAGCTGTAAAATGGTGACGATCACGTCCGGTTATCAAATCCCTGCATTCAGTGGTACTTTCATATTGTCTCCCTTGAACCCGAAACAGCAGTTTAAGCAAACTCATTGTAAGAGTGTTTTCTACACACCACGTTGGCCTGAAAGTGCTGCCGTAGAATACAAGGTCAGTCCACTAACCAGATATTTTAGTAGGAGCTCCTCCTGCTCAAACTCAATATGAGCATTTTATAATACTTGAGAGGTTTGTTGCAAAGTCAGGTCCTGGGGGCAAGGCCACTCCTCAATTTGGGGGACTTAAGCAAGAGAGCAAATGGAAATCATAAGTCTAAATATTCAAGAGGGAAGAATCAAGTGCTTCCCTAAATAAATAAATAAATAAAATTAAACATGTTCTATCCCCTCACCTTGAAGAATATACCTTTATAAGTATATAGATATACACATACACACATATACACATATATATAAAGCTGGAGATATATATTATCTTTGTATATATATAAAATCTTGCTATGGTTTATGTATATGGTATATATGAAACATTATACACACATGTATCTTGCTTTTTATATATATATATATATATAATCTGGCTATGTTTTTTATATAACTGAAAGTCAGCAAAATATCAAGACGACTAAATTCAGTTTTTATTGCATAGGTCTGGGAGTTCTGTGGATGACACACTGATGTTCAGAGAAGTAACAAACACATACATTATTTGTAAATTTGTTCCATAAAATCTATTTTTTCCTGCCTTCCAGCAGAAGCAGTAATTGTATTGTAAGAGTCAATATTCTCACACAACATGTGTTTCATTGAATGTCATGTCAAATAAGACAACTTCTCTTGAGTTTGTAATTCTTAGGGAGTTTTTCCAAAATTATTATTACTATTAATTCCAATTTGGACACACTGCTCTGCTGAGACCATAGCAACTGGAATTGTCAATAAAAGTATTAACAGAAACAGTTTTTAGGTTCAAACAAAGATGATGAATTATACATGTCATGTTCAAGCACTGCAAAGGGGCTGTAAATGATAAATTATTTTCTCAGAGGGCATTATTAATATGTGAATTTCATTTTAAAAATCACTGTGATGGTTAATTTTATGTGTCAACTTGACTGCCCTAAGGGATACCCAGATAGCCGGTGAGTATTATTTCTGGGTGTTTCCGGAAGAGATTAGCATTTGAATCCATCAACTAAGCAAAGCAGATGGCCCTCCCAGGGCAGATGGGCCTCATCCAGAGGCAGAGGATGGACAAACTTGCTCTGTTTGCTTGAACTGGGACACCCATCTCCTCCTACCCTTGGCAATACCACCAGCTTTCCTGATTCTTCAGTTCGCAGAAGCCGTTTGTGGGACTTCTCGGCCACCATAACTGCATGAGCTAAGTTTCCTCATATATATATCCACATATATCCTATTGGTTCTGTTCAAACTCTAATATACTATCACTTACATCACGATTTTCACTGATGATACACACACGATACACACACAAATTTAAGTATGAGTTATTATTTATCATTGTAACGTGATCATAGGCTTCCCCTATGTTTGTGATTTTTTTTTATAATTTTTTTTTTTTAAATTTTTGGCTGCGTTGGATCTTCGTTGCTGTACGGGGGCTTTCTCTAGTTGGGCGAGCAGAGGCTACTCTCTTCGTTGCGGTGCGCCGGCTTCTTACTGCGGTGGCTGCTCTTGTTGTGGAGCACGGGCTCTAGGTGCACGGGCTTCAGTAGTTGCAACACACGGGCTCAGTAGTTGTGGCTCGCGGGCTCTAGAGCGCAGGCTCAGTAGTTGTGGCGCACGGGCTTAGCTGTTCCGTGGCATGTGGGATCTTCCCAGACCAGGGCTCAAACCCGTGTCCCCTGCATTGGCAGGTGGATTCTTTTTTTTTTTTTTTACGAATTAAAGAAACAAGTGCCAATAAATTACACAAGAGAAATTCATATAAGCTATACAATATGTTTAAAACAAAAGCAACAGTAGCAATTACCATTAATGTAAGCAGAGATAGCATTGGACATGGAGTCAGAGAAGCCGAGCCTGCAAACTAGCTGAGCCATTCCCTGACTGTGTAACATTGGACAAATCACTTTACCTCTCTCACTAAATCTCAAGTCACTCATTTACAAGATATATTATCTAATTTGCATGTGTGCATATATGTGTGTACTATTTACCCTCTTCATCTATACATAAAATAAAATAATTTACAAATAAAAATATATTAATAAGATTACATTTAGAATATCCATATGTTTGATTTGTAAAGCGTAAAGGGATATTAAATAGCAAACACTAATATAAATATTAATTGAAAGATGATAATTTCTAGAAGAATATAATATAAAAGCTTTATATATCAGTAAGACTTTTTTAAAACAATGCAAATACAAAGAATTTTTTTTAATTTTTGAATTTTATTTTATTTATTTTTTTATACAGCAGGTCCTTACTAGTCATCAATTTTATACACATCAGTGTATACATGTCAATCCCAATCGCTCAATTCATCACACCCCCACCCCCACCCCCACCCCCACCCCCGTATGGTGTCCATATGTTTGTTCTCTACATCTGTGTCTCAGTTTCTGCCCTGAAAACCAGTTCGTCTGTACCATTTTTCTAGATTCCACATATATGCATTAATATACGATATTTGTTTTTCTCTTTCTGACTTACTTCACTCTGTATGACAGTCTCTAGATCCATCCACATCTCTACAAATGACCCAATTTCGTTCCTTTTTATGGCTGAGTAATATTCCATTGTATATATATTATATATATATATACCACATCTTCTTTATCCATTCGTCTGTCAATGGGCATTTAGGTTGCTTCCATGGCCTGGGTATTGTAAATAGTACTGCAATGAACATTGGGTTTCCTGTGTCTTTTTGAATTATGGTTTTCTCTGGGTATGTGCCCAGTAGTGGGATTGCTGGATCATATGGTGATTCTATTTTTAGTTTTTTAAGGAACCTCCATACTATTCTCCATAAGGGCTCTATCAATTTACATTCCCACCAACAGTGCAAGAGGGTTCCCTTTTCTCCACACCCTCTCCAGCATTTGTTGTTTGTAGATTTTCTGATGATGCCCATTCTAACTGGTGTGAGGCGATACCGCACTGTAGTTTTGATTTGCATTTCTCTAATAATTAGTGATGTTGAGCAGCTTTTCATGTGCTTCTCAGCCATCTGTATGTCTTCTTTGGAGAAATGTCTATTTAGGTCTTCTGCCCATTTTTGGATTGGGTTGTTTGTTTTTTTAATATTGAGCTGCAGGAGCTGTTTATATATTTTGGAGATTAATCCTTTGTTGATTCATTTGCAAATATTTTCTCCCATTCTAAGGGTTGTCTTTTCGTCTTGTTTATGGTTTCCTTTGCTGTGCAAAAGCTTTGAAGTTTCATTAGGTCCCATTTGTTTATTTTTGTTTTTATTCCCATTACTCTAGGAGGTGGATCAAAAAAGATCTTGCTGTAATTTTTGTCAAAGAGTGTTCTTCCGATGTTTTCCTCTAAGAGTTTTATAGTGTCCAGTCTTACATTTAGGTCTCAAATCCATTTTGAGTTTATTTTTGTGTATGGTGTTAGGGAGTGTTCTAATTTCATTCTTTTACATGTAGCTGTCCAATTTTCCCAGAACCACTTATTGAAGAGACTGTCTTTTCTCCGTTGTATATCTTTGCCTCCTTTGTCATAGATTAGTTGACCATAGGTGCGTGGGTTTATCTCTGGGCTTTCTATCTTGTTCCATTGATCTATGTTTCTGTTTTTGTGCCAGTACCATATTGTCTTGATTACTGTAGCTTTGTAGTCTAGTCTGAAGTTAGGGAGTCTGATTCCTCCAGCTCCGTTTTTTTCCCTCAAGATTGCTTTGGCTATTCGGGGTCTTCTGTGTCTCCATACAAATTTTAAGATTTTTTGTTCCAGTTCTGTAAAAAATGCCATTGGTAATTTGATAGGGATTGCATTGAATCTGTAGATTGCTTTGGGTAGTATAGTCATTTTCACAATATTGATTCTTCCAATCCAAGAACATGGTATATCTCTCCATCTGTTGGAATCATCTTTAATTTCTTTCATCAGTGTCTTATAATTTTCTGCATACAGGTCTTTTGTCTCCCTAGGTAGGTTTATTCCTAGGTATTTTATTCTTTTTGTTGCAGTAGTAAATGGGAGTGTTTCCTTAATTTCTCATTCAGATTTTTCATCATTAGTGTATAGGAATGCAAGAGATTTCTGTGCATGAATTTTGTATCCTGCAACGTTACCAGATTCATTGATTAGCTCTAGTAGTTTTCTGGTGGCATCTTTAGGATTCTCTGTGTAGTATCATGTCATCTTCAAACAGTGACAGTTTTATTTCTTCTTTTCGAATTTGTATTCCTTTTACTTCTTTTTCTTCTCTGTTTGCCATGGCCAGGACTTGCAAAACTATGTTGAATAATAGTGGTGAGGGTGGACATCCTTGTCTTGTTTCTGATCTTACAGGAAATGCTTTCAGTTTTTCACCTTGAAAATGATGTTTGCTGTGGGTTTGTTGTATGTGGCCTTTATTATGTTGAGGTAGGTTCCCTCTAAGCCCACTTTCTGGAGAGTTTTTATCATAAATGGGTGTTGAATTTTGTCAAAAGCTTTTTCTGCATCTATTGAGATGCTCATATGGTTTGTATTCTTCAATTTGTTGTGTGGAGTATCATACTGATTGATTTGCGGATATTGAAAAATCCTTGCATCCCTGGGATAAATCCCACTTGATCATGGTGTATGATCCTTTTAATGTGTTGTTGGATTCTGGTTGCTAGTAATTTGTTGAGGACTTTTGCATCTATAGTCATCAGTGATATTGGTCTGTAATTTTCCTTTTTTTGTAGTATCTTTGTCTGGTTTTGGTATCAGGGTGATGGTGGCCTCATAGAATGAGTTTGGGAGTGTTCCTTCCTCTGCAATTTTTTGGAAGAGTTTGAGAAGGATGTGTGTTAGCTCTTCTCTAAATGTTTGATAAAATTCACCTGTGAAGCCATCTGGTCCTAGAGTTTTGTTTGTTGGAAAATTTTTAATCACAGTTTCAATTTCATTACTTGTGATTGGTCTCTTCATATTTTCTATTTCTTCCTGGTTCAGTCTTGGAAGATTATACCTTTCTAAGAATTGGTCCATTTCTTCCAGGTTGTCCATTTTGTTGGCATAGAGTTGCTTGTAGTAGTCTCTTAGGATGCCTTGTATTTCTGTGGTGTCTGTTGTAACTTCTCCTTTTTCATTTCTAATTTTATTGATTTGAGTCCTCTCCCTCTTTTTCTTGATGAATCTGGCTAATGGTTTATCAATTTTGTTTATCTTCTCAAAGAACCAGCTTTTAGTTTTATTGATCTTTGCTATTGTTTTCTTTGTTTCTATTTCATTTATTTCTGCTCTGATCTTCATGATTTCTTTCCTTCCGCTAACTTTGGGTTCTGTTAGTTCTTCTTTCTCTAGTTCCTTTAGGTGTAAGGTTAGATTGTTTATTTGAGATGTTTCTTGTTTCTTGAGGTAGGATTGTATTGCTATAAATTTCCCTCTTAGAACTGCTTTTGTTGCATCTCATAGGTTTTGGATCATCGTGTTTTCATTGTCATTTGTCTCTAGGTATTTTTTGATTTCCTCTTTGATTTCTTCAGGGATCTCTTGGTTATTTAGTAACGTATTGTTTAGCCTCCATGTGTTTGTGTTTTTTACGTTTTTTCCCCGTAATTCATTTCTAATCTCATAGCGTTGTGTTCAGAAAAGATGCTGGGTATGATTTCAATTTTCTTAAATTTACTGAGGCTTGATTTGTGACCTAAGATGTGATCTATCCTGTAGAATGTTCCGTGCACACTTGAGAAGAAAGTGTAATCTGCTGTTTTTGGATGGAATGTCCTATAAATATCAATTAAATCTATCTGGTCTATTGTGTCATTTAAAGCTTCTGTTTCCTTATTTATTTTCATTTTGGATGATCTGTCCATTGGTGTAAGTGAGGTGTTAAAGTCCCCCACTATTATTGTGTTACTGTCGATTTCCTCTTTTATAGCTGTTAGCAGTTGCCTTATATATTGAGGTGCTCCTATGTTGGGTGCATATATATTTATAATTGTTATGTCTTCTTCTTGGATTGATCCCTTGATCATTATGTAGTGCCCTTCCTTGTCCCTTGTAACATTCTTCATTTTAAAGTCTATTTTGTCTGATGTGAGTATTGCTACTCCAGCTTTCTTTTGATTTCCATTTGCGTGGAATATCTTTTTCCATCCCCTCACTTTCAATCTGTATGTGTCCCTAGGTCTGAAGTGGATCTCTTGTAGACAGCATATATATGGGTCTTGTTTTTGTATCCATTCAGTGAGCCTGTGTCTTCTGGTTGGAGCATTTAATCCATTTACATTTAAGGTAATTATCGATATGTATGTTCCTATGACTATTTTCTTAATTGTTTTGGGTTTGTTTTTGTAGGTCCTTTTCTTCTCTTGTGTTTCCCACTTAGAGGAGTTCGTTTAGCATTTATTGTAGAGCTGGTGGTGCTGAATTCTCTTAGATTTTGCTTGTCTGTAAAGCTTTTGATTTCTCCATCGAATCTGAATGAGATCCCTGCCAGGTAGAGTAATCTTGGTTGTAGGTTCTTACCTTTCATCACTTTAAGTATATCGTGCCACTCCCTACTGGCGTGTAGAGTTTCTGCTGAGAAATCAGTTGTTAACCTTATGGCAGTTCCCTTGTATGTTATTTGTCATTTTTCCCTTGCTGCTTTCAATAATTTTTTTTGTCTTTAATTTTTGCTAGTTTCATTACTATATGTCTCGACATGTTTCTCCTTGCGTTTATCCTGTATGGGACTCTGCACTTCCTGGACTTGGGTGGCTATTTCCTTTCCCATGTTAGGGAAGTTTTCGACTATAATCTCTTCAAATATTTTCTCGGGTCCTTTTTCTCTCTCTTCTCCTTCTGGGACCCCTATAATGCGAATGTTGTTGCGTTTAATGTTGTCCCAGAGGTCTCTTAGGCTGTCTTCATTTCTTTTCATTCTTTTTTCTTTATTCTGTTCCGCAGCAGTGAATTCCACCATTGTGTCTTCCAGGTCACTTATCCATTCTTCTGCCTCAGTTATTCTGCTATTGATTCCTTCTAGTGTAGTTTTCATTTCAGTTATTGTATTGTTCATCTCTGTTTGTTTGTTCTTTAATTCTACTAGGTCTTTGTTAAACATTTCTTGCATCTTCTCGATCTTTGCCTCCATTCTTTTTCCGAGGTCCTGGATCATCTTCACTATCATTATTCTGAATTCTTTTTCTGGAAGGTTGCCTATCTCCACTTCATATAGTTGTTTTTCTGGGGTTTTAGCTTGTTCTTTCATCTGGTACATAGCCCTCTGCCTTTTCATCTTGTCTATCTTTCTGTGGATGTGGTTTTCGTCCCACAGGCTGCAGGACTGTAGTTCTTCTTGCGTCTGCTGTCTGCCCTCTGGTGGATGAGCCAGGCAGATTCTTAACCACTGCTCCAACAGGGAAGTGCCTATGTTTGTGATTTTATGAACACTCCATTAAGTCCTGTGTTAATTCCACCGGAACAACACATAGCAACAAAAGAAGCCAAAACCTGGCCTTTCTCTTTAAGCAGGAATCAATAGTTGTCATGCTCTCTGAGAGGAAGGATTTGACAAGTTAATTAATTTCCCTTTCTTCTTACCAAAAGGCTTCTGCGGCTCACACTGTCCCCATCTTCCAGTGCACCATCCCTCTCTGAGGCTGGCAGCCACGCAGCAGCACACAGCTGCCTGGAATTCCAACAACAGCTGCCTTTGGTTTCGAGGATACAGGGCAAGAGATAGGAGGGTTTCCTGGGACCTGACCACAGAGTTGGCCACAGAACAGATGTTGAGGGTTACAGGTTGTCCTCGAGAAATGCTGAGCAATAATGCATCCTGAGGGCAGAATACGCAGGAGCATTTTGATATGTTTAGTGTGAGCTGTCTGTTCAGGTGGGGACCTCTAAAAACATGGGGTCCAGGGTACGGAGTCTAAGAGCTGTATTTGCTGGGGTGGGGCAGCTGAGAGCTATGGGGTCCACCCTCCCATCTGGGCTTAAATAGAAGGAACTCCCCACTGCCACCAAAGCTCTGATACACCTCGCAGTGATCATCAAGGTCACTGGGTGCAAAATGCAGGGGGAGGGGTGGGGGGAGTGGACAGGACACTAACACCCAGCTAGGGAGGGAGGCTGCTGACGTTTGTCCAAAAGGAAGATACGTGAGGAACCTGAGAGAGTCCCAAGGGGGAAAGGGTCTTCGATTTGTCTGCTGTTAGGATAGGACAACAGTGCAGCCACAGCATAAAGAATCTGCCGGATTCTCATTTCTCATTGTCCTTCTTGGGCCAAGGAAGGAAAGGGCAGGGCAGGAAGGTTCAGGGTCCCTGTAAGAATCATACAGCAACTCCCTGAGCATCCTTTCTCCTGCAGCCCAACACAAAAGCCTGCATCTCATTCCTTCACCACTAACAGGACCTTGAAGGCTTCTGATAAACAGAAACCTGGCTTTTAGAGAAGAACGGTGCCTCTGAGTGGACAACCTTGGGAGAATTTCCTGTTCTATTCCTATCTCTCAAAGGAGATTAAAGTGAATCTAATTCATAACCCCAGTACTGCTTCTTCTAGCTCCCTTTCTCTTCCCTTCAATTATTCTCATACTCTACACTCTGAAAATTTTCACTGGCCAACAAAGTAAAAAGGTGGGGCACTTAGAATGAAAAAACAAGCCACAAACTGGGAGAAAATATTTGCAACACACACATCTGATAAAGGACTGGTATCCAAAATATACAAAGAATTCTTGAAACTCAACAATAACAAAACAAGCAACCTGATTAAAAAATGGGAAAAGATCCAAACAGACACCTCACCAAAGAAGATATACATGCATCAAAGATTTCTTCATGTCTTATTGTGGCTTGATAGCCTGTTTCTTTTTTTTTTGTGGTACGCGGGCCTCTCACTGTTGTGGCCTCTCCCGTTGCGGAGCACAGGCTCCGGACGCGCAGGCTCAGCGGCCATGGCTCATGGGCCCAGCCACTCTGTGGCATGTGGGATCTTCCCGGACCGGGGCACGAACCCATGTCCCCTGCATTGGCAGGTGGACTCTCAACCACTGCGCCATCAGGGAAGCCCAATAGCCTGTTTCTTTTTATCATTCAATAATAGTCCATTGTATGGATCAGTGTAGATGGCAAATAAACATATGAAAAGATGCTCAACATCATATGCCATTAGGGAATTGAAAATTAAAACAACAGTGAGATATCACTACACCTGTTAGAATGGCTAAAATCCAGAACACTGACATCACCTAATGCTCAGGCATTGGGATGCAGAGCAACAGAAACGTTCATTCACTGCTGCTGGGAATGCGAAATGGTACAGCCACTTTGGAAGACACTTTGATGATTTCTTACAAAATTAAACACATTTTCCATTTGACCCAGCAGTTGTGCTCCATGGTGTTTACCCAAACGAGCTGAAAACTTATAACCACACAGAAACCTACACACAAATGTTTATATCAACTTTATTCATAATCGCCCAAAACTGGAAGCAACCAAGATGCCTTTCAACGGGTGAATGGATAAACAAATTGTGGTATATCCATACAATAGAATATTATTCAGGGATGAAAAGAAATGAGCTCTCGAGCTAGAAAAAGACATAAAGGAACCCTCAATGGTTATTGCTGAGTATAGGAAGCCAATCTGAAAAGGCTACCTATTGTATGATTTCCAACTATGTGACATTCTGGAAGAAGGAAAGCTTTGGAGACGTAGAAAGATCAGTGGTTGCCAGGGGTTCGGGGGACAAGGGGAGAGATGAGTAGGTGCAACACAGGAGATTTAGGAGGCAGGGAGACTCTGCTGTATGCTGTTGTAATGGTGGATACGTGTCATGATACATTTGTCAAAACCCGTAAATGGTGCTGTACAAAGAGTGAACCCTATGGACCCTCGTTAATTATAATGTCTCAGAGCTGTATAAATTTACCGTGTGAAGGCTCTCGCACCTGACTCTTCCCATTCTAGGAGGCAGTTCATTTTCTATCATTGCATCTCCTCTGCCACTCCCTCTACTGGTGAGATTATTTCTCAGTTGCATTCAACTCCGTCTATACAGGAGCTAGGGGAAACTAAAATCAAACAAAATCAGAAACGGAATCCTAAGTAAATAAATACAAACATTATACAAAAGGGTCGAAAAACAGACAGGATGAAGGAGTAAGGGTTGGAGAAATATGAGTGTTTATATTTTAGGAAAGTCAATGGATTTCAAAACACTAATCCCAGCCCAAAACTCTGTCCTTGGGCAAATTACCCTCTCAGATCTCAGATTCAGCATCGGTAAAAAGGGACAAACTGGCCACTGTTTCCAGAGACCTTTCCATATCTTATCTTTTCGGAAACAGCAACAGTTTTTGCTCCTTTTATCAAAAGAAACCCAAATGGTTTGCTCGTTTTCCGTTTCCCCCCAGGCAATTCCTGGAGTTGCCACTAGGTGGTGGAAAGAGACCACGACGGTGCTGCGTCAGGGAGGCTGCAGATCTATCTGCAGCAAAGGCAGCGGCAAGCTAGCAAGCCACCTCCTGCAGCCACCTGATTAATAACAGGGCTGTAATTATCTTTACGCAGCCCCGATTGCAGCTCTGTTGTAGCCTAGCTGTTAAATTAAACTGCACAAATAAATATGCTGGGCCACACAGCTTTCCCATCTGTCCCCACTCTGGTGGCTTCCAACGTCATTAACATATCAAAACACAAACGCAACCCTCCCACTTCCCTTCATTTTCATAACAAAAGTGCCCCCCTTTCATCTCCCCAGCAACCCAGCCTGTATTTAAATAGTTCTGTTAAGACTGATAACATTATTACTTTGTTTGCCCAAGTCTAGCTCTGGGGATGCCTCCAATCTGTTTCTTCTAGAAACTGGATGGATGGGTTTTATTAGGAAGATGAATCAGCCCACACCCACAGCCCCAGCTGCGCTAAGCTAGTGGCTGGGTGTAGGTGGGGAGGAGAAAGCCTGTCCTGAAGATTCCAGAAATTGGGCGTCAGTCCTGCTATGTTGTTAGACCAGTCGGACAACGCCTGATGTCTCGATGGTCTTGGGTCAAAATGAAGCACACAAAAAATAAAAACCACACAACAATCCTGACCTCTAGGTGGATGCACTCCGTACAGGATGAGGTCACGGGCTGGAGTTATCAACTGTAGGGTACTGGGCACTAAGTCGTCTTGGGAGTTTGGGGTCCCTGGAGACCGTCTGACTGTAGGGTTCCAGGGTCAACTGAGTGCCTTTCATTTATTTCGCAAAATGTCTCATGTATGAATACATCTGCATTTTTTGGAAAGAATCCACTGTCTTTATCAGGCTCTTGATCGTTGAGAACCACTGTCTCCCCAGACCTTGCAATCTGCTCATTGAAGGATAAGGAACCATATTCCAGAGGAGAGGAGGGGGTGCCCAGGGTCCTGGGAGCCCTCTGCAGAGTGGGGCAGGACTCTCTGTGTCTCCTGACTTCACCACATCTGACCACTTCACACTCGGCCTCCTGGAGCCTCAGTTTCCCCTCAGGAGCCGCGCGGACACACACATCACAACCTCATTCTCCAGTCTTGGCCCTGTGCCCTGCACAGAACGGGCGTTAATAAACAGGACAAATGGAATACTGGAAAGGGGGTACTTAGATCAAAGAGAGAGGCAGGGCCCAAAGCTGGGCCCTAAGTGAGGTATGGGCGGAGAGGGGGCAGTAAGTCCAGCCCAGTGGAGGATGGGTTGGCGGGGGAGGCTCCTGGTGTCCCCCGGGCTGCCCCGAAGGACGGCCTTCAAGTCAGCAGCATTGGAGATTTCAGAGAGCACACAGCTGGGCCCCCAATCCTATACTTGCCAATAGACATCTTTCTTCCATCCATCCTGGCTTGGGATGGGCTCAGAAATCAGGACAGACTGCGCCTAAGGAGGCTGGGGGTGAAGACGGAGAGCAGGGCGTGGTTGACAGGGAGGTGAGTGCCAACCGCTGGCTTCCTGCTGTGGAGCAGGTGCTGTGTTTGGCCCTGGCATGCTGTAGAGAGATGCCAGCCATCCTCCCCTCCTTCCATCTGCCACAGTTTGGCAGGCACCCTTCGCCTTTCCACTAACAGCCCTGAAGTGTGGGAGGGAGCCCTGGAGGTGGGGGAGGGAAGACTGAGTGTGGTCCCCACGGGGCAGCCAGCTGCCTGCCACACCCAGTAGAGGAAGTGTGTTGAACTAAGCGAGGATGGGGGAGAGATAGTATGCCTTGAGAAGGGGAGGGCCCTGTGTCCTGGTGGGGGGGAGCAGGGCAGAAAGGCCTCCCCAGGAGGGAGAATCACCCGCCCTCCTGCTCAGAATTCCGGAATGAGGCTTTGATCTCCAAGCCCAAACCTGGAGTCTCTTCCCTTCCACACTCACCTGCCCAGGAAGCAAAGAAAGAGAAGCTGGGAGGGGGGTCGCCAGCTTCCTCTCTCCTCACCTCTGGAAAGGACACCCAAGGCACAAAGGCTGTGCGAAGGGTCCCCTCTCAGCCCTGGCGCCCCACCCCCCAACCCCGGGGAACTCCTGGCTTGTTTTTTCCTGTGAAGCCTGGGATGGAGGGAGGCATCCAGTCCCTTCCCCCTCGAGCTCCACCAGGGTTCATGCATTTATGCATTACACAAATATTAATTAAAAGTCTATTGTGCATAGAGCTTTACACTAATCACTTAAGAGGCACACAAAGGAAGAAAAGGACATAATAAAGCCTTGTGTTACGATCCGGAGTCCTGGAGCCCCGAGGCAGCTCGCTGATCAGCTTCTGCTTCTTAGGTGGCCCAGAGGGTGGGAGCTGGAAGGGACCCCAGGGGGTCGGCCCCACTGTCTCCTGTTACAGGGGAGAAGCAGAGACCAGGAGGGGTGATGTCTCGCCAACCCTCCACTCCTCACCCCCAGATCAGTTAAATGAATTTGGGTCCAATTTTTTTTTCCTTTTTATATCAGGAAGCCCTGCTTGAAAATAAGGATTTTTTTTTTTCCTTTTTCGGGATCTTCATCCTCCCACCAGCCCTGTGAGGTAGGACGTGTGCCATGTCCCCTCTTACAGAGCCTCAGCCTGAGGCCAAGAGAGTCCCATGAACAGCTCAGGGTGCAGGCAGCTTCCCTGCACTGAAGGGTGGGAGAGGAGGAAGGGCAGAATTGGGGGCCAGAGATTCCAGAGCTCCAGACCTGTCAGGTGGAGCAGTTAGTAGGCGAGAAGCCCAAGGTGAGCCCACAGGGGAGGCTGCAGTTGGGTGATCACGAGGCCATCGGAACTGAGGAGGCCCATGGCTAAAAGGGCAAGAGATAGGGAGCTTGGCGGTCATAATGGTGGGCTTTGCTGTCAGACGGAGCGGGTTCAAAGCCCAACTCCATTGTGTTCAAGGCTCGTGCACTCTAGCAGGTGGCTTCAATTTCCTGAGCCTCAACTTCCTCATCTCTGAAATGGGAATGCTGGTGGTACCTTCCCCTAATGGTTGGTGAGGGTCACATGAGAACGCAGAGTGTTGGGCTCGATTTAAACACTCGGTAGGCACTGGCTTTTTTCATTGAAATCAAAATGACCTGATGACGTGAGGATGGTGTCAGAGGACAGGGTTGAGGCAAGGCCTACCTGTCAGACTCCAGCTTCAGGGACCGCAGGGGTGTGTGCTGAAGGACCCTGCAGCCAGCGGGGAGGGGCAGGGCTTAGCCAGGCTCTGTCACCTTCTAGACCTGTGACCTTGGAGGGGCCACACCCTCCCTGGGCTTCACTTTTTTCATCTTTAGGTGAGGGGTTGGCCCAGACCCCCAGGATCAGGAAAAACACAGCAAAATGTGCAGACATAACTATGAGTCTGGAAGGGACGGGAGATGTGCCACGTGGCCTGCAGGAGAGCAAAGTCCTAAGACTTTATAATTGTAAGACAGTTTAAGACTTTATATCTAGATAAAGATAAGATAGATATCTTATAAGTCTTAAACTGCCTTACAGGTATATAGTTTAATAAAGTTTAAGACTTTGTATCTGCACAAGGATCCTATGAGATGGGCCAGACAGAGATTATTTTACCCTGTTCACAGAGGAGAACATACCATCAGAGAGGTTCAGGAACTTACCCAAAGTCACAGAGCTAGTAAATGGCAAACCAGGACTTGAAATCCTGGGCCCATGACTCTAAGTCCAGGGTGTTTTGTTGTTTTTTAAAACCTCTTTATTGAGATGTAATTTACAAGTGACACATTTACAATTCACCCATTTAAAATGTACAATTCCTTGTAATCACAGAGTTGCATAAACATCACCATAATCGATTCTGGAACATTTTCGTTACCCCAAGAGATGCTATATCCCTTAGTTATCATCCCCCATTTTTCTTCCCCTCCAAGCCCTAGGCAACCACTAATCTATTTTTCATCTCTATAGATTTGCCTATTCTGGGCACTGTGTATAAATGGAATCATACAATATGTGGTACTTTGTGACTGGCTTCCTTCACTTAGTCTACCGTTATCAAAGTTGTAGCAGATGGTTGTTGATCCATCTCTTTTATTGGCAATCGTATTTACTATACAGATATGCCACATTTTATCAATCTGTGTATCAGCTGATGGACATTTGGGTTGTTTCCATTTTTTGGCTACTAGGAATAATGCTACTGTGAACATTCACGTGCAAGTCTTTGTGGGGGCATGTCTTCAATTTTCTTGGATATCCCTAGAGTAGAGTTGCTGGTCATATGGTAAGTCCATGTTTACCTTTTTGGGGAACTGCCAGACTGTTTCCCAACGTCACTGTACCACTTTGCATTCCCACCAGCAGTGTGTGAGGGTTCCAATTTCTCCACATCCTCACTGACACTTGTCATGATCTTTCTGATTACAGCTATCCTAGTGGGTGAAAAATGGCATCTCATTTGCATTTCCCTGATGGCTAATGACATTGAGCGTCTTTTCATGTGTTTGTTGCTTATTCATATATCTTATTACATCTGTCTCTTCAGATCCTCTGCCCATTATAAAACTGGGTTATTTATTCATCCTTTTTTATGTCTATATCTGTCTTCTATCTACATATCGATATCTTTAAATATCTATCTATATAATATATAAAATACATACATATATAATTTAAAAAAAATCTATCCATTTATACTATGAGCCAGTACCACAGTATCTTGATTACTTCAATTTTGTAGTAGATTTTGAAATCAGGAGGTTTGAGCCTTTAATATTGTTCTTTTTTAAGACTCTTCTGGCTATTTTGAGCCCCTTCCATTTCCAAATGAATTTTAGGATCATTTTGTCAATTTCTGCAGATGAGCCAGCTGGGATTTTGATATAGATTGTCTTCAATCTGGAGATCAATTGGGGTTATTGACATCTTAACAATATGACGTCTTCTGATCCATGAACCTGGGATGTCTTTCCATAGGTTTAGGTTTTCTTTAAATTCTTTCAGCATTATTTGTAGTTTTCAGAGTGTAAGTTTTGCACTTTTTCTTTCAGCATTATTTGTAGTTTTCAGAGTGTAAGTTTTGCACTTTTGTTAAATTTATTCCTAAGTATTGTATTCTTTTTGATGCTACTGTAAGTGGAATCATTTACTTAATTTTATTTTCAGTTTACTTACTGACTCTATATAGAAACATATTTGATTTTTATCTGTTGATTTTGTTGCTTATGTGTCTTGTAACCTTGCTGAACTCATTTATTAGTAACTCATTTATTAGTAATAATTTATTAGTAATAATTTTTTAAGTGGATTCCTTGGCATTTTCAATATACTAGATTATGTCACCTGCAAATAGAAATAGTTTTACTTCCTCCTTTTCAATCTGGATCCCTGTCCCCTCTTCTTCTTCTTTTTTTTTTTTTTTTTAAGCATTTGTGCAAGAGTTGGTGTTAACTCTTCTTTCAGTGTTCAGTAGAATGTGCCAATGAAGTGAGCTGATCCTGAGCTTTTTTGGGGGGGAAGCTTTTTTTTTTTATTACTAATTTAATCTTTTTACCTGCTATAGGTCTATTCAGACTTTCTTTTTTTTTTTTTTTTTTGGTATACGTTACTCTCACTGTTGTGGCCTCTCCCGTTGCGGAGCACAGGCTCCGGACGCGCAGGCTCAGCGGCCATGGCTCACGGGCGCAGCCGCTCCACGGCACGTGGGATCTTCCCAGACCAGGGCATGAACCCGCGTCCCCTGCATCGGCAGGCGGACTCCCAACCACTGCGCCACCAGGGAAGCCCCAGACTTTCTTTTTGAGTCAGTTTTGGTAGCTTGTGTCTTTCTAGGAACTTTTCCTTTTTTATCCAGATTATCTTATTTATTGGCATATGCTTGCTCATAGTATTCCCTTATAATTCTTTTTATTTCCTAAGGTCAGTACTAGTGTCACCTCTTTCATTACTATTTTTAGTAATTTGAGTGTTCTCTTCCCCCCACCCCCCTTGGTCAGTCTAGATAAAGATTTGTCCATTTCCTTGCTCTTTTCAAAGAACCATTTTTTGGTTTAGTTGAAGCCTCTATATTTTTATTTTCTATTTCATTATTTTCCCCTCTCACCTATATTATTTCCTTCCTTGCTTTGGTTTTAGTTTGCTCTTCTTTTTCCAGTGTCTTAAGGTAGATACCAATTCTCCTGTCCCCTCTCCAGGGTTTGTTTTTACTGTGGTTTTATTTTCTATTATTTTGTCATTGGCTAGCTATTTTAGTGAATTCTATTTTTCCTGTAGTGTGAAGCCTTTGGTGTCACTCTCAGAGAGCACTTCTCTGAGTGTGTGCATGGTGACCCTTGGATGACAGTTTTAGCAGAACTCTCTTTGATGGCCTTTTTACCCAAGCTGTCTGTTAGGCTGTCCGCCATATATGGCATTTTACTTAACCTTTAGACTCTACCGACTGCTTGCTCTATAGTTTTCCACGATGCCCTGGGGAATAAATTGCTCAGAAGTCTGATCTAATTAAACTAGTGCTGGATTGTTTTTGAAGCCAGTCTTTAAGGTTTGCCTTGACCCCAGGTGAACTCTTCTTAGCTGTCTCCCTTGTTCTCTCTGGTGAGCTAATGTTGCCTATGGTTAAGCTTATTGCTCTGAATTAAGAGGAGTTATTATTGTCAACTGAAAAAAGAAAAGCACAACCTAAAAGTTAAGAATTATGTTTTATTTGGTGCACAAAACTGAGGACTTAAGCCCAGGACACAGCATCTCAGCTAGCTCTGATAGACTGCTCCACAGAGGCAAGAGGGGAAGCTGGGATATATAGGAGTTTTTGCAACAAAGACAGGTAGTCGGGACACCACAAGATTAATTAAAGAAAATCAGACGTCTGAAGTTAAGAAATCCAGCGCTCTTCTATGTATGGGAAGATGCAAGAGTCTGGGCTCACTGAAATCATTCCTTTGATATGCACCTCAGCTACCTTGGGCCAGGATCCCGTGCTGCCCCATCCTGAGTCTCCTCAGGGTGCACCATCAGGGATGGCTACAGCGGCTGAGGGCTTGGCAGTTTGCCTCCATCCTGAGTTCCCTCAGGCTCATCGTCCCAGGCAGAGGTCGTGGCTTAATGGTTGCAACATCTTTTGCTTACTGATATAGCAGGCAACATTTATCATTCACATTCTTATTCCATTAATTTACGTACTCACCCATCTATCTGCCCATCCAATCTTTAGAGATGTACAGACAGAAAGTCAAGGAGCTCAGATTCCACAAGCAATTCCAATAGACTCCAATAAGGCCACTGAAAAAGAACACAGTGCCATGGGGGTTCACTCTCTCTGGGGGTGAGGGTCAAGATATTCTACTTCAACTGCTCCTGAGTTGAAGTAGGAGCTAGCTAGCCAGCTTAAACAAACAAACAAACCCAGAGGGAATGGCATTCTAGGTAGAGAGAATAGCCTGTGTGTTAGGAAAGCACGTGTGACCTTGGCACAGTGGGGAGTTGCAAGTATGTCCCTATGGCTAGAGGGTGGGGTGAGGATGAAGCCCTGGAAGGAGATGGGTTAAGTTCCATTCTTGTTTTCTCGTATCCAGATTGATTTGAACACCTAGAACAACCTGATCGGAAACCAGCTTTCACACCTTCTCTGTTCAGGTTCTAACAAGGACTATATCCAACCTGATCGGAAACCAGCTTTCACACCTTCTCTGTTCAGGTTCTAACAAGGACTATATCCAGGCTCTTCTGCCGGGGCCCCTGGTGATCAGCTGTCACCTGGATGGCCCCAGTATCCAGTCAGGACTAGTGTTCTGACCATTGGTCCTTCCCCATGGCGGGGATGACAGCCGGGACACTCTCCCTCATAACATGAGCTCCAGCCAGCTTCCCACCCCTCATCCCTCCACCCACCAGCCCACCCAACTGAGGATTCTCAGCTCAGCTCACACTAATCCCCTGCCCTCTGGCAGGGGATCCAGAAACGGTGGCCTCAAGGGCTGCCTGAAAACCATCAAGAATCCGTGTTTCGACCTGCCTGAGTCTGGGCAGGCTGGTGCTGGGGCTCAGCTCGTGGCAGTCGTGTCTGACTAGTGCAGGAGAAAATTGCATTGTCTGTCACTGTCAGTGTTACCAGTAGCAAACACAGCTATCTTAGAAGCCAAGATGGAGAACTCAAGCTACCAGCAGTGCCCAGGGATGCTGTTTGGTACTGGCCCAGGGTCCCGAGGACTCTTCATTGCCCCAATGCTATCTTATCTGTATGTCCCTCAAACTCTTCAGGGTTTTGAGTTTCGAATCTGCCATTTGTTGAATTCTGCAGCTGAGCAGGCAAGAGGCCAAAACAGCAGGCTTACCTGCATAAAGCATGTCAGCATCTAAACAGCCTTTAACCTCCTTCAGCCAGTTTGCTCTTCCTGTCAGCCCTATGTGTCAGACACGGTGAATATCGTGTCCCCATTTTACAGAGGAGGAACATAGTGCCCAGAGACTGTCAGCAGTATGCAGCCATTAGAGGAAGAAGTGGAAGATCTAACTAGATATTCTGACTCCAAGGAGAAAATGCTTTTTAAGCTGCTGGTACCTCTTGGTTCGAAAAGGGGAGCCAGAAAAAAGGGGAGCGATGAGATAAGCGTGCACACGTGTGTAAGCAGAGGGAGAGTGTGAAAGGTCATTCCCTAATGATCTTGGTGAGGAAGGGACAATTTGCAGAACAAATGGGAATGCTATTACATTTTTCTTTATATAGTTCTCCATGATTTGACTTTTTACAACAAGCTTGTATGGCTTATGTAATTTAAAAACAAAATTGTAAAAAAAAAAAAAAGAAAACCCAATATAGAGTTAAATCACCGCTGAAGTATAGCCGGTCTCCTGGGCCAATGAAAACCATTTGCTTCAAAGGAAACATGTAGCCAGGGCTTCACTGTCCCTTCGGGCTGGTGGGGGACCCTCCGGGCAGGGGTTGTCTTGGCAGTAGGTGGGTTAGCCTGAGTTTGGAATAGGAACATAAGGGTCTGTGGCAATAGAAAACGTATTTCCTTTCCCAAATGTCTGCATGATAAAATAGAGGATTTTAATAAATTCACAGGGTGGGAATTATTAGCAGTGCAAGCTTTGATCGCTGCCTCAGGCATTAGACTGACCCCACCAAGACCCCACTTTCCTCAGTGACAGCAGGATGATTTTCTGTTTCATAATCTTTTCTCTCATTGTGGGAGGAAAAATGAATTCCTCAGGTGACCTCCCTGCAGCCCGAGCCCAGCGCACCTAACATGAGCAGGATTTTGTCCATTCCTTCAGCTGGCAAACATTGACTGAGCACTGTCTTCCCATCTTTATGATTTTGCTTGCATCAGGCACTGAGGATACAAGAATTCCAAGAAATGTTCTGGGCCACAGACTTAAGTGTGAACTTACAGAGCAAGCAGAGACTATGGCAGGTGACTAAGACTTTGAGGAAGTTGAAATCGTTTATTCATTCAGTCATTCATTCATTCATGCCCAAGGGGAATTGGAAAACAGAGATTTGAGCTTAGAGGTGAGAAAAAGCTTAGAGGTGAAGTTTCCAGTGTAAGAAGAATAAGGCGAGTTCACTGTGGCCCTTGAGAGCAGGGCTGGGATCTAGGGGTAAGATGCAGGGGGCAGAGCTGGGCACAGTGTGAAGAAGACATTTCTGATCTCTAATCATTAGAACCGATTTGCAGGGAGCAGTGTGAATCCTTCCCTGGAAGTGCTCAGTCGGGGTGGTGACATTGTTGGGGATGCCACAGAGAAGCTTCACCAGATACTCTTAGGGACCCTTGCAGCTGCAGCCTTCGAAGCCTGGTGGAATGACATCATCAAGGGCAGGCCTGTCTCGCTTCCCAGCCACCTCCATCCTCACCGCGGGGCTCCAAGCTAAGGCTCTTTCTTACCCTGCACCTCTAACACGCACCCTTCCTTGATTCCACCCTAAGGGAACCTGCCACTTCTGAGGTCACAAAGAGCATATCCCCTGGTCGCTGTCCTGAAGAGCGTTCATGAATAATCCAATGATTCTTCACTGAGGACCTGCACCAGGTGAAACATTGGGCCCTTCACACCATCGCTTTGCCCATTCACTCATCCGAGAAAGGCTCTCTAGCACCTTCCATCGTGGGCTCTGTTCTGGTGTGGTTACCAAGTCCAAGCTGGTACTTCTCGCCATATGACAGGCCAGTAAATTGAGAGACACGTTGTTGGGGGAAGGAATAGCAACTTTATTCAGAAAGCCAGCAGACCAAGAAGACGGTGGACTAGTGTCCCAAACAACCATCTTTCCTGAGTTAGAACTCAGGCTTCTTTTATACTCAAAGGGGAGGGAGTAAAGTCCCGCTTCAGGATAGATTCCGGAGGGGATGTGTTACTCTCTTCCGTCCTGCAGCCATTCACAGGTGGGCCTGGGCAGGAGGTTTCCTGTGAGTAAAATACAAAGGTATTTTAGCTTAACGCTCATGACCTAGGAGGCAGGGTCCCCAGAGATGGGTCACTGTGTATCATTTAAGCTTATAGGCAACATCCCTATAGTGATTTACTTGTCATAGAATACAAATGTTCTTCCCTATTACAGTGTGAGCACTAGAGCAGGGTCTGGAGCGAGCTTCTTCCCAGAGATGCTCTGATTCCAGTGAGGGAGACGGAAAATAATGCAAATGCATCAGGCAGAGGCAGAGGCAACAGGAAGAAGAAGAAGACAGAGGAAGAGGCAAAGGGTTCTTGGGGCTGCTTCAGCTAGGACAGTGAGAGGAACTTCTACACAGGCTGAGATCTGAATGACGCAGAGAAAGGGAGGAGAGAGCCATGCGGGCTGTCAGAGAAGAGCATTCGGGGCTGTGGGGATAACACGTGCAGTCCCTGAACAGGAATGTGCTTGGAATTTTTGAGAAAAGCAAGGAAGTCAGTGTGGCTGGAACCCAGGGAGTGTATTAGTCAGCTCAGTCTGTCATAACAAAATACCACAGACTGGGTGGCTTAAGCAGCAGACATTTATTTTGCCACGGTTCTGGAGGCTGGAAGTCCAAGGTCTAAGGCAGGGGGTTGGTTCTGATGAGCACTGTCTTCTTGGCTGGTCTTTGTGCATTCATTTCAGAGAAAGGAAGAGGGAGAGTGAGGGAGAGGAAGAGAAAGAGGAAGAGAAGGGGAGAGGTAGAGGGGGAGAGAGAGAGAGAAAAGCGAGCGAGAGAGCTCTGGTGCCTCTTCCCCTTCTTATAAGGACTCCAGTCCTATCAGATGAGGACCCCACCCTATGACCTCATCTAACCTTAATTAACTCCTTAAAGCCCCCATCTCCAAATACAGGCACATAGAGGATTAGGGTTTCAACATATGAATTTGGGGGGAGACCCAATTTAGTTAGCAGTCAGCAAGGGGAGATGGGTGGAAAATGAGATGAGATTGATACAGTCCATCTGTGAACAGATGGCAGTGATCCAGGAATGAGGGGGCAGTGAGGGATGACAGCGAGACATGACCATTGCAGGGGCTGAGTGGGTTGAGTGTTGAGTGGTTGAGAGGAATGGAAGCCAGGGCAGAAGAAGAAGGGCCGGACTCAGAGGGGAGTGAGGACCATTCCTCCTCTGTAACAGGAGGGAAGGCAGGGAGTACGGGTACAGATGCAGGCTGTGCTTGTGGGGCGGGAGGTCGTGAGGACCATTCCTCCTCTGTAACAGGAGGGAAGGCAGGGAGTACGGGTACAGATGCTGTGCTTGTGGGGCGGGAGGTCTGGTGACAGGAGGATGACAGCTTTCTCTTTTGGTTGCTTCTATTTTCTCAGTAAAATAAGGTTCAAGGGTGTCAACCAAGACGGAAGGGTGGGTGTTGTGTTGGAGGTTTGAGGGGAGAGGAAGTGGTATGAAATAGTCATCTGGGAGAATAAGAGTATGCATTGACCTGGGAACTGTGACAGTGCTGTTGAGTAGTGCCAGGGCTACTGGAGGGCCGTGAGACCGGACAGCACAATGTTGTGTTTTTCTCTGGTTGCATTCCCTTCTCTGGTTGAGGGAAGGAGTGGGAAAATAATTGGATTTAACCAGGTTGGGATTTAGCCAGGCAAATACAAGAGAAGGAGAGAGTGACAGTAGTGCTGGGCTGCAGAAACTCAGCTGGGTAAGGAGCAGAGTGGAGAACTGGTGATAGAGAAGAGGTGGTAGGTTCTTAGCAACACCAGGAGGGGTGATTATTAGACTATTAGCCCCATTTTACTGTTAAATAAACTGAGGCTCAGATACATAAGTCATGTATGTAGTCAGTGGAGAGCCATATTTCAAGGACTTTAGAATATGAATGTCAAGAAAGTGAAACTCAGAGAACAAATCCTTTATGTTGGTGATGTCTCTCTCTTCCCTCTTCTCTCCTTACCTCTCTTCCCTCTCACAATCCCACCCCCTCCACAGATAGGGTGATCAACTCTCCTAGTTGCCCAGGACTGAGGGGTTTCCCAGGACAGGGGACTTTTAGTACTAGAACTGAGAAAGTCCCAGGCAAGCAAGACTAGTTAGTCACCAACCCACATGCACACACGTGCGTACACACACACACACACACACACACACACACACACAGAGAGAGAAAGAAGTACAATGGGTTAGTCCTACCTTCTGCTGACAAGGCCAACAGAGAATCCTTTTCTCCTCCCCTGGACCTGTCTCCCATCTAGGTATCTCTGCTAGGTGGGAGTGGTCAACAGATAGGACCCAGGAGATGCTCCAGCCACATGCACACAGCAGATTCTGCTGCCCTCGTCTGCTCTCCACAGCAGATCTCCATAGCCCTTTCCAGCCCCACTTACACCCCTATAGCTCAGGGAAACTTCTGAGCAAAAGGTAACTGCAGCCTCACTGCATTTTGAAAGCAACAAAGGCAATAGAGAAAGAGGGTGTGAGTGAGAGTAAGAGTGAGAGAGAAGGGAAAGGAAAGAGTTTGTACCCACCTTCCCAGCCCAGGTAATCACACTGTGATCCAGAGCCCTTTCCTGCAGAGTTTGGAGTTGGAAGTGAGGGGACAGAATTAGGGCCGATAATTACATCCTCTGCCACCTTTTAATAAAAATATAAAAATCATGTTTTTGGGTAGGTAACCTATTTTGAATAGGTAACCTCCAAATGTCAGAATTCAAAGGATACCAATGAGTAAACAGAGGAAGTCTCTGGTCCTCCAGCCAGAGAACACCTTGTTATCAGTTTCTTGTGTGTCCTTCCAAAGATGCTCAATATATATGTCGCCGTTTACCTGTAAAGCCTGCATCTTGCTCTTTTCATGAAACGAAGGTCCTGGAGATCATTCTCTATCAGTACATAAAGAGAAGCATCTTCCACCGGAATGTAAGCTCTGGAGGCCAGGGATTTTTTACTCTGTTCACCGTTATATCTTCAGCACCTAGAACAGCGCCTGACACAAAGGAGGAATTCAGTAAATGTTGAATTAATTGAATGAATCCTTTGCTCTTCGTGGCATTCCATCGCACACATGTGCCACAATTTATTTAACTGTACCCTTTTAGGCTGTTAGGTTATTTGTACACTTTTGATCACATAATTAATGCCACAATGAATAATTTGGTACACACATGCCAGTACACATGTGGGTGAGCCTATCTGTAGGATACATTCCTAGAAGAGCAGTTCCTGAGTCAAGGGTATGTGCTTTTGTAATTTTGATGGATACGGCCAAATTATCACTCATATAAATTTTCAGTGATTTCATGAGTTACCCCATGCCTTTTCCGTACATTTTGTGTATCTTCATTTTTCTTCGGTTTTAAGCCACCTTCCATTGTTCTGTTCGTCCAGTCTTCCCCTCTTGCATACACATATGTAACATAATGAATACACATATAGCAGTGTTTCTCTCCAGTTTGTGTTGTTCCTTGTTTTACGGGCCATTCTTAAATTTGTCCCTGCTCCAAGGCCAGCCTTCCCGAGGGTGTTGGGCACAGTGGAGAGGTCACAGACCTGCATCCAGGTATTCCAGATTCCTGGGAGGGTGGGATAGGGGGAGAGAGCCTTAACTGAGACACTGATGTTTGGGGATGAGCTGGAGATGTCTAAAGACTGTCATTAGCTCAGCCTTTCTCAGGAACGTTTCCCTGAAGTCCCCAGGGGACCCTTCCATTTACCACTATGTGGATTCTCTCTATCAATCTCTCTGTATATTAAATTTCCATCTAATTCTAATTACTTATTGATTAGCCCCAGGAGAATTCTAACATAGATGGGGGCAGGAAGCATATTTCGTTTTGAACCTCAGGTGAAAGAAAAAATTGGCTCAAACTTTGCAGATTCTTACTCTCAACTAATTTGCCCAAACCCCATTTCCCTGCCTTTTCTGATACTTGGTCTCCTTCCAACACTGAATGATGTTTTAATTCCCTTTAACAGTTAGGACTATTGTGGCAACGTCTGGCTTGACAGCAAGAGATCGTTATAGCCTTCCAAATGTCTGCTCCCCAGGAGACATTTGAGAAGGGAGCAACAAGTGTTTTTGTCCACTTCCCCCCTGCCCCAAGTAAATCTCTGCTAGACATTTCCCCACACCTGGAACAACGATGGTGGAGTCTGGCAGTGTGGGAATATAAAGTACCTGTGCCCTTGTGCTACAAGTTATTTTTGTCTTTTTATTCAGACTCTCATCCATTCACTCATTTGCCCAGTCAGTCCACGTCTATGGGGCATTTGAGCATCTGCTCAGCGGCAGACTTCGAGTCGGTACAGGTAGAGGGGAGAGCATAGGGTGAACAGGGTGAATGCTGAAGGTTTAGAATCCTTCACCACTGTGGAGAAATGCCATCTACAAGAGAGACCAATTTCAGGTCTCAGAAAACACATCAAACCTCTCCCTATAAGGAAACAGAGTGAGCGGGGGGTGTTATATCTCAGCTTTGATATTTGGTCCCCATTTCCTAATCTTAAGTTCCCTCAATCAACAGTAACCACATAGAGACCTAAGATATGCAAGTTACCATGCTAGATGCAGTGCGAGATTTGTGACTCTTTTGTCCATCGTGATGTCTTCAGCACCTGGGACAGCATCTGACACAAAGGAGGAATTCAGGACATGTTGAATGAGTTGAATGAACCCTTTGTTCTTTGTGGCGGTCCATTGAAACGTACACCACAATTTATTTAATGTACCCTTTTAAAAAGAGGTTAAAGACACAGAGTGAGAGAAATATGGGGATTTTGGAGACATAAGGAGCTGAGTTCAAATTCTGGCTAGCTCAGGACAAAGCTAAGTTGACATTTCCCTTGAAGCATCTCAAGGAAAGGTTTGTGAAATAAATGAACAAGGTAAGCAAGACTTGGGAGAGAACTGTTTCAAATACCTAAAAGAGCTAATTTTTCCAGCCCCAAGCATTTTAGAGTTGTTCATTTACATATAAGTAGTCAAGAAGCTAATTTTAGATCATCCATATCTATTCCTAAAACCTAAGGACTTCGGAATGAAGAAACGGATGGATGGATGTTCTGAACCAGGTTGGAATTATTGCATGTTTGCAAAGTGACAAATTGGTACAGCAGATTTTCGGTTCTGACTTGCCACTAACTCAGCCTTATCCTCCCACAATTAATTCTCCTTAATAAGCCCTCACTGCCATCGCAGGAATTTTAGATCTGTGGTCCCTGGAGCAGTGCCTGTTCTGATTTACCTCTCCCTGTGCTCAGAATCAAAGGCAGGAGTTCATTAAGCAAATTAGTAGAAGAGACGCACTTTCCAAAGAAGTATTCAGCCGATCAAAGGAGGTAGGAAGGATTTTTAACACCTACTTAAAATCACTCATTCTCAGGTAAACTATCCCCTTGCTAATTAGAAGGCATTCTTTGAACTCATCAAGTCCCTTCCCACTGGACCTGTATTTGAATCTTTCTTGGATGACCTGCAATCGCTGCGTGCCACTTAATATGATAAAATTATTAACGTGGACTAGCCCACATTTCTTTCTAGCACAAAGCAGTGAGCTGTGAAAAGAACATGGGTTCTTTGCTTAAATGCCAGTTTTACCATTTTCTAGCAAGAGTGCATCAAATATTAAGCAGTGTTTGTGAAACAGAACTAGCTGCAGTATTTGGGTTAACTTTTGTATCCTGTGAGCCTCAGTTTCCTTACCTATAAAATTGGACTAATAGTAGTGAAGTGTGAAGGATCATTAATATGGTGACCACACACGTAGCACCAGGCGTTTTCCTAGGTGTTTTCCACATATGAACTCCTCATAACAACTCCACAAGGCTTGCTGGGTTCACCCCATTTTACAGATGGGGAAACCAAGGCAAGTGTGGGTTAAGGAATTTTCCCAGCTCACATTGCTCAGAGAGCAGAGGCAAGAGTCAGCCCTTCAGAATCTGGCTCCAGAGTCTGAGCGTGACTGTTACCTTGTACAGCCTCTCAGGTTAACCATTTATAACAGCCTAGAACCTCACTGGGCATCAATGATCTAATGATTCAGCGTTGGTTAATTGTCCTGTTTTCCATCTGTCTGGAGTTAGGCAAGTGAACTTGAATCTGTGCGGTCTGTGTCGGTGAGAATTAGGAGGGAACACTGCAAAGACCAGGAGGCAAGTCTTCACCCCACTAGTGGGAATCCTGCACTCAGTAATTCTTAGCGATTCTGATGCACCCAGGACATCTCTCCCCGCCCTCCTCCTTGGTAGATCCGATGCCCGAGCACACAGATCCTGTAGCCCTGCTTGGCCAGCCTCACCCATTCCTCTGCCTTCCCAGCTTTCCAGGATCTGCCCTGAAAACCCATTCCTTCCCGTAACTCGCATCTTTGCAGCTATAACTCATTCCCCTAATTCACTCTGGAGATGTCCCCTGGGGGGGCCCAGACCCTCCTCAACAGGTTTCCTATAGACAGACCCTGTGCTCTGTCAAATACACCCCATCAAAGCCTGGGGGGCTGGAGTTTAAATTATAGGTACACTGAGAGAAAACCAATTTCCTTCCATGATCAAGTCTCTAAGGAAAGGTCAGGCAGATAAATAACTGTGAGGGAGGAAATGATGTTGTCCCCACAGCACGTGACCTGTGAGAAGGAGCTGGGTTCCTCTAGCTGTGCTTTTTCTTTGCCCTGTGAAAGCACAGTCACAGAGGTTAACCCTTAAAAGAGTTAGATAGGGGAGGAGACATAGCCACACCAGGGTGGGATTTTAGGTACAGCCCCAGCCTCAGCCAGATCCTGCAGAGAGCTCTGCCGTGTCAATCACACTGCAGAGTTTGTCCCCCTTAGAGGCAAGCCAGTCATTGGCTTCAGACCCCTGGAAGTACGTAAACTCCCAGGGACTTTGCCTGCTTGTGGAGGACAAAGGGCCTCCAGGAACCTGAAAGTAACCTCTAAAGAAGGCTGCAGGTGTGAGCCAATAGGAGCAAAGCATGCAGAAGGCAAGGAAGGGATGCGCAGAGTAGATAAAGGGGATGTAGGCAACGTGTCTGCTCAGCACCCCGTGCTGCCTCTGTTGTAGCACCTATCTCACTGCATCTTAATTTTCTGTAAGCCCTTGGAGAGCAAAGGCTTAAATCCAAAGGTGCCTAAGAAAAGCAGATGCTCAATAAACATTTAGTGATGCACGGGACAAATATGGGCAAAGGATGACACACCCCAACCGACGTGTAGCTTATCCTGAAGAAGCGTTCTTCTCTGAAGGTGAGGCCACACCAAACGTCTCTATAAATCTAGCATTACAAAAATTCAAATCATTTATGCCCATTCCGGCTCAGGATCATTGTCTTAAAAATTAGATACTTAAAGCTCCATTTTGTGTCCTGGAGGTTCCTGCGTACAGATGTGGACTCCTGTGTTGCCATCCTCCAGGTTGGGAGACTTGAACTTGGAACTCTTCTGGAAATCACCCACGTCTCGTGAGCCATTTCTTCTTTCTTAGCTGCAGTTTCCTCATTCACAAGAATGAGAGTTAGATGAGATCAAGGGTTCCTACTCTTTCGGAGTAGGAGGCCTGTTTATGAGTGCAAAATGTCTCACAGATGCACCTTGGCCGTTGACTTTGGTATCCGTTGTTTGAGAGAATATATAATAACAACAAGCTCCGGGGAGGTTCAGTGATTCCTTTAAATAAAATGACATTTTATCCATCAGAACATTTATGCTAATTTTCCAATTAGTGGCAGGCAGGCAAGATGTATCATCTACTTATTCTACCAGAAGTTATTGGTGCATTTGAGGATGGTCACAGAGCAGAGGGTCCCTCAACCTTCTCCCTGCCCTGCGTTGGTCATCTCTAATCAAATTATAAAGAGGCCTCACCTTTCCAAGTGATTTTATCAACTAACCAATGACTTCATACTTGGATTTCTCTCATTTAATCATTACAACAAAGGGAGTCCTGGCTTGAGGTTGGCCCCAGGGACACCTCAGGAGCAGGTGGGCCAGACTGCAGGTGTTAAATTGTCTGAGGGCTTTTCAGCTGAGGGAGAGAGAAAAAAGTTATTCTGAACGAAATCTTGAGGCAGAGGAAGTGCAGAGGGCAGCGTAGAATCTGTCTCTGTTACTGCTCCCAGCCCGCCCAGTGAAAATCCTGCTGTCACCCAGGGGAGGGAGGGGATGCAGGCCAAGTAGAGGGAGATGTTTCATGGTGGTCCAAAGTGAAACGGGCTTTCTCCCCAAACTCCTCTATGGACCGTGAGAGTCTGGTGAACTGAAGATGCAGGAGAACACAGCCGCTTGCTTCAGCTCTCCATCACCGGGCCACACCAACCCACTGGCTTAAAACAGCCACCATTTCATTATCTCTCCTAGTTCTGGGAGTTGACAGCCCAGCTGGGAAGTTCTGCTGCAGGTCTCACTCGAGTCTCTCATCAGTGTGGTCAGATGGCAGCTGTGGCTGGAGATATCTAGAGGCTCGGCCGGGAGGCCAGGACAGCTGGGTCTCTCCCTCTGTAATTTCAGGGCCTTTTCACGTGGTCTCTCCAGGAGGGTTGGCCGGTTTCTTCCATGGAAGCTCAGGGTTCCTAAGAGCTCGAAAGGCAGGTGGAAGGCCCAGAAGTGGCAAAGCGTCCACCTTCTATCAGTTAAGCGAGTTACGGAGCTTTACGGTGTGCAGAAGGGGGTCACACCAGCATGTGAGCACTGAGAGGCGTGATTCGGTGCGTTGCGCGGGGGCGCCCCAGTTTGGGGGATCCAGGTGGACGCAGCCTGGCCTGTAAGGGAACACGGATCCCTTCCTGCACAGGAAGCCGTCACACTGGGGAGGTGCTGCCCTCATGTGGCTATCTGGGATCAGTGCAGGCACAGAGCATAAGCTTTCGTGTCTTGGAGCAGGGCGATGTCTCAAGGGTCCTGCGTTAAGAAAATACGAGTAAAAGCAAAAAAAAAAAAAAAAGTGCCCTCTTAATATTCATGTGATGCAATTGCATCCATATGCCGAGGACGCTTGGGTTACGTAACGACACTCAAGGCTGGGGTGGGAAGAGGGCAAAAGCGTGCAGGTATCTTGAGTGTTTACTGTAGCCGTGAATCGTAGCTGGATCCTCCCCAGGATCCTACCCTATTTGTGAGTCTATTTTAAAATGTAGAAAACAAGGCTTAGGGAAGTGAATTAACTTCTGGAAGGCCACTCGGCTGGCAAGTGGCAGAGCTGGGACTGAAAATTCAGCTGGTCTGATTTTAATGCCTGGGTTTTTTCCCATGTCTCCAAGCTGCCCTTCCTACTTCCCAGGAGTTGACAGCTCTGTCTGTGTCCGTGCCCCCGTAGAGAACCTCCTAATAGGCCTGAAATCTGAATATTTAATGTTGTCGCTTTGGCTTTTCTTCCTTCTAATTGAGGCCTTTACCAAAATGACATTTTCCATCTCCTCCACATACAGTCCTCGGCTCCCTAATGGAGTGTTTATTCAAGACAGGGCATGGAGGCGATTTGCTCTGACAGCCTTCCCACCTGCGCGTGGCTGGGCCCCCCATGTGGGAGGGTGCGGGGAGCAGAAGCTCATCGACCCGAAGCTGAAAGCAGAGGCACGGCAGAAGCAGGGGCAAGGCCCCACGTGTGCCAAACCCGGGGACGCCAGGACGGAGGGAAGACCCAGAAACGGTGTCATGACAAGCCCAGCTGGCCTTCAAGTCTCAGCTGTGTTTTCCAGTCTCAGCAGCTGGCATGTTAAGATTCACGTCTTCCTTCTGTAAGACGAAAACAAAGGGGAAGGAGTCTGTGTTTCATTTATTTATTATTTATTTAAGGCAATGTGAGTGTGTGATGGGGGGAGAGTTAACATTTGCTGCTCCTTCATCCTGACTCAGTTCATCAGCGCTCCATTGGGTGTCTAATGGGCATCGCTGCTTCTCGTGTTCAGGGTAGATTCTTGCCCCTCACCCCCCAGCCGCTCTCCTTGGGTCCTTCTCATCCCAGGCTTTGGCAGCTGCATTCTGCCAGGCGCACAGGCCAAAGTCAGTGTCAGACTCCGGCCCATCTCTTTGGCTCCCAACCCATCATCAAACTGTGGCTTCACAACCTCAGACGTTTACCCAGGACCTGGCCACTGCTGCCCCTCCCCGATCCTTCACCACCCAGGGTTACATCACTATCCCCTCTTGCAGGTCTTCTGCTCGCAGAGTTTGCTGCCACCCACTTGGATCCCACCAAGGTCTACTTCTCACCCCGCAGACAGAATCATCCTTCTGAGATGTAAGTCTGATCATGTCTCGGCTCTGCTCAGAACCTCCCAGTGCCTTCCATCTCTTGTAGAAAGAAGTCCGAAATCCTCACCAGGGCCCTAAGGTCCTACACGATGTCACTGCCTCTACCTGGCCAACCTCTTGTCTTCTCTCTTTTTGTGGTTCTTTTCAACTGAGGTGCAACTTACATACAGTAAAATGCCCAGGTCTTAAGGAAACAGCTCAATAGAGTTTTACATATGTATACATCCAGGTGAACACCACCCAGATCAAGGTATGGAATATTTTCATCACCTGGAAAGTTCCCTTATATCTCTTTCCAGTTTATACCCACCTTCACTCGCAGTAACCACTAGTCTTTTTATCACTGTGGATTCATTATGCCTGTTCTTAAACCTCATTTACATGGAATAATAGAGTATGGACAATTTTGTGTCTAGGTTCTTTCATTCAATGTAAATTTTGAGATTTGCCCATGTTCTTGTATCAATGCGCTGTGCTTTGATACACACAAAGGTGAGGTTTTCTATTGGGTGACTATCCAATTTATTTACATATTTTACTGTTGATGGATATTTGCAAATACTTGGAATAGTTCAGTCTTTTTAGCCATTCTTGGCATGTAGGAATGTCTCATTTTGCTTGAAAATTTCACTTCCCTGAGGAGTAATGAGGTTGAACACCTTTTCATTGGCTTATTGGCATCTGGGTATCTTCTTTTGTAGATTACCTGTTCAAATCTCTTGCGCATTTAAGGGAAATTAGGTTGTTTGGCTTTTTCTCATTGATTTGTAGGAATTTCTTTAAAAAATATCCCAAGTATGAGTCCTTTGTTAGATGTGCATTATAGATGTTTCTTCCTGACTGTGTTTGCTTTTTCACCTTCTCAGTGGTGTCTTTTGAAGTGACCTCATCTTTTGCCCTCTCTCTTGTGTATTTACCCTGTCCTAGCCACGCTGGCCTTCTTGCTGCTCCTGCCACATGCCAAGCATTGTGATCTGACCTCAGTGCCTTTGCACTCACTCTTCCCTCTCTCCAGAACGCTTCCCTCCTAGACACTGGGAAACATTCACTCCCTTATTTCACCTGGGTCTCTGCTCACATGGCATCTTCTCAGGGGACCTTCCCTAACCATTGCATCCAGAACAGCTTTCCCCCAAGCCTTTTACCCTATCTTATTTTTCCTCATAGCATCGACAACCTAATATATATGTTTATTTACTACACTTGACTTTAACCCTGTGAGAATAAGTGCTGGGTCTGTTTTGTTCCCTATGAGTCCTCAATGCCTAGAGGGTACTCAGCACTTGTTAGCTGCTCAAAAAAAAAATTGTTAAATGAATGAAAAATTGAGTGAATATATGTCAGAATAAGTATGGGTATGGTGGAGTAACAAGTAACCCCAAATCTCAGTATTCAAAACTTCCAAAGGTCTACTGCTCATGCGGGCTTTATTTCTAATGTGGGTCAGAGGGAGGATTTTAATAACTCATTATAATTACTCAGGGATCCAGGTTTACAGAGGAATCACCTTTTTTTTTTTTTTTTTTTTTGCGGTACGCAGGCCTCTCACTGTTGTGGCCTCTCCCGTTGCTGAGCACAGGCTCTGGACGCGCAGGCTCAGCGGCCATAGCTCACGGGCCCAGCCGCTCCGCGGCATGTGGGATCTTCCCGGATCGGGGCACAAACCCATGTCCCCTGCATCGGCAGGTGGACTCTCAACCACTGCGCCACCAGGGAAGCCCAGGAATCACCATTTTAGATGCCACCCTCCCAAACAGGCTTTGGGGTTTGCTGTGGGGAGGGAAGAGAGCATGAAGAATAGACTGACCCTTAAATTATTTCACCCAGAAGTCACATACATCCCTTCTGCTCACATTCCGTTGTCCAAAACAAGGCACATGGCTGTGCCTAAATTAAGAGGTGTGGGCTCAGAAAGAGAGGAGTGCTGGAGACACTAGTGAGTTCCAGTGATGTCTTCATAGTGAGTGAGAGCATGAGTGAATACCCACATGCTCCAATGAATGAGTTCAGGACGTAAAGATGGAGAGGTGAAGCCAGGTAAGCAGGAGAGGTCGGGCAGCCAGTTCCTTACTCATCTCTGTACCTGGGTTCCATGCAACTTCACGGGACCACCTTGTCTTCCACTGAGAAATGGCTGGGCTGAATAATGCCTTTAACCATGTTCTGAGGAGGAGAGGAATAGCAATGAATATTTGCTGAGTTTTTATTACATTCCAGGACAATACACCTACGGTTTTGCATGAATTACCAAAGTCGATAGGATTTGCCTCATTGAACAGTTGGGTCAACCAAGACCCAGAGGGATGAAATAGATGGTCCCATGTCTTGCAGACTTTGACTCTAAAAGGTGTGCTCTTTCTACAACACGCCAAGTTACAGACACGGTCCCAATGTGCGTTTCTCTGGGATCTCTGACCCCTCCACTTAGATTATGGCCAGGGTCACAAGCATCATTTCATCATTGCACTCTGTTGTATGCTTACTAAAGCCCGGTAACCCCCAAGTAATCCTACACCAGGTCAGCCTGGCCAATCAGGTCACTTCATCAGTGCTATAACCTAGCAACTCGTCCATTCATTTCTCTTTCTGCATGTTTTCATGCAGTAGGCTGCTCCTAAGTACTCAGTGTGCCCCGATCCCCAAGTGATTAAGACCGCATGTTCCTGAATCACTGGGTAAATGCATGGCATTGGAGAAGTCGTAAAACTTCGCAGTGCAATTTCTTCATTGCGGAATGAGAATAATCCCCACTCTGCCTTTCGCAGAGAAGGATTCTGTGGATAAAACGATACAGTGGCTGTTAAAGCATTTTGGAAACTGGGGAGAGACACAGTAATCGATGGTTGTTTTGTAACTGTGCTTCTTGACATCAAAGAAAGCTAAAAGCCTTGTGTCTTCTTAATTCTGCTGCTCCTGGAGACCCCACTTACTGTTTTAGATTCTTTAAGTAAAAACACAAACCGAGCTGGGCAAGTATTTTGTTTCTAAAATTCTCCCTTGGTCTAACTGGGTGATGAGCGTTCCTTTTGGCTCTGCAGCTGAGCTCCGTTGAGGGGTGAGTTTGAAGTTTGGATTAGGAGAGACAATAGGCCTGAGGCCCCCCAGCTCTGCCCCAGCCTTGAGCATTTTTGGAGAGGCAGACACCCCACTTGAGGCAAGACTCAGCGCCCTATCACAGCCCCAGTGAAATCCAGCTCCAGATGCTGACCGGAGCCATCACGCCCCACGGTGGTTTGGACACTGTACGTGGACACCGTGCCAAAGCTGGTACCTCTCATATTGCTGACTTGTGCACTTATTATGACAGTTTTCTGTCATATGGCAGTAAAATTTCTTGCTCTAACAAAATCAGAATATCGTGACAAGTTCCTGACAGATGCAAGTAAGCGTCTTGAGAAGGGGCACTTTCTTCTAATCTGCACTAAAGCACCTCGTGTGTTAGCAGCCATACTGCTGGGTAGGGGTTTGGGGCAGTGACCCAGGGTGCTAGGCAGGGCAGAAATTAATCAAACCCCCCTAAGCCTCCTGGGCCCTGGCTCTCCAGGGGCTCCCCTGAGTTCCCAGTCACCAAGCCCTCTCAGATTTCTATTAGCTGTGCTCTCGTCCACACCCACACCCCCACTGTAAAAGGTCTTCTGTTGTCTCCCATCCTTCAGTTGTGAGTTGAAGGCCTGAGGGCTGGTCTGTCACCCTGACTGGGTCCCTCCCCTTCCATCTGGAGGTCTGGTTTCCACTCTGGCAACACTGCTCTCTTGGGACCCCTCCTGTCACTTGCAGCAAGGTCTCAATGGTGGACTCAACCCGCCCCCAGGGCTGCCAGCAAGCCTGGGCTTTGGCGCTGGTGATCAACAAGGGCGCTGTCCAGGATGACTAGCAGACGTGGCTTTGCACCACTACCTGCCAAGGCTCTCTGCCTCTGGGTTTCTGCTGGCGCCCCCTGCCTCAGTAACTGGGGCCATGGGCTGCTGCTGGCATGCATGGAGATCCCGTCTCCTGACTCCGCTGGACCCTCCTCTGATCACTGGACACCAACCGGCCAATTCCTCCTTTGCTGCTCCCACGGATGCAAGGCAGGAAAAGAGAGAGCATCTGAGCCTCACGTGTTCCGGTTGCTGAGCAGACCCCAGTGTCCCCCACTGCTTCTCTGCCCCGACCTCCTTCCTCCTTGGGGTAGAGCATGAGTCCCCCAGCTTCCCTCACCCCTTCTCTCCTCAGGGGGGAGCCAGCTCACTAATGGGACATTTCTAGTTGATCTAACCTAAGTCAGCCAGTCCCTCCACCCGCACACCACGTGGAGAATGGAACGGGATTTTGTACCTATCCTGAAATTATTTGGGTGGGTGCTGTGAGCTGATTGTTGGTGTCCCTACCACCCCCAAATTTATATGTCAAAACCTATTCCCCTGTGTGATGATATTTGGAGGTGGGGCCTTTGGGAGGTGATTGGGTCATGAGGGTGGAGCCCTCACGAATGGGATTAGCACCCCTGTAAAGGAGGCCCCACCTCCCTCACCCTTGTACCATGTGAGGACACAACTAGAGGACAGCCGACCATGAACCAGGAAGTAGGTCTTCACCAGATACCGAATCTGTCGATGCCTTGATCTTGGACTTCCCAGCCTCAGAACTATGAGAAATTTGTCCTGTTTATAAGCCACAGTCTATGGCATCCGTTGTAGCAGCCCTAAAGGACTAAAGCAGTTGGGGATGGGCATCTACTACAAGAGCATCTTCTCACACTTCCGGATCACCCAGACACCCGGCAGGTGAAGGACAGCCATCCCTCTCCTGGGTTCTCCCAGGTCCCTTCCATCCCTGCCCAGAGGCCCCGAGGCCCCGAGGCCCCGAGGCCCAGAGGCCCAGAGGCCCAGAGACGTGTGAATGCAAAATGCTCTTTCCATACGTAGAAGTTCCTCCTGAAATGGTAGAAACTGAGAGCTTCTCGGGGGGTTCCTTAAGACCTGGGTCACTTTATCATTCCCTTTGATTATTATTTTTAATCAGCCTACTCCCTAGGATACTCAGATGATAATATAATAGTAACCATAAGAAGAACTACCGTTTTAAAGCATTTTCACTAAGCTAAACGTGTTATAGCCACATCCCCCATTTAATTCTCACAACATCCCTGCAAGGAGGAGGAATTGCCTACTTTCTAGGAAGGAGGTGCCCGCAGTGACTCAGTCAGGGAGACCTCACGCCCTCTCAGCCCAGAGAGGAGAGTCAGTGGGGTCCTCTGAGCCTCGTGCAGGGGGCAGGACACAGAGACTCATGCATGCATAAGGGGGGCTCTGGATAGGAAGGAGCCGGCAGCCTTGGAGGCCCCAGGAATCCGGATGGGGTATGTCAGCTCCGTCCTTGACAGGGCAGTTGGGTCTTCCCCGAGTAGACAGCCAGCGCTGCAGCCTGTCCCCAATGCTTCCACCTCACTATGGACTGTTGTGGCCCCTCCCGTTGCGGAGCACAGGCTCCGGACGCGCAGGCTCAGCGGCCATGGCTCACGGACCCAGCCGCTCCGCGGCATGTGGGATCCTCCCGGACCGGGGCACGAACCCGTGTCCCCTGCATCGGCAGGCGGACTCTCAACCACTGCGCCACCAGGGAAGCCCTCACTATGGACTTTTAATACTCCTGTTTGAGTGGGGAGGCAGCTCAGACAGTCTCCTCCATGCTGGAAACATTATCACAACGGCACACTTGCCAGCCACTGAAAACCTTCGCCGTCCCAGCCTTCCCGCCTTAACGTCAGACCCCTACTCTTTGTGCCTTTGCTCCCTACCTATATTGTGAGTAGGAAGAAAAGCGTATTTTTTTCCCCATAACATCCATTTTACAGCCATTTGGTGCAAGGGCTGAGAGCTGTCAGAGCAGTAATGCATTGTATCAAATTAACATATTTTACTGAAATGATAATTACACCCTTTCTGTGTGCCTCTGAATACAGGGTTTTTTGTTTTTTGGTTTTTTTTGAAGTGTGAATGAGGCACTGACATCAAAGTCTCACTTGAAATCATTGTTATTAGTGCATCTGTCCAAATGATTCAAGGGAAATGGCTGGCAGAGGTTTTTAATTGTAGAGGAATTTAAAAGGTGAGCCACAGAGCTTCTTTTTTTTTTTCCAACATCTTTATTAGAGTATAATTGCTTTACAATGGTGTGTTTCTGCTTTATAACAAAGTGAATCAGTTATACATATACATATGTTCCCATATCTCTTCCCTCTTGCGTCTCCCTCCCTCCCACCCTCCCTATCCCACCCCTCTAGGTGGTCACAAAGCACCGAGCTGATCTCCCTGTGCTATGCAGCTGCTTCCCACTAGCTATCTATTTTACGTTTGGCAGTGTATATATGTCCATGCCACTCTCACTTTGTCACAGCTTACCCTTCCCCCTCCCCGTGTCCTCAAGTCCATTCTCTACGTCTGCATCTTTATTCCTGTCCTGCCCTTAAATTCTTCAGAACCTTTTTTTTGTTTTTTAGATTCCATATATATGTCTTAGCATACGGTATTTGTTTTTCTTTTTCTGACTTCACTCTGTGTGACAGTCTCTATGTCCATCCACCTCACTGCAAATAACTCAATTTTGTTTCTTTTTATGGCTAATATTCCATTGCATATATGTGCCACATCTTCCTTATCCATTCATCTGTCGATGGACACTTAGGTTGCTTCCACATCATGGCTATTGTAAATAGAGCTGCAATGAATATTGGAGCCACAGAGCTTCTTAAGAAAAGTTGGAACGCTTGGCGTCTTTAATACCTGTTCATTCCTTTACACTCGAGACCTGTTTCCAGTCCATCCACGCTGTTAAACTCAATTCCACACATCTTTATTGAGCACCTACTATATTGAAGTGACTTTTTTTTGTTACTGATTCAGAGAAAGATGTTGTTCCTGCCTTCAGTCCCAGAAGGAAGGACGGACAGATGTCTTGAAAAGGAAGAATCAATGAAATGACATTCGGACACAGAAGACAGAGAGTGATTCTGTGTGTGTGTGTGTGTGTGTGTGTGTGTGTGTGTGTGTGTGTGTGTGTGTTGGGGGCAGGAGATGCAATCACAAAAAGCATCTTAAGAAGGTGGCTTTTGAGCTGGACCCTGAAGGCTGGTAAAGATGGAGTCTTGATGGCAATAAACACATTACAAGTTCAGAGAGAGATAATTAGAGACTGAGTTTGGAAAAGGCAAAAACCCAGCTTTCAGTGCCTAGCACCATAGCGAGGGATCAGGGTCTCAAGGAGATGTCCTCTGCATTGTAGTTCCCTCAAAAGGGGCACATCAACTGCAGTGTGGCTGGAACACAGGGATCAGGGTGGCACAGTAGTTAGCCTAAGGTGGAAGGCATCGTAAGCCATTGAAGATCGGAGTCTTTATCTTAGAGAACCAGAGAAGCCGTTGAAGGTTTTAAGGGGTGGAAGGATGTGAGCAGATTTGTTTGTGAACCATGCCTCTGATTGCTCAGTAGATAATGGATGGAAAGCAGGGCGGTGGCCGGAGGGACCAGTTAGAACGCTGTTACTACAGTCTGAGTAAGTGATCCAGGCCTGGACTGAGACGGTGGCAGAAGGGATGGAGACCAGTGGATGGCTTTGACAGGTGTTTAGCAGGTAGACTGGGCTGCACTTAGTGGTCGTTTGACTGACTGTATGTGGCAAAGGAGAAAGTGGTCTTAATCATGATTCTTGGGTTTCCGGCTTGAGAAATCAAGCAGGTGGTGGTGCTATTACAGGATGTGGAAAAAATAGGATAGAGGACCAGGGGCCAGAGGTGATGAGCTCAGTCAGGGCATGACGAGTTGTGCACCCTTCAAGCCACTTTGTTTCTGTATCTGGATGGTAACTGTGTCATTTCAACAACTTGGTTTGGTTCTTCTTATGACCATGACTCGTAGGGATATGATCGTGTTCTGGACATGGTTGTTTTTTTGTTTTTTTGCGGTACGCGGGCCTCTCACTGCTGTGGCCTCTCCAGTTGTGGAGCACAGGCTCCGGACGCGCAGGCTCAGCAGCCATGGCTCACAGGCCCAGCCGCTTCGCGGCATGTGGGATCTTCCTGGACCAGGGCACGAACCTGTGTCCCCTGCATCGGCAGGCGGACTCTCAACCACCGCGCTACCAGGGAAGCCCCGGACATGGTTGTTTTGATTGCACTGGAAGCCATGTCCCCTGGGACTGGCTCCTGAAAGATGCCATTGAACAGATACAGGAATCCAAGAACAGTGACTCAAAAGTTTGGACAGGCTTCAGAATGAGAAAGATGTCAGGTCAGGATCGCTGTTCCCCTCTTGCTCCAGGTCTAAGGATTTTCTGCAGTTACGATGCCCCAGTAGAGGTTTAGTGAGTAGTCTGACAATGAAAATGTGGGCGATCCCGTAGCTTAGTTGTAACCCAGGACCTGGCGTTTCTCCACCAGCTCAATCCATATCTACCTGGAACCTGTGAATGGGACCTTATTTGGAAATAGGGTCTTTGCAGATATAATCAACTCACGATGAACTCATATGGGATGAGTTCATACCCTTTGCACTTGTCTCAATGGCCAGGACATCACAGTCCTTCCCATGGCCACACAGGTCATGCCTGGCACAACTGTAGGAGACCACGTGCCCTTGGGAATTCAGTCTTTGCAAATTAGAGCCTCATCTGCATTCTTATTTCCTATTTATTTATTTTGGAGTAAATTTTTTTTTTGGAGTAAATTTTTTTATTTTCTGAAATAATCTTCTCAGTAATATGCAATAGTAATTGGCCTATTCAGATTTTCTGCTTCTTTTTTTAAAAAATGTTTATTGCAATATAGTTGTTTTAAAGTGTTGTGTTAGATTGCTAATAAGAATATAACAAATACCAGTGAAACAACAACATTTGGTTGTTTTATGTCAGGTTTCTATAAAGCCCGACATAAAAGAATTAGTGTAGTATAAAGCTAAAATCATCCTTTCCTCTCTTCAGTCTCGTTCTCCTCCCTCCATGCCTAAAGGCAATCAGGACCCGTGCCTTTGGTTGATTTCCTTCCTGTTCATGGTTTTTCAGCCTTTACTGCACATATAGATGCCCATAAACATAATGTGGTATTGTTTGGTGTGTTTCTTATTTAACATAAATGGCATCATTCAGTATGTAACGTTTTACAATTTGCTTTTCTTCACTTGGTTTTGTTTTCAGGATCTATTTTTATACGTTCATATAGATCTAGTTGGTTTAATTGCTATGTAATATTCCATTTTAGGAATATACCAGCATTTGCTTATCCATTCTCCTACTGAAGGCCATTTGCATTGCTTCCAAGTTTTTGCCGTTACAAACAATGCTGCAATGAATATCCTTTGATGTGCTTTATGTGTGCTTGTAATAAGTTTCTCTAGGGTTAATTGAGTATATTAAATGTATGGGTAGGAGTGGAATCGTTGTGAATTGATGGTTTAGTGAGCATGTTCCTTTTTAATTACATTACTGCCCAATATCTCCTGGTGGGGAATGGGGGTGAAAGAGTCAGTATCAGAATTACCTTCAAACAACATGTCACTCATCCAGACATTTTTATACACTTCCCCACCAGCCACTTCTCCTTGCCAAGGAAGCATGGAATCCCAATGAGAACTACTGCTTTAGTGAGATGCATTTCTGGAAGGGGATGTGTCACGGGTTTGGGTATATTGAAAGAGGAAAGGAAATGAAAATGATGACTTTAAGATCACAAAGACATAGCCAATTTGCTTTGATGTCTTCACCTTGGTTCCCAAATCGCTCAAAGTCTTGTTCTCAGCAGAAATACTGTCCAGATCCCAGGGGATTACAGAGGACACGTGTATTCACTGCTTTGTCACTGAAAATCCCTTGGTTGGTCTCAGGATAGGATGGCCCTGAAGCTGTTCTGATCCTCTAAGAGGCATGGGCACCCAGCCGTGAATAACCAAGTCATTCTTGAGTCGTTGTAGCCTGTGCAGCAGGATCAAGTTTAGGTTGAATAGCAATGAGAGGACAGAAAAGGGAGTGTGAAATGAGGCCACCGCCGGGGGATGGAAGGGGCAAAATTGGTGTTGTAGTAGATAGCTGTACTGGGTTTCACAGCATCTCCCCCAATCCATATCTACCTGGAACCTGTGAATGGGACCTTATTTGGAAATAGGGTCTTTGCAGATAGAATCAACTCAAGATGAACTCCTATGGGATTAAGGTGGATCCAAAAACCAACATGACTGGTGTCCAATAAGAAGAGAGAAATTTGGACATAGAGACACAGACAGACACACAGAGGAGAACACCTTCCCTCCGCCTGAAGCTGGAAATCACTGTTCTAGGAAGCGTCCTCTGCACCTTTCACTTGGACCTTTTGTCATAGTGGCAAAAATAAAAGTATCTTCTGGGGCTTCCCTGGTGGCGCAGTGGTTGAGAATCTGCCTGCCAGTGCAGGGGACATGGGTTCGAGCCCATGTCCCACATGAAGATCCCACATGCCACGGAGCAACTGGACCCGTGAACCACAACTACTGAGCCTACGTGGGAAGGCTCATGTGGGAAGATCCCACATGCCACGGAGCAACTGGACCCGTGAACCACAACTACTGAGACTACGCGTCTGGAGCCTGTGCTCCGCAACAAGAGAGGCCGCAACAGTGAGAGGCCCGCGCACCGCAATGAAGAGTGGACCCCACTCGCTGCAACTAGAGAAAGCCCTCGCACAGAAACGAAGACCCAACACAGCCAAAGATAATAAATAAATAAATAAAAACGTGACACCTTTTAAAAAAAAAAAGTATTTTCTTCTGGTATCACTGATTTTATTTACCTGAAGTCATCTTGTATTCATTTGCATTACTGTGGATTCTTCCATCTGAATTATACTTTTAGAAATTTGGTATTTAATTAATAATAATGAATAATAATTAAACCAAATTTAATATAGATTTTGTTGAATTAATTTTTTTGTTTGGTTTGATATAAACCAAACAAAAAAAGAAAATGACAGTGACACACTGTGACACACAGGGAGAATGCCATATGACGATGGTAGAGGGATTGGACGTAAGCAGTTGCAAGCCAAAGAATGCACAGGAACCTGGCAGCCACCAGGAGCTGGGAAGAGGCAAGGAAGGATCCTCCCCTAGAGCCCGTCAGAGAGAGCATGGTGCTACTGACACCTTGATTTGGGACTTCTAGCGTCCAGGACTGTGTTCCAAGTCACCTAGTCTGTGATACAGCAGCCCTGGGAAGCCAACAAAGCAGCTTCCAAGATGCTCAGTGACCAGCCTCCTGGTACTCACACTCTTGTGTAATGCCTTCTCCTTTTCTGCGGGCGGGACCTAGTAACCTGTTCCCAGCAAATATGGCAAACATGATGAAATGTCATTTCCAAAATTAGGTCATAAAAGACTGAATTCCATCTTGCTCGCTCTTTCTTGCCCTCTCACTTGCTCTGTCTGATAAATCCGATTGCCATGTCATAAGCTGCTTATGACGAGGCCCTCGTGACAAGGAACTGAGGAAGGTTCCAGCTAATGAAGAACTGAATCCTGTCAATGGCCGCATGGGCAAACTTGGAAGTAGCTTCCCCCCAGTCTGAGCCTTGTGATGATGGCAGCCCCTGCACCTTGAAAGACCCAGAGGCAGAGGACCCAGGAAACCATGCCTGGATCCTTCACCCCCAGAAACTATGGAATAATCAACTGTGAGTTTGTTGTCGTAAGCCACCGAGTCTTGGGGTAATTTGTTACGCAGCAATGATGGATAACTAACAGATGCAAAGAGTAGATCAAGGCAGGTGCTGGGGAACAAAAATCTAAGAGCCTGAGCTGGGGCCCCTTGCAGTTCAGTGAGTACTGTGTGCTGGGGGGGAGGATGGTGGCAGAGTTCCTAGGGGGTCGGGCATCCATCCATCCTCTACATCATGGACACATTCCTGTGACAGCACAGAAGGCGGCCACTCGGAACTAAGAGTTAAGGGGCCGTCGTCGGAAGACCATGTGCTTTGATGGAACTCCCCTGAAGGGAGACGAGGGATTATATCCTTACAAACTGTTGCAGACAGACTCAGGAACTTTCCCCAAAAGTCATCCTTTATTTACTGCTGGGACTTCCCTTCTGCATCCAGTGTTGCATTGAAGGAGGTATAGAGAAAAGGGGGAAGTGACTGGATTAAGAGTCATGAGTCCTTGCTTCTGAAATTGGCTGTCACTCACCACCCTAGGGACCTTGGGGTTTTTAGAAAGCTTGGAGGTTAATTTCCTCATTCTGAAGTTGAAACAAAGAGGAGGTTCTTACCAAAGATCACAGGGTGACCAGAGCTGGGGAAAACAAAAGCGACATCCCTGTTCCCTTCTGTTCCCCCTGCCACCCTTAGACCCAGTATGGAGGAGCGGGAGGTTCCTGATGCTGGGGCAGGTGGTTATAACTCTGGTCATTGCATCGAGGTTGGTGGGGGGAGGATGTGGGTTGGAAACTTGTGGGTCTCTGAAGAGCCCTGGGAGAGAGAGAGAGGGACATTCAGGCAGGCATAGCAACCTACCACAGACCAACATGGGTGACTCGTTTTGCCAGATGGTCCTGAAGAATGAACGGCAGGCTCCTGGGTGTCATGCTCTTTCTGAGAGCCCAGGCTGGGCTGCCAGTGCTGCAAGGGCACACATGCCCCACTGAGCCTTTAAATTGTGGGCTTCCCTGGTGGTGCAGTGGTTGAGAGTCCGCCTGCCGATGCGGGGGACGTGGGTTCGTGCCCCGGTCCGGGAGGATCCCACATGCCGCGGAGCGGCTGGGCCCGTGAGCCATGGCCGCTGAGCCTGCGTGTCCGGAGCCTGTGCTCCGTAATGGGAGAGGCCACAGCAGTGAGAGGCCCGCGTACCGCGAAGAGCAAAAAAAAAAAAAAATTGTGTTACCAAAAGTCAGTGATGCTCCCATAATTTAAACCAACACTGTGCCTATCGAACTACTACTTTTTAACAAAACGACATCATTTCATTTATAATCCAAGGCCCATAGCTTTCAACGAATTTGGAGGACAATTTGGTGACCCAGGAGATAGCCTTATGACATGATCGCTTTGCTAGAAGGACCCAATTGTACAAATAGAATTTCCTCAGGCATCCCTACCAGTGTGCTTGGATATGTCATCACCTTTCTCCTGACTTCCTTTCCATGTTTATAAAATTGGGAGTTTGTTTATATATTCTCTAAAGGCCTTTTCAGCACTCACATTTAATCATTCCTTATAAAGTAATCAGAAGGACTAGACAAGAAGTAGAAGCAAGTGAGCATTCGTGGGGCTTATCCTCCAAAACCCAGGCATCACCTCCTCTGGGAAGCCTCCATGACCTTACCAGATTGCAGGCCTGATTGCAGTGCTCCTCTGGACACAGCCAGCCACACATCCACCAGCCGTAACTTACATGGTGACGGGTGATTTACGGATCTCTTTCCTCCACTGTCTGGTCAGCCCTTGAGCCAGAGACTGGCTTGTGTCTTATTCTTCCTTGTATGCCCAGGACCTAATAGAGAGCCTGGCACATAATAGATGTCCAGTAACTATTCATTGAATTAATGAGTGGCTAGATGTATGAATGAATAAATGGCCTCTCTGCCCATGGTGGGAATCCTCTTTATTGAGGACACAGCCTGGGAAGCTGTGTCTCTCTTGACACGTGGCTTGCTGATGACAGTGGCGTGATATGGTGAGAGAAGGGTATTAAATGGTAAGAAAGTCCGATTTCAGGATCCACGCAGACCCATGGGGTTGGGTGAAAGCTCATCTTCTTTCTGCTCTAACAATCTATGAAGCTTGGAGGCAGCGATAATTAGTTCATGGCACATGTGGAGACAGATGTTAGGGAAGTGGGACAAAGATAACAAGGTCAATACAAAAAGAAAGAAGGGGATATGAATACTGCAGAGATGGACTGGGTAGCCCCATAAAGTTCTGAGCATTTATATAACTAGAAATCCCTAAACAGAAGATCAAACTCAAACGTAAAGAAATAGATGATGAGAAGATTAAGAGGTTTGTCCAAGGGCACAAAATGAGTGGACTGAATTTATTCTATCTCTTTGCATATTAAGGACTTTACCCAATCAAAGGGGGAATCTTTGATTCGAAGCCATTGTTTACACCAGGAACTGACACATGAACACAACCAAGGGTAGGTAGGGCTGACAATTGGTGGTGGGGATGGTGGTGGGGATGGTGGTGGTGGTAGATAGTCTCTGACACTGCCTCAGAGTAGGATATATCAGATTAGTAAATATGGGGGTGTGGAGGCAAAGGTACTCATCTGTTAAGTCCCAGGGTGTGATAGAAAGAGCTGATTTGGATTTGAATTGCAGCTCTGTCACTTACTAGCTGTGCACCCTTGCCTGGATGTATGAAGTATCACCTCTCTCAACCTCAGTTTCTTTATCCATGCAGTGGAAAAAAGTAACAACTATCATTCAGAGTTGTTGTAAAGATGTAAAAAGATGTGTTTGTGGAAGCACTTAGCAAATGCATGGGGTCTAGGTTCTGCTTATAGGTCTGGAGCAATCAGGTGAGATGCCTCGGCCACAGAAATTGCTCCAAGCTAGGAAATTTTAAAGGAGGTTTAAAGGGGAGGGGATGGTTGGTGCAAAATGGTGGTGAGGGAGGGCGCTGCGTGGCAGATGAGGCTTTCTCTGCTCCACATCCAATAGGGAATAGAAGTAGTAACCACCCACCCGCAGTTGGAAAGAAGTTTTGGGGGCCACCAATTCAGACGACGAGATTTTGACTTCAGAGCTAGGAGAGAAGTGTAAGGGAGGAGATTAGTTTCTTATAAAATGTGGATGATAGAATTCAGATGTTTTCCTCTGCTCTAACCCAAGACCCCACTAATAGGAGTGTTGAAAATGAAGACAAAGACTGGGAAAGGAAAAAAGAAAATGGAGAAGCATCAGGAGAACTTTGAATGCTAGAAAACAGATGGATAAGTAAAATTTAACTTTGCATAGCAGAGAAAGCTGAAATAAAATGCCCACAAGGTTCTGGGATGGGTAATCAAGAAGTCAACTGATTTTTCTTCTAGAACCCTGTAAATACTCTGGACTTAGTCATAGGTGTCATTAAAAGTGAAGGTAAGTTTGGGGCTGCAAAGTAAAAGATTGACTGAAACTCTGTAAAAGGAATTGAGACTCTGCCTAGAGTCCTGACTCTACCCTAGACAATCAGACAACTCTCCCTCACCTGGCAAGCAGGAGCCTGGAGGTTTTCTCTTTGGAGAAGTGGTGTACCAGAGGACGTTAGAACTCAAGAATACCATGCACAGCTTGGGTAGAGTGGGAGGTGCAGGTTGTTTGTACTGAAAACTGGGAATTAGGGAATAGAAAACCTCTAGTCTTTATAATAGAGAATTGTAAGATAGACAAGCTGACCTGCAAGAGAGACGAGTCTTATAGATATTGAGGTTGAGGTTCTCCTGGCAAAAGGCCTTGACACCTGCAGAAGCATCCTAATGGGAACCCACCATCGGATAAGAACAGTCTATGCACACAAAGCTAACCATCTCTGCAATGCCTCACTTTCCAATGTGAAAGGATACCAGACACTTGAAACATTTGTGTAAAGCCTTTAAATGAAAAATATACAAACAGAATAAAGGAACTTGAAGAAAACAAAAACAATGCGGGAGCAGAAAGCAGGGTACTATGCAGGGAGGTACTTTAGTGTATATCTCCAAAGAGATAAGAAACAATGTTGATGCTTTTAAAAAATATCTTTTAAAATAACAAATAAGTTTTTTCTTGAAAATTAAAGGAGCCAAAATACAAAGTTTGATAGAATGAACAAATATATATGTTTGAAAAAAACTCCAGTCAGTGGAATAAAAAGGCAAAGTGATGGAAAGTAGTAGGGAACAGATAACACCTTATAAAATTAGTCCAGAAGGTTCAAAGTCTGCGAAAATTTCCAAAAAAATGAAGAAATTGGATAAAACTATCCAAAAACTAGTAAGAGAAATTTTTCCATAGTTGAAGCGTTTCCAGATTTAAAGGATTTACTTTATGCTCAGCATGATGAATAAATTCACTATAAATTTTCAGAGTAATGGGGGTAAAATGAAAATTGTAAAAACTCCCAGAGCAGAAAATAAGATCACATGTACAATATTAGAAATGAGGTTTGCATTAAAATTACCAACAGCGATATCAGAAGCCAAATAAGATATTCCCTACTGCAGGGAAATGCCTTCAAAACTCTTAGGGAAAATGATTCTTCTAGATTGTTATACATAGGCAAGATAAAGGTATGCAATAGAATTTTCATGACACGCACCCTTTCTCCAGAAGCTAATAGAATATTGACTGCTCATTTTGAATAAGGCACAAGGAGGAAAGAGAAAGAGAATCCAGGAAGCCAGGTCTCCGACAGGAAACAAGGAAAAGAATTTCACAGATGACAGTAGAGATGCAGATCTAGAAGGCAACCAATTCTGAATGATCAGGAAGATGGGGAGATCTCAACAGGGTGCTTCCAAGGTGGGGGATGGAGGACAAAAATCACAGATTATCTCATGTGTTGGAATATATTGAGAAAGATTTTCTGTTTCTGGCAGAGTTGGGGGGTGCACGTATAGTGATATGTATATAAATGGAGTGGGCAAGTCAAAACTTGAAGCAATCATTAACTGAATCATTAACAACAAAATGCTGTTCAAGAAGGGAAATGTAAACTTAGTACACGCCACATAGAATATTTATGAATACAATTTATATCAATGTAAATAATAAATATATGGCTATAGATTTAGCCAAAAGTTATATAATAATTATTTTGGAAGTTGACAGCATGATGAAGACAAGCGTGTGTACATGTATGCATGTGTGTATACATGCATATGTTTAGGAGGTATAAAATTTTTAAATCCCTTTTAAAAAAATACAAAGTCAACAGACAACACAGTAAGTCCCCTACATAAGAACAAGTTCTGTTCCGAGAGCATGTTCGTAAGTCCAATTTGTTTGTAAGTCCAACAAAGTTAGCCTAGGTACCCAACTAACACAATTGGCTGTTGAGGTACTGTGCTGTTATAGGTTTATAACACTTTTCACACAACTAATACATAAAAAACAAACACAAAAAATAAAGAAAACATTTTTAATCTTACAGTACAGTACCTTGAAAAGTACAGCAGTACCAGCTACATCACCGCTGCTTTTACGCTTGCTTCCGGACATCCTGGGCTTGAAATAAAGATACTGTACTACTGTACTCTATATAGTACTGTACAGTAAAGTACACAATAGCTCAGCCTTGTAGAGGATGCACGCACGTGACAATGTACGCCAGACCCGTGAACTAACTTACGTGATTGGACATTCGAATGCACGTACGCATCTTTGAAAGTTCGAAACTTGAACGTTCGTATGTAGGGAACTTACTGTATAAAAAAATATATATTCACCCTGGTTGGAAATATGGGGGAAATTTTCAGAAGAATTTGCTATGAAATTTTAAATATTTGCCTCTAGGTAGGAAAACTTGGGGTTTTGAAGGGGTGGAGGACTGCTCTTTTCTTTTTTTTTTTTTTTTTTGCGGTACGCGGGCCTCTAACTGTTGTGGCCTCTCCCGTTGCGGAGCACAGGCTCCGGACGCGCAGGCTCAGTGGCCATGGCTCACGGGCCCAGCCGCTCTGCGGCATGTGGGATCTTCCCGCACCGGGGCACGAACCCGTGTCCCCTGCATCGGTAGGCGGACTCTCAACCACTGCGCCACCAGGGAAACCCTACTCCAGTCTTTAAAACCAACATCTGTCTCTGTTCTACCTTCACATAGCCTCCTCTCAGTGTGTAAAATCTCCCTCTGCTTCCCTCGTGTAAGGATACATGTGGGACTTGCCTGGTGGTCCAGCGGTTAAGACTCCTCGCTTCCACTGCAGGGTACCCGGGTTCGATCCCTGGTCGGGGTAAGATCCCACATGCTGCATGGCGTGGCCAAAAAAAAAAGAAGGGTACATGTGACTGTATTTAGGGCCTGCCTGGAACATTACCTAACCTTAACCCTAACCCTAAACCTAATTCAGGGTAATCTCTTTAAAACAAGATCCTTAACTTACATTTACTTAATCACCTTTTCCGAAATAAGGTAATGTTCACAGGTTTTGGAGATTAGGATGTGGATATATTTGGTGGTGGGGGGCATTATTTAGCCTAACACAAACATTTTAAAACATCTTTTTTAGTATATTTATATATGATACATACATACATATTGTACATACGTAAGAGAATATGTCCTTTTTTCTTTTTAACTGTGGTTATCACTGGAACATTACAGCCGACTTTCAGTTCTACATCATGTATCTCTATAGCAGTTGTTGAATAATAAACATATATTACTCCTGTAAAATGTTAATACGTGAGAAAAAAAATAGGGAGAAGATTTCATGCTTTGGCTGATATACATTTGAAACCGACTAGTTCCAAGTCTTCCGTTTCAAATATAAACACCAGGCAAGTCTCCAATTAAATGACACCAACATTCATGTTGTCTCCTGGAAGACATTTGTGTGGTGCAAACATGCAACTACCAGAAGCCAAGAGCTCAGGGGGCTGGAGAGCGGTTTCGTGGGGTTTCGAAGAAACAAGGAGTGGTTTTAAACCCAATCTGGGGAGCCATTTTTTCTCAAACGTACAGCATATCTGCTTTTTACCTTATGGTTTTTCTCTGTTTCTCTCAGATTCCAGGATATGACTGTACTCTATAAACTAGCTGAAAGGGGCCTTAAAGGCCATCGGGTCCAACGCCAACATGATGCAGCTTAGGGAACCCAGAGAGGACCAGAGGGGTGGAGTAATGATTCCCAAGGCAGCTGAGGCTCCTGACTCCTGGTGTCTGGAGCATTCTATGCTGTTCTTTAGTCCACGAACCTCTGCCCCTCACTTCTCTATAATTTGGGAAGTCCTGGCAGCAGTAACGTCCAGGAAGCAGGGAAAATAGGGTGACTTGGACTCAGGGAAAATAGAAAATGAATTGGAGAGTTGGTGGTATTAAACCTGGTTCTGAATGAGGTATCAGGTGTTGTCAAAGGAAAATTCTGAGCCGGAGGGACAAACAGAGTCATGTGTTAAAGGTCAGTGCATAGGAGCATTGGCCCGGTCCTCCTCCCCATGGGTGGAGGGGACGAGAGGAGGGCATCCTGACCAACAGGTGCACGCCAAGTCTAGGAACAGAGCGTGGGAGCTTACAGCAGTGGAGGGGCAGGCTTAAGGTCCCAGTTCCTCTCTCCTGAATGTATCTTCCCCTGCTTGAAGCCTTCCCAAGAGTCTCCATTTCAGTTAATTAAAATCTGACATTTTGCCCCAATATAAATCTGGCTCCCACCTCTCCAGCTTCAACTCTTAGTACTTCATCTCCTTGCTCACTCCGCTCTAGACACCCTGGCATTCTTTCCATCCCTCAAGCACACCAAGGTCATTCTTATTGCAGGGACTCTGAACTTGGCTTTTCCTTCTGCCTGGAACATTCTTTTCCCAGGTCCTTTTCATTCCTGGCTCCTTTTTATTCTTTCATTTCTCCTCTTAAAGTAACCAACCCAGAGTGGCTGTCCCAGGCCACTCGATCACAGTTGATCCCTTCTTTCTCCTGGTCGCAGTCCACAAACCTGTTTATTTTCTTCATGGCTCTTACCACCATCTGTTATTATTTGGTTAGTTTCTCTGTCCTACAAGACTGTAATCTCCATGAGAGCAGGAACCTTATTCTCCAAGTTCCTAGAACATCGCCTGGCATATAGTAAGTGCTCAGTAAATATTTGTTCAATGACTCAATCACTGAGTCTCCTAGATTTATTTCCAGAGCACGCAACGTGTGACACTTGTACAGCTAACCATAGCCACTGAGTTGCTGAATCGATGTGGTGGTTGGAATGTCTCTAACAAGCAGATCTCAGTCACCAAGAAATTTTGTATATGTGTCCCAACTACCCAATTCCCAGCCCCATTGGATCTTTGGTATTTCTGGACTGTCCTGTAGGTCACTTGCTCACAGGGATCTCTCCAATTCCTCCCTCAGGACAAGGACTCTCTCTCCTTTGGACAGAGTTACAGAGGATTGGTGTATGTTGGCTCTTAAATGGCTGAAGGGGCCCCTCTGGCTCTGCTCCCTTGATGGGTCACCCAGATTTCAAGTTCCAGTGGACTACCCTTGGTTGGGAATTTCTTAGAAATGCAGATTTTTAAAATCCTGTCTCCTTTCACAAGAAGCCTCCTCCTGCCTTGGAACTTTGTTTCTCTGTGTGTTTTATGGTTAAATCAGTGCCCTACCATCCCCTCCCTGGAGGTGAAAGGAGGCTGGGTACCTATATACCCCAGACACATGCTAGGTGCTTTACCAACACGAAATTACTTGATCCACACAACAGTCGCAAAAGGTGGACCTCACCATTTTACAGACAAGGAAACTGAGGTAGTTGCTCAAGTTATTAAAGCTAGTATATTTCAGAGTCAAGGCATAAACTCACACCTTCCTGATCCCTAAACCAGAACACTTTCCATGATGCCATGTCGGAGTGAAATGGGAGGGAGGAGCCGCTGCCTTCCAGAGTGAGCCCTGTCATTCGTCACACCAGCGGGGACACCCTGCCCAGCTGGCCGTGCTGAGCTCAACCCCACCAGATCTGCAGATCTCCAGCTGCCACTTAGACAAATTGGCCCCTGGGCCAGGAGCATTGGCCGCGAATACACCCATCCTATGACGATCCTTAGACTCACACAGGTTGATGTGGGCATGCAGGCTGGGCTATTCCTAGTGAGGGAACATGGATGCAAGATGGCTAATTGCCATCTTAATCCAAAGGCTTTCCAGCCAGTTAAGTGACTTGCAAATACCTCACTCTGACAATCCTTCATGATCAAGTTGTCCAAGTATATCATCCAGGCTAGTGTTGCCAAGAATATGTCAGCATTGAGTGATGGCTGACCCTGACCGGGAGGGAGTCTGTAGTGTATCAGGGTGCTCAAACTCCACACTGAACTCATTTCTAACCAAGATAGACCCTGGGACCAGCAGTCTGCAGAGTTTAGCCTGTAGTTTGGGAGACAGAGCCAGACCTACTTCCTTTTTCTTGTAGAGGAGTGAAATGGGCTGAGCACTGTGACAAAAGGAAAGACTTTGTTTTTCATCTTTGCATCGTGTCGAAGACAATTATTTCCTTATTTATTTAGTTAGCTGTTCAGTTGTTAATTTACTGGCTGCCGTCAGGTGGACTGTAAACAGTATGATCCAAGGCTTGGCCAGTCACATGCTTTGTGCAGAATTTAAATATTGAGCAGAGAGACAAGAGACAGACTGGAGTTCCATTCCACTCCAGCCTGGGGAGTCCTTACACTCCACTTCTCAGGGTACCCCCGGCTCTCCATCGGATGAATCCCAAGTTCTTCACAGTCTCTGATATGTTGTGATATTATCAAAAGAAAAGTGTTCTAAAGCCAGAACAGACTGGCCGTTTTGAGAACTGGACATGCAAACAATAGTTCCACACTATGACATCAGTGAGTTTATTCCTCTCTCTCTGGCCTTTGCTTTTAAAAGTTATTATTATGGAGTAATTAATTTTAAAGCAATTGTTAGAATGCTCCCAGCATTCTACTCTTCACCTCACTTAGCCCTATAAACTCCAATGTGCTGGGGTGAGGTTAACACACAAAGAAAAGGACATCATAACTATTTACTAACACTGTTGCAAGCTAAACTCCCATGTGTTTTTTTTTTTTCCTTTTCCATTATGGTTAATTACAGAATACTGAATATAGTTCTCTGTGTTATACAGTAGGACCTGGTTGTTTATCTATTTTATATATAGTATTGTATAGATGTCAATCCCAAACTCCTAATGTATCCCTCCCCTACTCCCTTTCCCTTTTGGTAACCATAAGTTTGTTTTTTATGTCTGTGAGTCTGTTTCTGTTTTGTAAATAAGTTCACTTGTATGATATTTTAGATTCCACGTATAAGTGATATCATATGGTATTTGTCTGACTTCACTTAGTATGATAATCTCTAGGTCCATCCATGTTGCTGCGAATGGCATTATTTCATTCTTTTTTATGGCTGAGTAATATTCCATTGTATATATGAACCACATCTTCTTTATCCATTCCTCTGTTGATGGACATTTAGGTGGCTTCCGTGTCTTGGCTATTGTACATAGTGCTGCTATGAACATTGGGGTGCACGTATCTTTTCAAATTGGAGTAAAACTCACATATGTTAATGCCTTCATGGTTACGAAGGAAGATGACTTGCAACCTCGAGTCTTTGCCAAAGCAAGATTTGATCAAGTGTAAAGGTGAACTGAAGTCATTTTCAGATATACAAGGGCTCAAATCCTTCACGTGCATTCTTTCTTAGAAAGCACTCATGTGCTGGAGCGGGTAATCCAAGAACAAACAGGGCATGGAGTTCAGGGAAAGGGGTATTCAATAGGCAGAAGTTGGCAAAAGCAGTTCCCAAGGAAATGGTGAACAGAAGTCCTAGGATGTGAACTGGGCAGCATTCTTGACCCGAGTAAGAATATAGAATATTCCAGAAATGAGGTCTCCAGTTAGTTTAAATTCTGCTACTACTAATCAATAGACAATAGGTTTATCATTGGAAAAATGAATTTAAGAAAGTCAAGGAAAAAAAAAAGTCGAAGAAATATCGGGATAAAATCAGGTCCCTATAACAAAAATTAAGCATTTTTAAAGTATTTATTTATTTATTTGAAGTATAATTGATGTACAATATTATATGTTATAGGTGTACAGTATAGTGATTCAAAATTTTTAAAGGTTATACTCCATTTATAATTATAAAAGATTGGCTATATTTCCTGTGTTCTACAATATATTCTTGAAGCTTATTTTATACAAAATACTTTGTTATATTCACTAGTTTCTTTTTTAGATTCCACATATAAGTGATATCATACAGTATTTGTCTTTGTCTGACTTTTTTCACTTAGCATAATGCCTTCTAAGTCCATCCATGTTGCTGCAAATGTCAAAGTTTCATTCTTTTTTATGACTGAGTACTATTCCGTTGTGTGTGTGTGTGTGTGGGGGCGACATCTTCTTTATCCATCCATCTGTTGATGGGCACTTAGGTTGCTTCCATATCTTGGCAATTATAAATAGTGCTGCTGTGAACTAAATTGTTTTCTGAAGGCAGTTATTAACCCAAGAAAAGCAAGATTGGATGAGAAAGGAAATAAATCACAATAAAATTTTCTGGTTAGCAACGAACAGTATTTATTTAGCTCTAATAATGTAAATACTATGTTGATTTAGTACAAAATTGAAATAAAATGATATTGGGGAACAGGAGAAGGGTAGAGGGAGGGAGTTATGGGTATGAGTAAAATACATCTCGCCCACAATGGGAAGTTCATATCTAATTAGGAGAATCCAGAAAGATCTATATAAGCATATGCTTTAAAAATATGGAGGTAAATCCAGAAAAAGCAGCTAGAAGTGTTGAAATAGGTTGCTAATGGGGTAGTGTAGCTGAGCAGTGAGAGGAGACTATGCAGGCAACTGACGTATTTATTATAAGCCTTTTAGTTGTTGTTTTTTAATGTATGCATGTATTGCTGCGAAAAAATTGCTTTTTTAGAAAGTCATGAAATAATGTAAAGACTATACCTATTTTTATGAAGCTTTAGCTCTTAATGAGGTGAGTTCTCAGAAGTCTGGCAAGCCGAGCTATACAGAAGGACCCATTTCCTGAGACTTCCCAAGAATAGTGTTTTCACTGGACAATTAAGCAGATGAAAAGTTTTGCTTGTTTCTGCCTCAGATATATTTTACATAAACACACACACACACAAAATATAACAGATAAAGTTAAAGAGAAATGCCCCCCAATTTCAGTCTATAAACTTCATCCCCCAAAGCAATTAGGATTATAAATTTAAAGTCCTTCTTTCTGGTTGATGCATTTTTAAATATATTTTTTTTACTACACACACACACGTCCTTCAAAACACATTCATTTACTTCTCGTGTTTTGAAATGTTCACATAAATGCTACCGTGATGCATGCTTCATTCTGCCACTTGCTTTATTCATTCGATATGTTGAGCCCCATCCGTGTCGATGTGTGGAGCTAGTTAATTCATTTTATTCCATCGTATGACTACACCAGAATTTCTTTTCCTTCCATCTTTTTCAGGCTTACAAACAATATGGCAGTGCATCTCCTTATACAAGCTTCCTGCTAAACACGAACACAAGTTTCTCCAGGGCGTGTACGTCGAACGGAATGGCTGGGTCACAGGGTCCCCAGCACATCTTCCGCTTTACTAGCTCACTGGGTCAGCATTGTTTTTAAACGCAGTTACACAGCTGCAGACTCAGGCTTCTGGGTGACTGGCTTGTGGAGACTGGGCCCCACCTGGGGGTGGAGGCCACATCCAAACTACCATCTATGTCACTGTCACAACAGTGCTAGAGTCCCTGTCCTCAGAGATGCCACTTTAGGACCAGAGCAGAGGCGTGTTTACTCACATCCTTTCTCACAAGCTGTTATCTGGCATTTAAAGCTCTGCTGAGGTTCTTTTCCCTTTTCCACATATGAGGGGAAAGTGCTACTTAGCATTCTACTGAGAAGATGGAGTGAGGCTGAACGTGTAATAGAGACAAGGACTGGGTAGGACACGGGTGGACACAGTCTTCTATTTATCCATTAGATCAATATTTATTAAGAATGTGTCAGACATGGAACTAGACTCTGGAGTGGAAAATACCGTAAGAAAGGGACAGTTCCCTTCTGGCTGGGCACGGGACATATGATTTGGGAAGCCTGCTCCATCTACATTCCAAAGAAATGGCCCCTGGACTTGGGCAACCAGGTCCATTCTAAACCATTGTATTAATGGGGAACATGCCTCGCCTCTCATCCTTGAAAGCTGTCTCAGCTGGTTGGACCAGAGATGGTCACCTGACTCAAGGAGCACTAATCCTAACACCACTTAATACGTATGATTCACACTCTGCGTCTAGAAGATGGGTGGCACCAGTCATATTTGCTTAGGGTGCTCTAGACTGCAAGTAGAATCCATCCTCAAACAGGTTTAAATGGTAAAGAAGGTTTTCTTGTGCCAGGCAGCCCTGTGGTAGAGCAGGTTGTGTGTGTGATTCAGGTTCAGTGTCATGCCCCCGTAATTCACGATGTCCACATTGTCCTGACCAGCTCTCCTTGTGATCAGATGAGGGACACCAGTAGGAACGGAAAGTAGAGTGCTGCCTGGTCCACAGCTTGTGGGAACCATGGGCTAAATAGTGGTCCCATTAGTCTGATTGGACCAGCTGAAGTCATGTGCCCACTCCGGACCAATAGCATTCAGCAGGGGAGTGTCGTGCCTGGGTTCGTGAAGCCTGGGTTCTGAACCCATTAGTAGAAAAGGGATGGGATAACTATTCCTAGTTTATACCAGTGACAGTCTGCTCTTGGATGTGGAGATCAGTCAGCTCCCCACAAGTTACATGAGCTCCATTACGGAGGAGGAAGAGAGCAAAGGATACTGAGTAGGAAACCAACAATGCCCACTTCTGTAATAACCATATTTTACAGTCGTTGCCAATTTATAAGAATCAAGTACCAGGCTTGGTTCACTCCATAGCTGTTAGTTCCCTTCTCCCCACTTTTAAACCCAGCTGCCACAGTCAGTAATCAAGGGAAAAGACAAACAAGCAAATCGGAATATAGATTTTACATTCATTTGTGTTTCTGTTTAAGCAGAGGGTCTCAGCCAGCATCCTTCTTAGGCACCAAGGAGAAACGGCTTTTCTTTGCACTCTGAGATCGCTCTCTCCAGTACAAATTTTCTTGCACGGGAAGTCCGGCCCGTCTTGATGATGAGTGGGGGCAGGCAGATGTTGCAGCCTCACTGCCTTTATATCTTCTCCACACAGATGGGGACAGCTGTGCACATCAAGTACCAACCACCACAGCATCCCAAACTTCGTTAAGGTCACTTACTGCCCTTCCAACTGCCATAGCTACTCATGTACTTCCCTCAGAGACACCTGGGAAAGTACAGGTCATTCAAAGGGACTTCTAGCTAAGAACTGGGGATGATGCCCTCCTAGCAATTTGGGGCGAGGTGGGGGGCTGATTCACATAGCAGAATGATGTACACACGTGGAATACTGTCACATAAATGTCTTCAGATCTGGACATCGCCTCTGGTGGTGGTGTAGGAGGATGAAAGAATCGAGCTATCCATTCAAAGTTATCCTATCTAAAAACATGTTATCGTATAAATAACTATGAACAATTCGACAGTGGCCGTTGTTCCCTGCTGACGCATGCAGACTGGATGAGACAGGTGGTGGCTTCAATGCCATTTCTAGGACTTGGCTCTGAGGCCAACCTATAATCTCTCACTAAATTAACTACCTCACAGGTGAGTGGGTGTCATAATACTATTAAGATGACCTTCATTCCACTGGAAGCGATTTTTTTTTTTTTTTTGGTTACACGGGCCTCTCACTGTTGTGGCCTCTCCCGTTGCGGAGCACAGGCTCCGACGCGCAGGCTCAGTGGCCATGGCTCACGGGCCTAGCCGCTCCACGGCATGTGGGATCTTCCCAGACCGGGGCACGAACCCGTGTCCCCTGCATCGGCTGGCAGACTCTCAACCACTGCGCCACCAGGGAAGCCCGGAAGTGATTTTTTAAGTAAATTATTTACAAACCTCAGTATTTTTCCTGTGAGTAGTAAAAATTGTCTTGCAGTACACCTCACAATTGATTTAATTAATTTAAATCTTTAATTTAAACACATACAGATGCACAAAGCCAACAAGAAGTCCCAGAGCCAGAACACAGCTCAGCTGGACAAGATGAAACCATTTGAACTAATAGGCCAGCAGGCTGCCTCCCCTTTGATAAAGGTGGTTTGCAGGATTTTCCAATTAACACTCACACCTCCACCAACAGACACGCAGTTCTCTCTCTCTGCACCTGTCAGGAGCCGCATAGGCTATAAATTGAACCCAAATCATAAGGAAGTGCATTGGACGGGGCGCTGAGGAAAATGCTATGATTAGTCTCCTCCGGACCTTCTCAGGTTGCTGTAATGGTTTTGGACCTCAAATACTAGGGACTGTCTTTCATGAAGCAGAAAAATTACAGGTAGTTGCTTTTGGGAAGAGCCAAATAGCGGCTGACTTCTCCTCTGACCAGATTTATTTTAATTCTCAATAAACAGAATAATCGTGTCCTTTGCTCTGCTTTCTAAGTTATTAGGGAGGCTTGGGCTGTGACCGTCCCTGGGTACAGGACCTGCAACCAAATGCAATGCGGCAAACTACATCCAATGGATAATTATCCTCTGTTCTTGTTCGGCTGCATAGGAAACGGCCCATAAACTATCTGGATTCTGCTTTTGGTACCTGCCACCCAAGGCCGTGTAGGAGGGCAAAAGCGCAGCGCAGAGAGAGCTGGGGGGGCTCGGGTCACAAGAGGAAGGACAGGTTTCTCTAAGTGCCCCTGTCCTCCACAGTACTGAGGGCTGCCATCTATTGTGGCCGGGAGAGGGAGGGACCCAACCTTCCCAAGTACAGGAGTCAGTTCTTGCAAGAATCTGTCCCAGTGCATGAGGATCATGCCGGTAGCACCTCATGGTGGCTTTGCCATGTCTGTTCCTCCTCTCATAATTTTCCCTACAGCTAAACCCTGCCTCTCTCTTAGAGGGTGACCCAGCTCCCATCTGCACCTCTCCCTCCAGGCACCAACTCCCTAGGCCTCTGCTACAGCTGCCTAGCACCGACCCACCCCTCTGCTTATGGACTGGGGAAAGTGAAGAAAGAACTCAGATTAGGCACCTACTAGATGCCTGGTACAGCACCAAGCGTTTTCAGTTCTATCCCTCTCACTCTTCACAATAACCCTATGAAGAAGGTACTCCTCTTGTCCTTGCTGTATATGAGGCCCAGAGGGGTTAAGCAACTCACCTGAGGACACACAGTAAGTGTGAGAACCAAGATTTAAACCTGGATCTATGTGACCCCTAATCCTGCACATCTTCCCCTCAGTAGTTCATGCAAGTCTCAGATAAACTGCATTTAGGTTTCTTCTCCCAACTCCTGCCCTTCGCTGGCCCAACTCTCCAGACATGACTCCAGTCCTTCCCCCCAGTCTGATTATGGCCTGAGGCTCTGGCTACCCAGACCTAATCCACTGTTGGGAACTGACCTTAGGTCTGCTTTCAAGATCACCTCAGTTCTTCTTCCTGTCCAGGCATTGCGGACCCTGACTCTCCTGCCTGACTTCACCTTTGCTCACTCCTCCAGCCCCAGGCAGTACCATTGTAGGATCCTCTGTTGGCAGCCATGATCTCATAAACCCAGTCTCGCCCAGTCCAACCCAGCCCAGCCCAGGATTTAGGTCTCCTCCTTCTGAGGTGGGGACCAGATTAACAAGGTAGTCATGTGAGAAGATAGCCTTGACCCCGCCTCGTCCAGGAGACTACCTACCAAGCATCATAAGGAAGTCCCATGGCTCCCAGCATGCCAACCTCCCCAATGGAGACTGGTACTCATTCAGTTGAGGACAGGCACACCCACACAGCCTCCTGACTGCCTGGTCCTTCTTTGACTTAGCCACGGGAGGGAGATGGGCACCCATCGTATCAGACACTGTGACCCTTTGACAGCTGTTGAGAATCTTGTTTGAGTGCTGTCTCTATGCCTCAGTCTACTCCCCTGACCAGTGGGGCTATGCCACCCATGACCTCTGCTGTCTGGAAGCTTGAGAGGGTCAGCTAAGGGACAAAGGACTAGAAAGGGCATAGTAAAAATCCAAGGGGCTGATAACCTCACTTCAGATGGATAAAATGACCAAGCCCTCCGGCCTTCCTCCTCCTAGAATTCAAGCCCTATCAGGCTGGTTAGGCTCCCTCCTTGTTTTCTAAGATACAGTTGGCACTTTGGGGACATGGACTTTGCATTTCACAGCGAGTCAGCCCCTGATCAGAAACATAATCCTCCGTCATTCCTTATCAAGGGTGAGCTGTCAGAGTAATTTAGAGCTCAGGGCAAGAGAAATGCATTGGAGGCGGGTCACCAGAGCACATGATGGGGAAGGCTGGCGATTCTGGTGAGGCTACAGGTAGGCAGCTGGTGATGGATGGAGGAGCGGGCGGTGGGCTGGAGGAAGCCATTCATCTTCATGCACAGGGTGCACGCATGGTATGGGAGGGGGTTGTGGTGGATCGGAAGCTCTCTTGGGGCGAAGCCAGGAGTGAAGGATTGGTTTCCATCTATCTAGACAGTGGCAAATGCCATCTTGTGCCTTAGGGAGAGGGAGAAATCTTGACCTCCACGTGCGTGTGTGTCACGTCTCACCCGTCAAAGACTGTGACCCCCCTGGAGGAAGCAGAGGTGAGAACAAGTCTGTGGTCAAGCAGCTGGTAGATTTTCTTGCCTTCAGAGCTTACCTGGATGCTGGGGCGAAGGCTCGAGGGGACAGACAACCTGCGGGGCTGCCGTTCCTTGCTTCGGCGTGACAGCTCCCCTTGTACTGTTTCACGCCCTCAGCTTCCACGGAATATCTGGCTGCACAACCGGATCCCGCTGTTTCCTATTTTTCCAACTTGGTGCAGGGTACGATGGTATTCCCATGAGACGTTGGTGTCCCTGACTTGGACCGATTTGTTCTTCTTCTGAAATCTGATCGTGGACAGCTTTTCAACAATTAAACATAAAAGACATAAATATCATTTCCTCAGTTTTAAGGGTTTTTTTTTCCCCCTGAAGCCATTGGGGCCTGCTGCTTCTTGTCAAAACTAGAATCTCAAAAAGATAATGACCAATTGAGCAGGCCCTTATACATTGATTATATTCATTTTGGCTTTACCATATCAGTGTTTCACAGGGTTCTGCACAGAGGAACCAGCATTTCTAGCTGCTCTGCTTCCTGAATGCTGAGAAAAGTTGTTTCTTGCTGCCTTTGAGAAGCTAGCTCTAAAGTGTGCCACTGTGGAGGGGAGCCCCCAGAGGGGCAGGGCTAAAGAGGGGAGCTGGACTCCAGACAGCCATGGCAGCCTTCAACCTGGCAGCTTTGCCAACATTCTTGCATTTTCTGCATATTCTTGCTTTTGAAGATGCCAAGCTATATAATTTATAAATCAGCTTAATCAAGGCTGGAGCCTTTTATAGGAGACCCTTAAAAGGCTAGTTGCAGAAAGGGGATGGAAAGTTATTAGCAAAAACATCCTAAAAACAATTAGCTAGAGTTGTGGAACGCACCAAAAGCAATGTCTAGATGCAAATGACTGAATATTCAAATATTTTCCCACCCAGATGACTGTCATGGGTCGAATTGTGTCTCCCTACCCGCCTGGACTCACATTTTGAAGTCCTGACCCCCAGGACCTCAGAATGTAACCTTATTTGGAAATAGAGTCCTTGCGGATGTAATTAGTTAAGATGAGGTCTTGAGGGAGCAGGGTGGGCCCTGATCCGATATGACTGTGGTCCTTATAAAAAGGGGAAATTTGGACACACAGACACGCATGTGGAGAGAATGCCATGTGAAGATTGGAGTTAAGGTACCATAGGCAAAGGGACTGCCAGAAGCTAGAAGAGAGGCCTGGAACAGATCCTTTCCTAGCACCTTCTGAAGGAGTATTGCCCTACCAACACCTTGATCTTGGACTTCCAGCCTCTAGAACTGTGAGAAAGTACATTTCTTTTGTTTGAGCCACTCAGTTTGTGGTTCTTTGCTACCACAGCCCTAGCAGACTCATACACCAACTATCACGTCTCTTGCAGTGGACGCGGGCTCTGGGGTGATGCTGAAGTGCTTGGCTTGCCTGTATGGCTTCCTCCATTCCTCCACCGGTTGTTAAAACGAAGACTTCATCGCCTTAGGACTGGAGAGCACCAGTCTCTGAAGTTACATCAGCTGGGAATAACCTTGGCCGGCTAGAGAGACTGGAAGTTGGCTGTGATCAGAAGACTTAGGGGTATTTCTTATTTTATTTCTTTTCAATATCCCAAGCCAGGAGTACTTAACTCCTAATTCCACTTCTTGATTAAACATTAAAGGTTCGCACTGGCTCAGCAGAACATGAAGTTATCTGTTAACTTGCAATCGTGCGAAATTCATAAATCTACTTTGACTCTGGCCTGAAGTCAAGAGAAAATGCAAGGGATTAAATTTTTCAAACTATCAGGACTGAACATGAAAATGATTCTGTTTTTTTAAATGGATCGAGTTATGTGATTTCTAGCAGCCACACGCAGATCTCCTACACGGGGGGGAGAACAGGAAATGGGAAAAAGAAGCTCATCCCTTGAACTTTTGCTCGACTGCAAAAATTCAATTGGTAAAGATGTCACCGAAGTCATCATGTGTTGAGCTGGCTTCCGACTTCCAGAATCATAGAGTTCTACAGAGTTCACCTCGTATAAGCTCCACCTTTTTTTTTTTACCATCTTTATTGGAGTATAATTGCTTTACAATGATGTGTTAGTTTCTGCTGTATAACAAGGTGAATCAGCTATACGTATACATCTATCCCCATATCCCCTCCCTCTTGCGTCTCCCTCCCACTCTCCCTATCCCACCCCTCTGGGTGGTCACAAAGCACCGAGCTGATCCCCCTGTTAAGCTCCGCCTTTGATGGATGAGAAAGTGAGGGTCAGAAGGTTAATGCAGGTCAGTCATTTGCTGAGGCTCTACCACATTGCAGCCACCAAGATGGCACTAGGGTTGTCAGCATGAGCTGTGTTCCCTGCCCTCAAGGATCGTATGGCCTAATGGGGACAGAGGATAGCGATGGGCACATGCACTGGACCCCAGAGCAGCACAGAGGAGAAGTGTTGGGGCCTTTAGAATGACCAAGGAGGGTTAACTGGAGGAGAGACACTCAGCTGAGCCTGGAAGGACGACAAGGGCTGACCCGGTGAAGGAAGAGACGGACAGTTGTTCCAGGAAGTGCGGACCACGTGAGTGATCGCCCAAAGCTGAGACAGTTCAGTCCTCCAGCCATTCAGGGCCTCACCTGCTGTTCTAAGGAGTCTGGGCATCATTGGAAACTGATGGGAAATCCTTGCAATGCTTTGGGGAGAGCCTGGCTGGCCCGTGTTTGTGTTGAGATGGCTCTGCCTGGTGGAAAGGGGAAGGCTGGACTGGAGGAAGCTGGTCTGGGGGAGACCGTGCCAATAGTTCAGGTGAGCGATCATGACTGTCTGCACCAGGGCAGTGATGGAAGCAAGAGGATGGGGCCAAGAAACCAAGAAGCGACTGGACCTGGAAATCAATAGCATATGTCATGAGGGAGACAGAGGTGACAAGAGGGGCTGCAAGGTCCCTAGTTTGGGGTCAGATTGGGTGGTTGCAAGTGATAGAAGCCCAGCTGAAACTACCTCCATCCCTGGGCATCCTGAGACTGTTGTCTTCCAGGACGTTGAGCGTCCATGCGGGCCTCACCCTTGCCCTCTGTTGGCCGTGGGAGGGTACCCGGCTGTGGGCAGCTCCAGGCTCACGTCATCCTGGCACGGAGACCCGAGAGGGAAGAGGGACCTCCCTCAGCGAGTGTCTGCACACACACGCACAGGAGGCCCTTGGTTTACTGGTCCCCATGACCTTCCCACCCCTGGACCAGCCGCTGTGGCTGGAGGTTGGCGTTCTACGATTGGCAGCAAGAAGCACATGGAGAGCGGGGAGAGCGGTCCCCCGAAGGAGAGAAGTTGATGCTGTTACAACAAAGGCAGGGAAGGCCGCTTAGCAGGAAGAACAGCTGACCTTCACCTTCGTGGTACCACCAGCTGACAGACAGAAGAGCAAGGTCCTGAGCTTGAGACGGCCCAGTCTGAACAGGCTGAGTCCACGGGCAGCAGGATGCCTAGTAAATGGCCGAACACACAGAAGCCTACCATTATGGGGGCAGATGCCGACTCGAACTGGAGCCGACAGCAGGCAACTGGAGCCCAACTGCCTGGATTCAACTTGACTCTTGGACTTACTAGCTGTGTGACCTTAGGTAGGTTTCTTAACCTCTCTGTCCTCAGTTTCCTCATCTGTAAAAATAGGGTTCATACTGTCCTCACCTTAAAGGGTCGTCGTGGTGATGAAACAATTAAACTCGCGATAGGTGATGAGAATGAAGCCAGACGTAAGTACATGCTGCAGAAGCATGAGCCAGTGTGATCAAGGGGGTCAGTCCTAGTGCCTTTGTCCCTGGAAGCCAGGAAAGTAGCTCATATAAGCAGAGGGGAGGGTCCCCAGTGTCCGACGCGGCGGACTTCAGAGCCCCAGCCGAAGCTAAGACCATTGGGAAAGCCCTTCTTAAAAAATACAAAATTAGACAGAAAAGCTACTATATATTTAGTAGGGGAAAATGCATCCAAACAGAGTAACATTTAAATAAAACCAACAAGCAGCTGTAGTTCATTAAAAAAATAAACTGAAAACAAATTTTTAAAAACTCATAAAATAAACCAACAAGGACGGCAGCCGGGAGGGACCTGGTGAACGCACGTTGGGGGATGGGGGGGTGATGAGGCCCGAGTGTTCCCAGGGCCTGTGGGCAAATGATGACTTTCCCACCTGGCTCCCAGCAGGAGATTCAGTCACAGCACCACACAAGCTCTGCCTTGGCGATAGTGCCCTCATGCTTCATGGAGGGGAAGGAAAATCCTCTAGATGCGTCCTTGAGGACAGGCGGGCACGGGGCCCGGGAGCCAGCGTGAGGGGTACAAGGTGTCCCGGTACCTGCAGCCTGCCCCGTCCCAGCCCTCTGCCCCTCCCTGGGGAGGCAGCCCCACTCTGCCCCAAAAGCATTTCTGAAAACCTGGGAGACCCCAACAGGAGTCTCACCAGCTTGGAGATGCGCTTCCTTCCCAAAGCCAGGGCATCAGGACCCCCTCACAGTAGATCCTTCAGGTACCGTGTCCCTTTAGCTCGGCCAGTGAGAACTTTAGGCATGGCTCAGGGAGCCGCCAGCCATCCCCGCGCGGCCCGACGATGGTCCACATCGTCGTCACCTGGTTTCCTATGGGCCGCTTCCAACCGCTCCAGAGAGAGCCCGGGAGAAGGCCCAGGGCGGTTTGCAACCTGTACGCCATCAGGTGAAGTCCGGGGGGGCCCCACTAGCTGCCTCCACCCTCACCCCTACTTCTGACCATCAGGGGAGGTATCCCCCCGAATAGCAACCCACCCCAAACCTAGTTCTCCCCAATATTACATGCCATCTTCTGTTTCTTTAACTGTAAAATGGGAGCAGAAGTAGTACAGACCTCACCAGGTTGTTGCAAACACTCCAGGCTCCTTTCTAGAGCCCACAGTCCCCTTCCTGCATCTCCCCTGTTCCCCCCTCGTCCCCCTCTTCGTGTGTCACGCTGCTCTTCAGTGGTGGCCTTCTTCCTGCTCTCCACCTAGACCAAGTCTTGCCCCCCCTCAGGGTTTTTGCATTTGCTGTTCCCTCTGCGTCACGCAGCTTGTTCCTTCTCAGCCCTCACAGCTCCTCGTAAAGGGTCTTCTCAGGATGCCTTACGGGGTCTCTCCATCTTATGTAGGTCCCTGCCCCCGCCCACCATTCTTCTCCACCTGGATGGAATCTTTCTGTCTCCTTTCTATTTGTTTTTTTTTTTAACATCTTTATTGGAATATGATTGCTTTACAACGGTGTGTTAGTTTCTGCTTTATAACAAGGTGAATCAGTTATACATATACATGTGTCCCCATATCTCTTCCCTCTTGCGTCTCCCTCCCTCCCACCGTCCCTATCCCACCCCTCTAGGTGGTCACAAAACACCGAGCTGATCTCCCTGTGCTATGCGGCTGCTTCCCACTAGCTATCTACCTTACGTTTGGTAGTGTATATATGTCCATGCCACTCTCTCGCTTTGTCACAGCTTACCCTTCCCCCTCCCCATGTCCTCAGGTCCATTCTCTAGTAGGTCTGTGTCTTTATTCCCATCTTGCCCCTAGGTTCTCTTCATGACCATTTTTGTTTGTTTGTTTTTGTCGCTGTTGTCTGTCTGGCTAGAAGACTATCTCTATGATGGTGGGGCTGTGACCAGCCACTGCTGCACCCCAGGACCACAGAGCCTGGGGCAAAGTAGGCCTTTAAGACATCTGTGCTGGATGAATGCATGGATTCATTAACTATTGAAAGAATGCGATAATGAAGTGAACGTCCTTGGGATGCCGAAGTCATTAATAAATTGTAGTTCTTTGCCTTCCTTCACTTTGGAAAGTGGGTTTGCCTGTTTGGTTTGATCACCTGCTGGGAACAAAAAGGGCCAAGGACAGTTAAGAGAAATCCTGGGGCAGAGACTGGGGGTTAGTGCTAGTGAGAGACCCGAACTCTCTACATGAAGGATATTTCCTGGTCCTTCTATGTGTAGGAGATAATCCGAGCGCATATGAAATTGAAATACATGGCATTTGTTTTTGTTCTACCTTGTTTGAGATATTTCTGGAAAGGCTGATTGCAGAGATACTATTCAACAGAGGCAATAGGTGTCTGACCCTTGAACATACATTCTTGCTGAAACATGAACACATTAAACCCAGAGCCTGGATGTAGACAAAAAGCATGGAGCTGAGGGGCTGGCCGGCTCTGCCTCGGTCTAGCTGAGAGTCTGAGCAAGTTACCTCATCTCTTTTTTTTTTTTTTTTTTTGCCATACGTGGGCCTCTCACTGTTGTGGCCTCTCCCGTTGCAGAGCACAGGCTCCAGACGCGCAGGCTCAGCGGCCATGGCTCACGGGCCCAGCCGCTCTGCGGCATGTGGGATCCTCCCGGACCGGGGCACGAACCCGTGTCCCCTGCATCGGCAGGCGGACTCTCAACCACTGCGCCACCAGGGAAGCCCAAGTTACCTAATCTCTTACGGCCTCAGTTTTCCATCTGTGAAATGGAAAGATTTGCCCCAGCTGTCTCCCAAGGTGGGTGTGAGTCATAAGAGGGGTTTTATGAAGCTAAGCGTAGCCCCTGGGGTGGCCACTGGCCCCATGCCCCCTTGGCTCTGGGTACTCTTACCTGTCACCAGCTCTGTGGAAACAGCTGGATGCAGCTGCCCCTTTGTGCTAGGACAGAGCTATCTGGGCAAGGCCGAGTCTCTCATCCAGCCTCCAGGAGACATAACCTCTGGGATAGGGCAGTCCTGATTGAAAATTGACCTCTTTTTGCAAAGGAGAGGCAGATGGGCTTGGGAGAGGGTGGGTTGTGGTTTGCAATGGACTGGGTGGGTGTCAGGAGCTGCAGTAAAGTCCCACTGACCCTTGGTCCAATTTTGGGCCAGTCCCTCCCTTCTCCTCCTGGGCTGTGACAGCCCCACCTCTACTGTGTGTGTGTGTGTGTGTGTGTGTGTGTGTGTGTGTGTGTGTGTGTGTAGGAATTAAACTAGGCACCATGGTTCATGAGTTGGAGATCTGAATCAAAACCCTTCCCCATCCCAGAGAAAAGATATAAACCCAAACAAGCAAAACTGAGATGCCCTGAAACTCATCCATGGACCCCAGTCAAGAACCCTAGATAGGAGGGTATTCAGGGGACCTCTACACTCTGTTTGAGCTCATGATTTCTTAGGACAAACTCAGGTGGCGCTAAGGAAGTGTCTCTACCGAGCCAAGGGCAGGGATGCCCCTTGGGAATTCCAGATGCCAGAGCAGCCTGGCACCCCACACATTCCCACAGCTCACTGCAGCCCACCCTGAGCCTGTGCCCAAACCTGGCCTGTGGAGAGACGTGCTGGACAAGATGAAGGTCCCAGATGGAAGGCGAATGGCTGATCTGGTGAACAGGGCACTGAAACCCAAGTGGGGCTCAGACCCTTTGAAGGAAGCCAGACTCGCTCCTGCTGTCTTTCCGCTACACCGCATTGGGCCAGCAGAGGGCAGAAGAGAGCAACGTTGCTCTTTTTTCCAGGCCCGCCAGGGGCAGCGCTAGTTCCGCGGAGGGCGCAGGACAGGCGGCATCGTCCATCCATTCCCTGGTTTCCTTAAAAATTTTATTTATCACCTTACAGGTTGTTCACACTTGGACAAGTCACTTCATCTTTCCGAGCCTTCGTTCCTATACTATACAATGAAGAGAACAGTACTTGCCTCATAGGGGTACAAGATTTAGATGACATAGCACATTTAGCCGTTTCCGGCACAGAGCAAGTACTAAAAATAGTAGCTACTACTATCGCTGTTATTCACTGATTCGCGCAATACTTCACTCATTTCTTCAATCACTTTGATTCATCAGACATTTATTCATTTAGTATCTGTTGTGTAAAAAATACTGCCCTAGCTGCTAGGAGGGTGCGGGCAAGTTTCAAAGATGAAACTTCAGATGTGGTCTCCCAAGACAGGGAGAGAAAACACTGTGAAATAACTATAATACTCTGTGGGAGACTGAAAGGGCATCTTCTTGGAACGTTGAGCCTTTGAGATAGTTTATTGAAAACACAGATGCACAGGCCTCAGCACAGAATCCCCGTCTCCAAGGATGGCGCTGGCTTGTCTGCATCGGTACAAAAGCTTCACAGGTGACTCTGATCATAAGCTAGGTTCAGGGAACCACTTAATTGGATGTTGAAATATGCATAGGATTGAACCCCCTGAAGATGAAGGCCACCAGGGCTCTACTCTTTCCTGAGCAGGGCTTTCTGTTGCTGTGGGTGCAGGGGACTGGGTCAGGATTGCAGAAGTCTGAAATGAGAGGGACAGAGGACATCATCCTCAGTGTAGGAACCTTCTCCACCTCCCCAGTGGCATGTGGTCCTGGAGTCTTTGCTTGGCTCTCACTCCTTCCCATCCTTAACAAAGGGGACTGGGCTTCCCTGGTGGCACAGTGGTTGAGAGTCCGCCTGCCGATGCTAGGGGACACGGGTTCGTGCCCTGGTCCGGGAAGATCCCACATGCCACGGAGCGGCTGGGCCCGTGAGCCATGGCCGCTGAGCCTGCGCGTCCGGAGCCTGTGCTCCGCAACGGGAGAGGCCACAGCAGTGAGAGGCCCGCGTACCGCAAAAAAGAAAAAAAAAAAGGGAACTGCAGCAAATGATCTTTAGGTGCCTTTGGATTTGGGAGAAATCAGGGACCGCGTCACAGGGGAGGCAGCATTTGAACAAAATCCTGTAGGGTTTGGGAGGCGTAGATTCAGCTGCAGAAGGGGGAGAAGGTTCGAGCAAGGGAGAGAACTTTGGGATGGTAGAAGATGCGCTGAAGAGCCCTGGGGAAGAGTGAGCAGGTCATTCGTTTGAACTGAAGCATGAAGGAGATGAGATGGGCAGAGGGGGAAGTGGGGCCTTCATCCAAGAGGAGCCCAAGCCCCAGGGGAAAGGGCTTGGACTCTCTCCATGGGTCCCAGGGCGCCAGAGGAGGCATGGGGTAGATTTCTCTTTAGGTTCACACTGTTTTATTTAACAGGCTGCCTCACAGAGCAGTGGTGTCCATGTAAAAGCCATATAACATTGCATCGTTATCCTTGCTTTCAGTGTCGACTGGCATTTACAGAGCACTTACTACCTGCTCGGCATTACGTGTGCTTTATTCTGTCGGCCCCTTTCACTAGCCTATGCTATAGCTACCACTGCCATTTCCATTTTATAGGTGAAGGAACTGAGACCCAGAGTGCTTAAATAACTTGCCCACGGAGACTCTGCTGTCTGTTATTCTGGTAGTTTCTGCAGATGTCTCATCTCAGTGCTAGACTGAAGACTGCACCCAGCAATCCTGAGTGCTGCCAGTATCTCTCAGGTCCTTTTAAGGAAAACTTGAAAACTTGTATTACATGATGTAGCAGCCTCCGGGAAGATAACATTGGCAGGACGCTACGGGGCGCGGGTGGAGAGTCAATGCTATCTCTTGGGACACTTAAAAATTGGAAAAGTCACTCAGCAACCAAAAGTCAAGGTCATCTCCACCCTAGCCCAAGGCAGTGAACTCTAACTGTGCCTAGCAGTCTGAACATCTCCATCGAAGGCTCTGGGTTCAGACCCAAACCTTACACTGCCTCCCAGGAAATGTTTAGGTAATGCAATTTATTAAAGTGAAGACTTAAAAAAAAAAAAAAGCTGAGGGTGGAAATTAAAATAACAGCCACGATACACGTGAAATCCAGTTTTTAATTTGGTTCTTGTACTCATGGGAAAGGTGGTCACGGTGTGTGTGGAGGGTAGGGTGGGAGAGAGGAGAAGAAGCATGTTTTACAAGGCCTGTGATAGAGCAGACACAAGCCCCTTCCCTTCGGCGCAGTTGCTTTTTCATTCAAGAAGTTGCTCGGATGGGAAAAGCTGTCTGTCCGTAATTGTCCCAGTGGCAGCCAACGTTAATGGAGTGTGTAAAACCAGCCTTTGGGGACCGGGTATTTGAAAAGTGACCATCAAGGGTTAAGAAGCAGGAGGTTTATTTTTCCTGTGTGCTGCAGTGAATCCCAGATCCATCTTTTTGACTCTGCAAAATTTTTTTTCTTGGCTTTTCAAACCCCCAGATGAATAGGGAAGAAAAAAGTGAACCAAAGTGGTTCCAATTTGCAACAAGAGTACAGTTTCAGTGGATTTAAAGTGCGGAGCGACACAGGTAATGATCACAGAGAGAGACTGGAATTAGTCAATAAATCAGGTTCAAGGTCTCAAGCCTGACTCCTCTTTCTTTAGCTTTAAGGGATGAGAATCAAAAGATAGGTGGTTTCATTGATCAGGTTCCTAAGGAAAGCATGAAATGGTATATCCCACATTGCAGGACCCAGACCAGGTCACGGGCAGCACTAAGATCTAAACTGGAATTTGCCCCCCGCAACCCCAGTGGTATGGGTTGACTCATAGAGATGCACTTATTTTTTAAATTTTTTATTTTTTTGTGGTACGCGGGCCTCTCACTGTCGTGGCTTCTCCCGTCGCGGAGCACAGGCTCCAGACGCGCAGGCTTAGCAGCCATGGCTCATGGGCCCAGCCGCTCCGCGGCATGTGGAATCCTCCCGGACCGGGGCACAAACCCGTGTCCCCTGCATCGGCAGGTGGACTCTCAACCACTGCGCCACCAGGGAAGCCCAAGATGCACTTATTAATGGCAGCCTTCCCAAGAGCTCTGGCTGCTCCCAGTTGGATGCTCTCATCATCTGAGAAACTGGATCCTTGTGTTTTAATGACATGGGGCCTTACCAGATGTTGCCAAAGCAGTACATCAAAACCACCCCCCTCTCCATCCTTGGTCCTCATCGTCCCCATCCCATTCTGGCTCTCAGCCATAGAGAACTGCTTTCATTCCTTCCATGTCTAGCGTTAGACAACTCACTATCCTGTGGAACGTGGTCATGGGGACAGTGCAGAGCTAATGTGGATGAAGTGCTCAGAACTGACCCTGGTACATGGTACACCCTCAAGAAGTGTGTGTTCATTACGGTACTTGTTACTTTTCTGATTTTCCCACAGGGTGATAAATGCTATGCTCTATGTGTGTGTGTGTGTGTGTGTGTGTGTGCGTGTGTGTGTGTGTGTGTGTGTGTGTGTGTTGGTAGGGAGAAGGGGCAGTTAGCGCAATGTGCCGTGTAAGACTAAGGAAGGAGATCAAGGAAGGCTTGGGGTGTGAGCTAATGTGACATGCCTTCGGAGCAGGAGTGTCCGAGTTCATATTCTAAAGCACAGGGTATGTCCGTGGGGTAATTGACGAAGGAGCTGTGGATACAGACAAGAGGCAGGGCACCCCCGTGGAATTTGCAACTTTGTCCATAGGTTCTGAAACCTTTCCATGTCTTAAAAGCAGAGCTTAACATACACACACTACTATATTTAAAATAGTTAACCAACAAGGACCTTCTGTATAGCACAGGGAACTCTGCTCCATATTCTGTGATAACTCTGCTAAATATTATGTAACAACCTAAATGGGAAAAGAATTTGAAGAATAGATACATGTGTATGTAGAACTGAATCACTCTGCCTTACACCTGAAACTAACACAACATTGTAAATCAACTATAGTCCAATATAAAATAAAAATTAAAAATAAAGTAGTCACTGACACTTTAGGGGAAAAAATGCAGCACACTTATGAGCACATATTTTTGGGGTCTGCTGACTTGCACTTTGTTTATGTGAAAGTGAGAAGAAGTAGGTACTGCTGTGGTCCTATGTTACCCCTTTCAAACAGCATCTTTACATCATGCAGAGTGACGTTGCTTTATTCCAAGTAAGTGATGTCAGGCACCTGGGGAGATGGCTGAGGTGGCTGAACCTTGGGGCAGGCATCGAGCTTTCCAAGTTCATGGATGTGAAGTTTGGTCACTTACTCAGGAATGACCCTGTGGGGGATGGACCTTCAGGGACCAAATGCAAAAGAGATAGATCAGAAACTAACACACCATTGTAAAGCAATTATACTCCAATAAAGATGTTTTAAAAAAAAAGAGAGAGAGATGGATCGAAACCCCCAAATTCTGATATTGAAATTTATCTTCAGAGGGGAGGATGCTGGAGTCATTTGCCTGGGCTGCCTCTTTCTGGCGCTGTCTGTTCCAAGGACCAGTTACAGTTCAGAAGGCTGCCTGGTGAGCATAGATTCAAGGAAGGGGCATTCAGTATTGCCAAGAAGGCTTCTGCTAGACCGGCAGTGTCAGGAGGGGTGTGAGGAATTGATCTATGCATCCACTTCTGCCCCGAGCACAGTCCTGGCTCAGTAGAGGCCATCACAATGGGCACTTACTGTATACCAGACTGTGGTCCAAACAGTTTACGTGTATGAACTCATCTAATCCTCACAACCACCCTGTGAGGCAAGTTCTGTTGTTGTCCCATTTAATGCATAAGGAAAAGGGAACTCTGGTGGGTAGAACAACAACCCCCCAAAGATGTCCATGACCTAATCCTGGGAATCTGTGAGTATGTTACCTTACAAGACAAAAGAGATTTTGCAGATGTGATTAAGGTTAAGGACCTTGAGATGGGGAGATTGTCCTGGATTTTCCTAATCACATGAGTCCTTAGCATGGAAGAACTGTTTCTAGCTACAGAGAACCAGAGAGATGGCAGCGTGAGGACTTTGCCCTATTGGTGACATTGAAGATGGAGGAAGGGGCCATGATCCAGGGAATGTGGGCAGCCTCTAGCAGCTGGAAAAGGCAAGGAAAAGGATTCTCCCCTGGAGCCTCCAGAAAGGAATGCAGCCCTGCTGACATCTTGATTTCAACCCAGTGAGACCCATGTCAGACTTCTGACCTACAGACCTGGAAGAGAATACGTTTGTGTTGTTCTAAGCTCTTCGGTTTGTGGTAATTTGTTAGCAGTAGAGAATTAAGAGAGATTTTCAGAAAGTTTAAGTAATGCAGGTAATAAGTGATAGAGCCAGAGTTAAAACCCAAGCAGTGTGGTTCCAAAACTCATGCCCTTAACTAATCTGCAGCCTGGCCAATTTTACCACCATTATCCACTGAATGCATAGATGGATAAAGAAAGAAGGAAAGAAGAGTAGTGAAAGGAAGGAAGAGAGGAAGGGCAGAAAGAAGAAAACATTTGTATGAGGTTGATACAGCCTTGTGTTCTATCCATGGCCATTAGGAGGCTATTTCTGCCTACTTAACAGTAACCAGAGAGCATCCCTTTGATCAGGGCATGGTAGAATTTCTAGCACGCTGGGGTGCACACAGCACGTTGCTCTGCAGCCAGATTGGTGGCTTTTGGGCTGACATTTAGGAGGGGCTCATAGACACCATCTCACCCACTTTATGTGGATTTCACCTCCTGTTGAGGTCACAGCCAGAGTTGCCTGGTTTAACAAATAAGCCGGGATCCTCAGTTAAATCTGAATCTCACCTAAACGACACATAATTTTTGGTACCAGTGTGTCTCAAATATTGCATGGTATGTACTTTACTAAAAATGATTTTTTTTATATGAAATTCAAATTTAACTAGACATCCTGTGTTTTATCTGGCAGCTCCACTCACAGCATACCAGCAGGGAAAGTATCCTAGAGCAGGAGATCTTTGGTAGCCCCCTTGAACCGTGGGAGGGAGAGCTCTCCATTCCAAGCCAGCGTAGGGACAGGCATTTTCTGCTTCTTCTGCTGGACCTACTGAACAGATGCCCCAGTCCCAGGCAGGGGGTGAGAGCAGCCTAGGGAGGATGACGAGAGGGGAAGAGATGGGCTGGGACAGACAAGGAATCCTCTGGCTAGCCCTCATGACCTCAGAGATGCTGCCCAGTCACCTTCAGCCTTCCAGATGCTTCCTCCAGGGGTTCTGGAAGTGGGGTGGTCAAGCTGTCCTGGGAAGGAAGGAAGAGGCAGAGGATATGGGACTGAGTCACTTTTTGAGGTCTTTGGGTCTCTTGGCTCTCACAGGAGTTTGCCTATGTGGTAGAACCCCAGGTCTAGACTATGTGAGTTTTGGTTACATGCCAGCTATACTCTTACCCCCAACCCAATAATACCGTCTATCACCCACACACTCAGAATCTCCTCAACCCACCCAGTTCTTAAAGTTGTCTCCTACTTTTACTTTTTTGCCAGCCATTGTATTGGTTGTTGGGAATTCAATCCTCCCTCAATCCATCAGTCAACCAATAAACAAGTAGTAGTTATTGAGTGCCTACTGTGTACAAAGCAGTGTGTTTTTTAGTCCCCACAGTAAAGACAAACATCTGTCCTCCAGGAGCTGATAGTCAAACTGAAAAAATAAGATTCGATTATGGGGGAAAAAATGAGCAAAGGAAAAGATGGTTCTGTTATTGATAAAACATCCATTAGACACCTGCCGCCATTTTGGGTACTGGAGACAGGTAAAAGAAGGCTGGGCGCTCACTTCACCTGAGGAGGGTCCAGAAATAAACAGTAACTGACAGGCGTAGAGAAGAGGACCCTAACCCAGCCTGGAGACTTAGGAGAAGGTTCTACTGAGGTGGTGAAACCCAGTCTCTAGAAAGAGAAGTAGGAGTCAATTAGGTGAACGAAGGTCATTGGGTTGGCCAGAGATGGAAGGGAAAGGATGTTTCGGGTGGAAGGAAGGGCAAATCCCAGGGCCCGTCGTGCACAAAAGTGCATGTTGGGTTGTGAAAACTGCAAGTTCCGATATGGCTGGGAACGGAGCGAGGTGGAGAGATGGGGCTAGAGGCAGCTGGGATGACCTGATTGCAGATTCAGATGTCTGATTCTGAAAGAGGAGGTGAGATCATTGCTAAAGGGTGTAGTCAGGAAGGCCGTATGCAGGGGTGACCTGAGCTGGATGAACTTGTCACGATGGAAGTTCAGTGCTCCTTGGGCTAAGGGGCTTGACAGAGACAGTGTTGCCAGACAGACCCACTGGGCTGGGCAAGGGTGGGTTGGTGGACCCACTGGGGGTCATGGGCGGATCCAGCAGCCACCAACATTAGGAATGTCCCGAAGGAGTGGGTACCTTCAGAGGTGGGCAGAGCATGGTAACATGAGTAGGGGGAGGGAGGAGATTACATTTCCTGAGCCAATAATTGTCCTGAGAACATACAAGTTTTCTTGCTTGTTCATCAGAACAACCCGGCAGGTTACACATTATCTATATGATCTGTGGGAGAAAACTCAGTTTCAGAAATGTTAAATAACTTCCCCTTTGTAGCGAGGTCTGTCTGAATTCTACGCTGCAGAGAGATGCCCTCCACCCCCACTTCCCTTTGAGAGCTTAAATATTTAATGCTGCCTCCTCCATTCAATGTGTAATTAGATGGAGAAAAATTTATTCACCAGAATTCCTCCTGGGGAGTGACAGTCTGGAAAATATACTTGGATAAGCTGTTTTAGCATGGAGGGTAGAGAGAGGTCCTGAGAGCATATTCAAGCAACAAAAGATGGTCTCCTAGCCGCGGTGCCTGAGTCAACAGTGTTGGGGGATGTTGGCTTTGCATTTGAATCTTGGTTTTCCTTGAAAGACTGTTAATTGGTTCACCATCTGGCCTCAGCATCTCCTATAGCCTTAAGTAGAAACACCCGCTCTGAAGACCCTAAATCCTGACCCTAAGCTCTCGGACGGTGCCAGCCTGTCACTCATCTGTTCAACATGGGCGTGGCTTTCATGCCCAGCTGAGCTCTTTTCTGTGCCAAGTCATAAGTACAGAGTTATGCTCTTTGCTCTCTGTGGCTTTACAGCATGGTGCCGTTGTCCACAGAATTTGGACACCACTCTCAGCACATAATTTTGAGCGCACCTTCCCCATATATGTATAGGTATTTCTTTATACTATCATATATAATATAAATTATATACATGGACCACTGCTATGGACTAAATGTTTGTGTCCTCCCAAAATTTATCTGTTGAAGCCCTAACCCCCTACTGTGACAGTATTAGGAGGTAGAACCTTTTGGAGGTGATTAGGTCATGAGGGTGGGACCCTCGTGGCGGGATTGGTGCTGTTTCAAAAAGAGATGGTCTCTCTCGGCCATGGGAAGAGATGGTGTAAAGGCAGCTGTCTGCAAACTGGGAAACAGGCTCTCATCAGACACCGAATCTGTTGGCACCTGCATCTTGGACTTCCCAGGACTCAGAACTATGAGAAATAAATGTTTGCTGCTTGAGCTGCCCAGTCTGGAATATTTTGTAATAACAGCCAGAACTAAGACAACCACTGTTCCAATAGTTTGTGAAAATAATAAAAATACACAAAATAGAAGCTCTAAAACACTGAGGAGTAGGTGAAATATACAGTATTAAGTTAACATTTTTATTACAAAGCATCATGAATAATGCTGGATGCACTTAGATACCTCAAATAGTCATTTTGGCAATTACCGCCTTTTGGGCTGACTTTTCTTTTCAGACCGGATTAGAGCGGAGTTGTTTTCAGGGTAGAAATCAGGCTGATGCTGAGCTGGCGCCGGGGGGGCCATTGCACTCGCACTGCTAGCATCATTTCCAACCCAGGGTTTCTTTGCGGGAATCTTTTGAAGCTGCTCGTCTGTTTTGTAAGGATTGGTTTAGTTACCGCTAGATAAAAATTCTTGTAGCTGAGCACACGCAAGCCGGACTTATTGCAACGTATCTGCAAGTAAAAGAAGTAGCGCTTGGCTTTGTCAACCCTCCACTCGTCAACGTGACCCTGAGCTGAGTCAGGGTGCGGGTGTCAATGTAGTTAGGAAATCTGAGTAGGGCTCAGTTCATATTTTCCGATAAGGTAAAGATCAGTGGACATTCTCGTTTTACCTTCTCAGCGCTCCCTGGATCACCCCATGTAACCTACTTTGGAAACGACCCCTCTATGCGGGGGGATGCATATCGATAGGAGCCGAAGAATCACACTGGTGAGTGTTTAGGTATCAACTGTGATGCACGCAATGGAGCAAAGTCCAGGCTGCTGAGGGAGAGCGTGGAAAAGAGACCTTGGCTTTATCTAAGTGATCAGGGTCCTCTCCCTTCAGAACGCCCACTGAGCTGAGCTCCAAAGGCAGAAATTGGTTTCCAAGAGTCAGAGAAGAGACCTCCAGTAGAGGAAACAACCTTTGCAAAGGCCCTGGGGTCAGAGGAAGGGGGATCCACGAGGGGAGGCTGGTAGCTCGCTCACTCCATCCCTGGGTGAGGAGAAGTTTGGGGGGATTTGGAGGGTGGAGGTGGAGCCCAGCAACTCTGAGGAGGGCTGTCCTGAGACCATTGAGATTCAGCCAGGAACATGCTGGAGACAAGAGAGCTTAATAATGACAGAGGCAGCGAAGTGTACAGGGAAGGGCCAGGGAGGCACTGACAACAGTCACAGCTGCCGATAAAAACTCAAACACGCCGTCCACTGGCAAGTCTTCCCCTCATTTTAAAATTACAGTCTGTGTCCCCATGCCCCCACTGTGGTGTTAAATTATGCATCATTTCCCCTGCCATGTGGTACAGCTCAGCTTGGCTCTGCCCAGAATCTCCAGGCACAGAGAAGACTTTCAAAATGAAATATAAATTGTCTTATAAACTGCTTAATTGATGCCGCCTTACACTGAAGATCTAAAAAGAAGACTCTGGGCTTCCCTGGTGGTGCAGTGGTTGAGAGTCCGCCTGCCAATGCAGGGGACACGGGTTCGTGCCCCGGTCCGGGAAGATCCCACGTGCCGCGGAGCGGCTGGGCCCGTGAGCCATGGCCGCTGAGCCTGCGCGTCCGGAGCCTGTGATCCGCAACGGGAGAGGCCACAACAGTGAGAGGCCCGCGTACCGCAAAAAATAAATAAATAAATAACTCTACAAACACACTACAGAATGCATTCATGTCCAGCAAAGACAGAAGGAAGGAAAAAAGAAAACACTATGCCTCAGTCTCAGTTACATCCAGTGAGCAAAACACAGTTCTTTATAAATATCTTAGAATCCACTGGAAGCCATTTACAAAGCTCATACTGAGAAACTACCCTGAGAAATAGTTGTGCTCTTGGGAGGCAGCACTGTGTAGGCCAAAGAACAACGATTTTGCAAACAGACACACTCAAGTTTGAATCTGGGAATCTCTCAGTTACCTGCTATGTAAACCCAGAAACCTTCCGTAAGTCCCTAAAGCCTCAATTTCCCCATTTGCAAAATGGGGAAAGCATATTTACCTCCCAATCTTATTATAAAGATTAAACGAGATGATGAGGATAAATCATATACCTTCAGTGATACGAGTTTCCCCATCTGTGTGTGTGCACACCCACACGCATGTGTACCTCTAAGAAGAGTTCCATGTTCCATGACGTCATCTAAGAAGAGTTATTGAAGAGGCTACAGTTGGCCGGTCTTCACCCATTTACATGTCACTACTAGCCCAGGACAAATATTAACCCTTTTGGAAAACTTGGAACATTTTTTTTTTTAACTTCCCAACACTGTTATTTTTGTGACCTACTTGCTGGCATGTGTCCTTGACCAAGTCACTTAAAGACTTCTTATTGTATCTTACATACGCTTGGAAGTACCCTTAAATTCTAGGAAGAAAAGAGAAAGGAAGGTAGGAAGAAAGAGGAAGGAAGGAGGAAGAAAAGAAAACAGTAGAGGGAAGAGCTTCAAAGGTGGAGAGTGTTGTGAGTCTTGAGGTGTGTGGAGGGAAGAGGGCAGCGAAGTCTAACCCTTGGGGTCCTGTGGCTCCCAGGGCACGAACGGATGCCAAGGTAGGTCTTGTGGTGGTTTATTTCTGCCCAATGGTCAGCTTTCCACCAGAACCCTCTCCTCAGTTCCCGCAAGTGTGATGGGACAGAAAAGACAGGCCTGGCCTTCATTCACAATCATTCTGGGACTTGTTGCCACAGTGAATATCAATCAAACAGCACAACTGGGCTGCAAGCAGGTTTTAACTTCCCAGTCCTGAAAGTATTTCCCCAGATCAAGTCCCACTTCTCCATGATTGGTGGGTATAAAGCAAAGCTTGGGTAACAGACCCAACTGTTCCCTAAAGAGCATCACCTAAGCATGAGGTCGCGGAGGAAGGGCACCAGGCTAGGAACCAGGTAGGGAAACTGAGGCCCAGAGTCATTCGTGCTCTTGCCTGAGGTTGTACCTCTTGACTTGCAGGGGAAGGTGGATCCATCTGGTGACATGCCTTCAGGGTCTTCTGTTCATTTTTATTCTATAATATTGGAGATCCTTGGCGTTGGACGGTGGGACAGCCGTGGATGAGGCGATCAAGCTTGGATCCAGGTGTTTTAACCCCTATCCTCGTGCTCCTTGCCTCATACTCAAGGAACTTCTTACAGAGAGTCTGACTTTTGAAGCACTGAACGCTCGGCATTGTAGAAACTATTTTCTGAAGTTCACCTTCCTAAGATGAGGGTGGCAGCTTGCCAGACGTGCGCTCAAGTTAGCACAGGGTGCTTGCTCTTGGAGACTGGTGCTAAAGGAGCTTTAGTACCGGCTGAGTGAGAGACACAGCAGAGGAAAGTAGAGTTGCATCAGAGAACAGCATGGGCAAAGGAATGGTTGGGAGTTTAGCTTGGATTCAATGATGGAGTTAATTCAAGCAGGGTCAGAGCGCAGCTAGCCGAGGGTCCAGCTGGAAAATTTGGAGGAGACCTGGCCGTCAAGGGCGGCCCGGTGAAGGGTTAGGATGGAGGCTGAAGTCAAGGTTAAGAGGCCGGAGGCGCTGTTGAAGATGGGTCAGGCTTTGTGCGTTAAGGCTGGGCTTGTCGGCTTGAGAGGCTCCTGTAGCTTTCCGTGGTTGCAGTGGAAGAGCCCTGTTGAAGGATTTAGGAAGGAGCTGGGGTAGAGGGACTGGGATTTGGGGTCTTGAGTGTCCAGATAAGCAAAGTTATTGTAATGAAATGCCCTCGGAGCCATAAAAGGTAAAAAATGTGATGCAAAGAGTGGCCAGCCACACTCTCTGGGGTGTCCACACTAGGACCCTGTACCATCGAGCCTTCTCTCCCTTTCCAGAGCACAGCTGCCTTACATGGGGGAGCAGAAAAAAAAAAGGAGGAACAGTATCTGACAAGCTCCTTTGAACCACACCCCGAAACCTCATGAAGGAGGACTGAAGGAACTTGTGCGATTGGACAAAGGAAATTGGGGTTCTTATCTTTCACTTTCTGGTCCTCTCAACATCTTCTGGACTTTTGGCAAGGCTGGGGCTCTCCATCTCTCTTTGTTTTAAAAACAGACCGTATTGTCTTGCCTCTCACTGTGGACTGGGCTAACCACTTCCAAAGAATAGCATGTTGGCCTGAGCCCAGAAGGAAGCCCAGGCTTTGGGCAGTGTTTAGGAACGGGGCTATAGAGGGATCAGGTAAGGGCTGTGCAGGCCTTCAGCCCCGGGCCTCCCTGCCACAGTTGTTGACACGCTGTTGCTTCTCTGGGCTGCATTACCGTAGCAGGTGTTGGGCAGGTCTCCCAAGTGGTAAGAGCTAATTATGTCCCCAAGGAGCTGTTAGAAGAAGATAGCCAAGCCCCGTGCTTCCCCAGGGCTCTGATTAGCTGCCGTGCCCCTCCCCATCTAACGATCATGCCCTTTATTAGAAAGCTGTTGGATTCCAACTAAGTTTAATTCAGTGTGTATGTCTGTAAACATCCCGGAGATGACGATGACGCAGCAAGACCTTTTCTAGAAACTGTCAAAGTGTCTGAGGCCACCAGCTCAGGAGCTCTGAAAACCATGATGCTTGTTTAATATGAGCTTTCCGGGGAGCTAGCCCAGAACCTTCTGCCAAAACCTCTGCAGACTGCTCCGTCTTTCCATTCCCCAAGCGCCTTGTCTTGTTAAGTGGATTTGCCTCCTTTAGGTTGCTTTGTAATTGGGATGATTATTCATTCCCGTCACAAGAAAGAACTGGGAGGAAGAGGCTGGCTCGGGACCCCCAATCCTCTGACCTGCGTGCTGCTGAATTTCATCTCTTCTCTTATATACTGAGTGCTTGACTTCTAAGATTTGAGGAGCTGGGTCAAGGTCAGCCAGTTCCAGCTACCTCGTGGCCACTGTTGAGAAGTAACAGCTCCCTTGTCATGATAGGGTCAGGCTTGGGGAGAAAGGCGGGGGACGCGGGGGCGTTGTTTGCCAGTCAGGAGGTAGATGTAGTGACCCACAGCCTAGCCAGTCTGTGTATTGCACCTTCCGAGCAAAGCAAGGTGTTCTGTCTGTGTTCTCTTTCAGACCAGCAGGGGTCATCCATGGTTGTGGTTCATAAGGTGATGGTGTGGGACCTGCATGCTGAGTATGTTATAAGGAGTGCTGGGGAAACATGGGGCCATACTGGGATGCCCATTCATGGCCCTGTTACACAGCACGCTGGGGACCAGAGGGGACATCCCCTAAAAGGAAACCAGTTTCCTCTTTACACACAACACTTCTGACACTGAACCGTGGGTCTTTTCCCCACACCCACCGATTCTCCGACACCAGCTGGGTATCCAACAATTCAATTCAAATCTGACACTAGCTACCTGGAGTTAGCATCAGATCCCACATGTGATGGGCTCAGTCCCAAACTCATGCTTTAGATGCTGACCACGAGCCTGGACCTGCCATACTTCTGACCAATCGGCTGTAAATTGGGGGTCCCCCCAACCCTCTCCTCAGGTTTGATAATTTGCGCAAATGGCTCATAGAACTCAGGAAAGGGCATTACTTACTATTTCCCGTTTATTTAAAAGATGACAACTCAAGAACAGCCAGATGGAAGAGGCGCACAGGGCAAGGAATGGGGGTGGGGCAAGGAGCTTCCACACCCTGTCCAGATGCACCACCCCCCCAGCATCTCGATATGTTCGCCAACCTGGAAGCTCTCCAAACCCTGTACTTTGGGGATTTTTATGGAGGCCTCATCACATAGGCGTGATTATTAACTCAGTCTCCAGTTTCTCTACTCTGCCCAAAGGATGGTGGGTAGGGCAAAAATTTCCAAGCTTCTGATCGTGGAGGGAGCCTTCTGGTGACCAGCCCCATCCTGAAGCTATCCAGGAGCGCCACGAGCTTCCAAGGGATTTAGGAGATCTGTATCAGGAACTGGGGTTGAAGACCAAATATGGGAATGAAACATGCCCCCAGCATCCTTATAGATTAGGAAATTACAAAGGTTTTGGAGCTTTGGCCAGGATCTGAGGATGAAGACCAAAATATACATTTCTTATTATATCACAGTATCACATCCCCTGTCTCAAATGTTCATCCAAGACCTCTTCCCTCCTAGCCACCCTGCCCATCCTCCCTGGTCTCATCATTCTGTCTCAGTCATCTTGCTCTCAGTATCGGCTTTAGGCTCCCAGCCACATTTGGATGAACCATCAAGAGCCCTTCACTGGTTTTCCCGTATCCGAACAACCCTCTTTTCCAACCACACCTTCACTCAACCTCTGCACATCCTTCCGATTTCAGCAACACTTAGGGTTACTGCTAAGAGAACCTGCCCATGGGCTGTAGCACCAGGAAGAAGGCTTGTTAGACAAGTAAGTAAGCAACTATAACCCAGTGTAGTAAGGTCCGTGACAGGGGTGCTATGGAAACACAAAGTTAGAACACAAAACCTAGGTTTGGAGGTTCAAGGAAGGCTTCCTGGATGAAGAGAGTTCTAAAGTGAGACCCGAAGAGGGAGAAAGTCCCAGGCAGAGAGAGCAGCACATGAAAAGATTCAGACCAGAGAAAATCAGGTAGGTTTAGAGATATGCGGGGAGTTCAGTAGCACAGATCACCCTTGCCTGAGAGGATCCGTGGAGACAGGCTTGAGTTCTATTCCAGAAATGGGAATGGATGGGTCCTAAGCCTTGGGGGGCAAGGACATGCCTAGAGATAATGAAAGAAACCAAGAAGCTAATGATGGTGGAAATGTAAATTGGTGCAGTCACTATGGAAAACAGTATGGAGGTTCCTTCAAACACTAAAAATAGAGTTGCCATGTGATCCAGCAATCCCACTCCTGGGCATATACCGAGACAAAACTCTAATTTGAAAAGATACGTGAGCCATGATATTCACAGCAGCACTATTTACAATAGCCAAGACATGGAAACAACCTAAATGCCCATCAACAGATGAATGGATGGAGAAGATGCAGTATATATATACAATGGAATACTACTCAGCCATAAAAAATGAAATGCCATTTGCAGCAATATGGATGGACCTAGAGATTATCATACTAAGTGAAGTAAGTCAGAAAGAGAAACACAAATACCATATGATATCACTTATATGTGGAATCTAAAATAAGACACAAATGAACTTATTTAAATATAAAACAGAAACCGACTCACAGACATAGAAAACAAACTTATGGTTACCAAAGGGGTAAGGGGGTGGGGAGAGAGATAAATCAGGAGTTTGGGACGAGCAGATACACACTACTATATAGAAGATAGATAAATAACAGGGTCCTACTGTAGAGCACAGGGAACTATATTCAATCTCCTTTAATAAACCATAATGAAAAAGAATATGTATATATTACTGAATCATTTTGCCGTACACCAGAAACACAGCATTGTAAATCAACTGTACTTCAGTTTTAAAAAAATATTCGGGTGGAGTTGTTAACCCAAGGTAGGCGAGCAGGAATGTGAAGCCCCAGAGTGAATTAGCATGAGATGTAGGTGCATGGAGCAGGGTGGGTAGGACGTCAGCACTCGTCGTATGTGTGGAAGCTGGAAGGAATCCTAGTGGGCAGACAGAACCGGTCTCCAACATCTAGGAAGGCAGATGAATCTGAATCATAGCAGTAATCCAGACAGACTTCATGGATCTCTGCCATTAGGAATTGGGAAACTGGAGGCAAAATTGGAGGGGCAAGAGAAGGCAATGACCATATGCCAGGCCAAGTGCTTTATATACACCTAACTCTCAGTAATGCTCTACGACAGACAGAATTATTCCAGTTTTACAGGTAGGGCTAATTGAGGTTCTGCATCGGACAGGCTTTTCCCTAGGTGCCAGGTCTATCTGGTTCTTTGGTTAACATTGCCCTGGAGGTGAAATCAATATGGAACTAGAAAACTATTCGAAAGGGCTAGAAACTGTCCCAGTGTACAGGGTGTGGCTGAGCCAGTGAAATGATAGGGATTGGAGAGGGTCCAGGCAAGATAACTCCCAAGGCTCCTTTTCCAAGATTTGGGAGGTCTTTTTTTTTTTTTTTTTTTTTTTTTTTTTTTTGCGGTACGCGGGCCTCTCACTGTTGTGGCCTCTCCCGTTGTGGAGCACAGGCTCCGGACGCGCAGGCTCAGCGGCCATGGCTCACGGGCCCAGCCGCTCCGCAGCATGTGGGATCTTCCCGGACCGGGGCACGAACCCGTGTCCCCTGCATCGGCAGGAGGACTCTCAACCACTGCGCCACCAGGGAAGCCCAAGGGAGGTCTTCTTTTTGACCAAGAAAAACTCATCCTATGGGTCGCTTAGCATCTTAAAGATCTCTCAGTGGTGTGTTTTACTTTTCCTATTTTTTCTTAAGGCTGCTTTATTTGGTGTGGACTTACCTTCAGTTAAATTGGGAGCAGCTTTGGTCTGAAAGCTTTGGACCCCAAACCACAGCCAGCTGAGAGTACCTGCGAAGACATTATAAACTATGGCTTCTTTAAATGTTTTCCCCAGTTCCGATATCACACTGCTGCGTCCTGGTGATCGCTGTGGAGTGGGAGAGCGCGTCAGTCCTTGCAATTTTATTTCTTCCAGGTCAGGAGCAGATTATTGGTTAAGCTCTAGAGCTGGAACCCAAGGACAGAGCTGCAAAGGCTTCCTGGCCTTATCTTTTGCCAGATGTGCTTAGGGGAGAAACGGCTGATTGGAGTTTCCATTGAAGAGAAAACAAATTTGGGTTTCCCTTCTGCTTGTGTAAATTCTTCATCACCTCTAGACCTCTGTGTCCTCAACCGGAAGCCCTAGCGAGCTCTCTCGTGCTCTGATGAGCCTTTAGACCTGTGGAGAAGGGAAAGAGGCCGCATGGATCAAGCCCCTACTAAGTACCCTGTCTTTTCCATGTGATGCCTTATCCCATTCTCATCATAATTCTGTCAGACAGATATGAACAGGTCCATTTTGTAGATGTAAAAAATGAGACTCAAAAACTCTGCTAGAATAGAGTAGACTGAACAACATCTATGGAGTTTGGTGGACCTGAGATCCAATTCCAAATCTGTCACTCTCTAATCTAATTCAATATCCTTATTTGTGAAAAGTCTCTTAATATTCGTCTTTCTGCATTCTTTTGAGGAACAACAAAATTGTGTACACAGATTGTCCTGTGCAGTGCCTGTGTGTATCAGGAGCTCTGCAATCCGTAGTTATTTCTTTTGTTAATAATAACAACGTTTACAGATAGTAGGTGGTAGAGGTGAGTCCCAACCTCAGTTCTGGACAGTTCCAGATTCCGTGTTTTGTCTTCTACACCACATGTTCTGAAATTAGGCATATCACTCCTAATTAAAAGACTGGGAAGGTGGCCAAAGCAGTCCATGGGCTCTTTAAACTTCTGGGCAACTTGAATTCTAGAAGCGAAGAGAAGAGCAATTCCAACTACTTGAGATAGGGAGACCGTTGGCTTGGAGCCAGGTGACTAAGGTGTAACTGACGCAGCTTCTGTTCTGTGAAGCTAGGGTCAAAATACTCTTTCCAGAAGACGGCACCAGCTCAGCGTTTTTATAATTATGTGGAGGAAGTGTTCCCTCTACCCCAGGAAATAACCTGGACTGAACTCCTCATATTTTTAGGTGGATTATACATTATTTTATGTAACCATCTCAAAAAACCCATTAAGTCAAATGATGGGAAGTGCTCTGATGGGAAGAAGGGTGATGAGGTGACATGCAGGGTGGGGTGATGCTACTTTGAATACCGTAGTTAGGGAAGCCTCACTGGTTGGAGGCAGCCCCTTTGCTGATGATGACAGAGCAGGGTGGAAGGCCGGCAAACTCTCCTCAGCATCTGAACCTCTGGCTTTCTCTACGCACGGGAATAGCAACAGTGATTCCGTCATTTGAATAAAGCTTAAGATCCAGGCCTTGTGTTGTCTGTTGCGCCGTCTTCACAGCACCCTTAAGGGGCAGACAGAGATAGCATTCTCTTTTGCAGAAGATGCCATTGAGACACAAAGAGGGCAAAAGGCCTGACAAGGTCACATTGCCAGGAAGTGGCAGAATTGGAATTTGACTCCTCATCTCTTGATTCCAACCTCTGTCCTCTTTCAGCTTTAATGGGCTGAGCCTGCCAGGTGTATCCCAGCTTTCTAGCTGTTGGTCCTTCAGGGCTCTGGCGGTCAAGACCAGCATTTCCAATCAGTCCCTGGCACTGCAGTAGACATACACTGGAGAATTTGTGAAGCAGACGCACACAGGCGTACAGCATGAATTTGTGTCCCTCTCACTGCCCACATGGCGGCGGCCCTGAGATGGGGAGAAGGTTCTCTTCCCATCAGTGTCACACCAGCAATGGGCTTGGGGGGTGACTGGCCTTGGCTTTTCTCAGGATGTGTCAGGAGGAAGGAAAATCACAGAAAGAGGGACTCTAACATCGTGGTTGAAAGCATGAGATCTGGAGCTGCACGTTCCAATCTCAGCTCCGTCATGAATGTGTGACTTTAGGCCAGACACTGTGCCTCAGTTTCCTCATCTGTAAATCAGAGGTAGTGATAGGACCTATCACATAGGGTTGTTGTAAGGATTACACAAGATCATGCACATGCACTGCTTAGAAACGTCTGGCACGTCACTACTGCTCCACACAAGAGGGCTCTTGTCAACGCCTCCTGAGTCTGAGGTGGGTCAGAGGACATTCAAGTGTCCTGCTGTCATTCAGCCTGAGTCCCCAGGCAGAAACCAGCACCCGAGTCTCTCCTGTCTTGGATTAGGCTCCTGGGGCAGTTACGGAAAGACTGGGAGCAACCCCTGTTCCGCCGCACATCTCTGAGTCCTGATCCTATTTCCTTTTGTTCCAGGACCAAAATAGCAGCCCTGATATCTTATTTTCCAATGATTTCTGGGAGCCTATTAGGACCTAAGGAAACAGTTAAGTCTGGCAGACTCCCCATTTCCCAGATGGGCAAGCAGATGAGCCCCTTCTGTTACAGCAGCACTCCCCTACACACACACACACACACACACAATTCTGGGATGCCTGCCACACCACACCCAGATGATGTGTCAGCCTTCAGAGCACAAATCTTCCCAGAGCAGTTCATTTAAGAGTGAGGAGACTGTATTCTCCACTTCAATATCCTTTGTCACATCCTTTTCATTTCTTTGACATCTGATTGGTATGAGGGAACTTATCTGCAACTAGTTAACTGGTCCACGAGGGGACATGGCTACAACTAGGCGATGTGTCTTGTTTCCCCTCCCATTCTCACTAGAGACTGGGGGCTCCTTGGGGACAGGGGTCTGCCTTACTCAACCTTGCCATATGGTCTAGAAGAGTGAGCATGGGCTCCAGAGGAGGCAGATGCAAAGCCTAGCTCTCCTGACGTGTGATCTGAGATGAGTGGTGTAAGCTCTCTGAGGCTGCAGAGAGGAAGCGTCATTTCAGTTCCCCCTTGCTGAGTCCTGATTGGTTGACTTTGCAATTCACACCACTGGCGAGACTGCTTATGGACTCACATCCCCAAAAGTGGTAACAGTTCTAACAGAACTGCAAGGATTGGAATTTTATTTTGCTCTCAGTACTTATTTTTAAAATGTATCTTTTTTTGTCCTAGTACTTAATTTTTAAATGTTGAAATAATTATAGACTCACAAGAAGTTGCAAATTTAATAGAGAGGAACTACATACCTTGTAACTCATTCAGATTCCCCCAGCATTTTACATAACATAGTATATTATCAAAACCAGGAAATTGACATTGGCACAATTGCATTTAACTAGACCAATACATTTTTTCTTTTAATATTTTTTTAATGGAAGTATAGTTGATTTACAATGTTGCATTAGTTTCAGGTGTATAGCAAAAGTGTTCAGTTATACATATGTGTATTCTTTTTCAGATTTTTTTCCATTATAGGTTATTACAAGATACGGAATATGGTCCCCCGTGCTATATAGGAGGTCCTTGTTTATTTATTTTATATATAGCAGTATGTATCTGTTCATCTCTAACTCCTAATTTATCCCTCCCCACCTCTTTTCCCTTTAGTAAACATCAATTTGTTTCCTATGGTAACCAGACCAATACAATTAACTATATTATAGGCTTTATGCAGATCTCACCAGTTTTGCATGTACTCACGTTTGTGTGTGTGTTCTGTGAAATTTTATCATATCTATAGTTTTCATTCCCCTTGACTTTTTAAATTTAACTTTTTATTTCAAGATACTTTTAGATTCACATGCAGCTGTAAGAAATAACACAGAAAACCCCTGTGTACCCTTTACCCTATTTTACCCAATGGTAGCATCTTAACAAAACTGTAGTCTAATTTCACAACTAGGATGTTGATGTGGATACAGTCAAAATGCAGAACATTTACATCCCCACAAGGATTCCCTCCTGTTACAGCCACACCCACTTCCCTTCAGCCCTCAACCCCCACTAAACCCTTGGAAATCACTCATCTTTTCTCCATTTCTGGAACTTTGTTATTTTAAGAATGTTATATGAATGGAATCAAACAGCATGTAATCTTTTGGGATTTTTTTTTCACGTAGCATAATTCTCTGACAATTCATCCAGGTTGTTTGTGTATTAATACTTTGTTCTTTTTATTGCCAAGTAGTACTCCATGACATGGAGGGTCCACAGTTTATTTGTTCATTCAAGGATATACGAGTTGCTTCCAGTTTTTGCTGTTATGAATAAAGCTGCTATAAACATCTGTGTACAGGTTTGTGTGTCAATATAAGTCTTCATTTCTCTGGGATAAATGCCCAGGAGTACAATTTCTGGGTCATATGGTAGTTGCATGATTAGTTTTTGAAGAAACTGCTAACTTTCCAGCGTGGCTACACCATTTTACATCCCCACCAGCATGTATGAGTGAGTCAGTTTCTCTCATCCTCACCAGCATTTGATGTTCTCACTTCTTTCTTTTATGCATTCTGATAGGTATATAGTGATAACTCACTGTGGTTTTAATTTGTGTTTTCCTAATAGCTAATGATGTTAAACATCTTTTCACGTGCTTATTGCAATCTGAATATCTTCTTCAGTGAAATGTCTCTTTATGTCTTTTGTCCATTTTTGAATTGAATTATTTTTTACTAATGAGTTTGAGAGTTCTTTAGGTATTCCAAATGCCAGCCCTTTGTCCAATATGTAATTTGAAAATATTTCCTCCCACTCTGTAGCTTGTATTTTCAATCTCTTAACAGTCTTTCAAAGAGCAAAAGCTTTTAATTTTGATCGAGTCCAGTTTGTGAATTTTTCTTCTGTGGATCACGCCTTTGGTGTCAAGGCTAAGAATTCTTTGCCTAGTCCTGAATCCTAAAGTATTTCTCCTGTTTTTTCCTAAAAGTTGTGTAGTTTTACCTTTTATATCTAAGTCTGTGATCTGTTTGAGTTCATTTTTATATAAGTTGTGAGGTTTAGGTTCAGATTCATCTTTTTGCCTGTGGGTATCCACTCCCTCCAACACCATTTGTTGAAAAGTCTGTCTTTACTCCATTGAACTGCTTCTGCAACTTTCTGCAGAAATCCATTGGGCACATTTGTGTGGGTCTATTCCTTGGTTTTTTGTTCAGTTCCATTGATTTATGTGTCTATCCTTCCACCAATACCACAGTCTTAATTAATGTTGCTATATAATGTCTTGAAATCGAGTGGACTGATCCCTGCCACTTTATTCTTTTCAAAAGTGTCCCTTTGCCTTTTCATATGCATTTTAGGATAATCTTATCTATACCTTCAAAAAACATCTTGTAATTTTGATAGGAATTGCGTTAAACCTGTATGTCAGTTTGGGCAGAACTGATGTGTGTATATATATATATATATATATATCTTCCAACCCATGAACATGCTGTGTCTCTGCATTTATTTAGATCTTCTTTGATTTCTTTCTTTAGCACATGTAGTTTTTAACATACAAGTCCTATATATATTTTGAATGCAATATTTCATTTTTGAGCAATTGTAAATGTACTTTATGTTTAATTTCAGTGTCCATGGATTTATTGCTAGTATATAAAAATACAATTGATTTTTGTATATTGATCTTGTATCCTGCAACATTGCTAAACTCGCTTATTTTTTCTAGGAGGTTTTTTATAGATTCTTGGGACTGTATATGTAAATAATCACGCCATTTGCAAATAGGGGTAATTGTATTTCTTCCTTCCTAACCTGTATGCCTTTTGTTTCTTTTCCTTGCCTTGTAGCCCTGGCAACTTACAGCACTATGTTGAATAAGAGTGGTGGGAGTGGACATCCTTACTTTGTTCCAGATGTTGGGGGAAAGCATTCAGTCTTTTACCAATAAGTTTGTTGGTTGTAGATTTTTTAATATACGCTCTTTATCAAGTTGCGGAATCTTTATTTCTATTTTTATGAGTTTATATCGTGAATAGTTTCTCAGAAGAACTTCAACAATACAGTTTCACAGTGTCTAAAGATGAAATTCCTTCAAACATGTCTTCCCCTAAAAGTGCACATCTAGATTGAGTAGTTGACACAGACCACAGTTGTGTAATTGAACCAAGACACACTTACATGTAGAAATGGCGAGTTCTCCATTCCGCAGAGGTCTGGCCAGGCCCCCACGTTGCAGCCTCAGAGGCACAGCGCCCACTGTATTCTCATGAGTAGGACCCCTGGAGTTGGCCTATGTAGTTCAGATGTCAGCCGTCGGATACCTGTGAGGAGTAAGGATCCTATCTTGGCATAAGGGCGTTACAGTTCTCAGCCCAGGGTTTCCACTTACAAGAAAGCAAGGGCTCAGGGCTCCAGGAGAGCTGGTCCAGAGAACTGGGAAATAAGATTTTCTGCTTCACAAGCTTGCGTAGGCCTGAGGCTGACCACTGAGCAAATGGTGATCTGGGGCTGTTTTGTCTTCATGTTGCTTTCTGAGATGCCCAAAGAGGCTTTGGCCAAGGATGCGACTCCTTCTAGAGTGTTCTGTGTCCTAGATGGACCTGAAGTTGTCCTGCACAGAAGGGATGGGGAGAGCAGTACTGCCTTGGCTACTTCCAGCATCCCCTCTTGTCAACCCTGCCCACCTGGTACAGTAGACAGAGCACTGACTTAGGAACCTTGGGGTTGAGTTCCAGATTTGCCATTTATTTGTGGCATTACAGCAGATGCAATCACTTCATCTCTCTAAGATTGCATTTCACCTCTGTCAGGTGGGAATATTTACTTTGCTTCTATTACAGAGTGCTTGGGAGACGATGAGAGTGAATGCTGTGAAAAGGTAAACTGAGACTATTTGAGCATATGTTGATTCAGATGGGGCAGTGCCAGACTGAAAGCAGCCAGGAGCAGTCTACCAACAGGAGCTCAGGGAGGGGTTTTTATCGAGAAGACAGAAAGCAAGGCAAGGACATTCTTTGATGGGCTGTAGCTGAAGCGGTTGCATTATTTGGGAAAGCCCAGGTGGCTGTGTGTGATTAGTTGTTCTTAAGTTTCATTTTCTCAGATTTGAGCGCATTAACGCTGGCTAGGTTTTGGTTTGCTTATGTAGGCTACCGAGATGCCAGGGACGCCTCCGTCTCACAGCCTCTGTGTTTGATTACTTTAACAGTGCTCTTCGAAAACGAAACCACCTGTAAGCCGTGCAGTGGGTTATGATAATATTTCAAATAGCTAATTCTGAAAACCAAAGCAAAATAATAAGATGATGATTTTCCTTATTATCAATCTTTGAATTTTTTTTCTTTATGTATGTCTCTCTACCTTCCTACCTACATACTTTCTTAACTACTTATATACCTGTCTTTCAACCTACCTACCTTTCTAATTTTCTATCTTCCTCCTTATCTATATACATACCTTCCTACATACCTAGCTTCCTGCCTACCTACATCCTTACTTACATGCATACCTACCTTTCTTCCTACCTAGTTCCCTTCCTACTTTCCTATCTTCCTACCTTCCTTCCTACCTATCTACCTACCTGCCTTCTTACATATCTAGCTAAAAATGTCCAGATATGCTTCACATAGTCACTAAACCCAATGAACACACACGCACCCAGCATTGCCTATAAAACCCTCCTTGTTAATTTACAAATATTGACAATGATAGGTGACAGAAAGTATCTGTTTATTATAATTGCATGCACCTCTGAGAATTTACTTAATAGTTTTGAAATGAAGCTTAGAGTTTCTTCTGCCTGTAATATTAAACATACCTCACTTATTTTGGACTTAATATGTGCATTGAAGTATTCCTGATAATTGAATGCATTTCCAAGGATTAATTTCTGTAATCAAAAAAGTTATGCTTCTGTGAGCAATTCATCCAGCTATCCAAAGGTTTAAAAGTTTTAGGAAGAGAATAAAGGCTGAATCATGGGAAATAATCCTGAGAAACGATAGAAGAAATGCTAACAAAACATCAGAAGGGAGATCAAATAGACGATGAACCCAAAATGAATATCCAGGCTGACAAAGACTGAAGGAGACCACTGATAAAAGAGAACAATTGGAGATGAAAAGGAATGCACCTGTAGAGCTGAGCAAGTAAGAGTACTGAGTGCAAATGGCCAACAGGCTGTAATCATCAGTGAGGGAGAGCATGATGCAGGGAACAGTGCGTCCCACAGTGAGCTAGCAAAGCAATTTATTGGAGGCACATGTTGACACATAAAATATAAGATTAGGGCTTCCCTGGTGGCGCAGTGGTTGAGAGTCCGCCTGCCAATGCAGGGGACGTGGGTTCGTGCCCCGGTCCGGGAAGATCCCACATGCCGTGGAGCGGCTGGGCCCGTGAGCCGTGGCCACTGGGCCTGCGCGTCCGGAGCCTGTGCTCCGCAACTGGAGAGGCCACAACGGTGAGAGGCCTGCATACTGCAAAAAAAAAAAAATATATATATATATATATATATATATGATTAGTGTGGTCGTGCTGGAAAGGTTTGACTGAGCCCACAGTCCGGGACATTTATACTGTATGAGAGCTATAGCCAAGAACTGGAGAATCTGCCCAAGAGGATAACCCCAGCAATGGCACTCCCATCAGTGGGGACCCATATGTGGCTCTTAACATAGATGCCTTCAGTAGGCTCGCCAAGTATTGAATCAGATAAGAATCAGGATTTTAACTGTAGTGACAAGGACAGATATGATTGAATGAATGAAAGAGGTTACAATTTCTTTGATAATCAAGTTCATCACATTAGCTGTTGTCACACTGGGTACCACTCTTTTTACTGCTTTTAATAATAACAGCTGCTCTTTATTGAGCTACTTCCTTTTATATTATTCTTATCATCGTCATTACCAGTGACCTGATTGCCACCATTTATTAAGCACCTACTACATGCAGGCCCTGGGTCAAAGCTCTGCACTTTTTATTTCTTTTTTTTTTTTTTTTTTTTTTGCCGGACGCGGGCCTCTCACTGTTGTGGCTTCTCCCGTTGCGGAGCTCAGGTTTCAGATGCGCAGGCTCAGCGGCCATGGCTCACAGGCCCAGCCGCTCCGCGGCATGTGGGATCCTCCTGGACCGGGGCATGAACCCGTGTCCCCTGCATCAGCAGGCGGACTCTCAACCGCTGCGCCACCAGGGAAGCCCTTTTATTTCTTGTGGTTACACCTCTGAGTGAGAAGAGCTCTTACCAGTGCTTCACAGTTGAGAAAACTGAGACACTAATAGTTTAAATAACTTATTCACATTTTCACAGTTAGTAAATAAGGGAGCTGGCATAGAAACTCAGCTTTATCTGATTCAGAGTCCTTTGTCATTTTTCTTCCCCACTTTCCTAGTCATGACCTTTTCACCTGGCCCAGTAGCTCAATCCTTGTAAATTTCAGGTTCACTCTTTTAATGAAAACTCTCTTCAGTCACAGAGTTCACTAGCATCTTCCTCTGTCTCTGTGGTTATCAGCCCAGGCTGAGGGCTGGGCGGCTTAAACAAAAGACACTTATTTCTCCCAGTTTTGGAGGCTGGGAAGTCTAAGATCAAGGCACCAGCAGATTCGGTGTCTGGTGAGGGTCCACTTGCTGGTTCACAGGTGGTCATCTTTCTCCTGTGTCCTCACATGGTGAAAAGAGTGAGAGAGCTCTCTGGAGCCTCTTATAGACAGGCACTAATCCTATCCTGAGAAACCCACCCTCATGACCTAATCACCTCCCAAAGGCCCCATCTCCTAATACCATCACATTGGGGGGTTAGGATTTCAACATACGAATTTTGGGGGGACACAAACATTTAGCCCATAACGGTCTCTATGGCACTGTGTTGAAAACAGCAGATTGAGACCGTTTAGAGGCTGGTGAAGCTGACTAAATGATCAGCATTAGAAGGAAATGAGAAGAAATAGAAAAGAACATAGAAAGTATCATAGGGCATCATGTAGTAAAGAGTAGAAGTCTCTTCTCAGTTATGCATATACCATATTTCACTGAGTCAAAGTCATAATCTGTTGGAAGACACAAACTTTTATGGAGCACTCAGAAAGAGAAATTGCTGTCCATTAACGGCGAGATGTCAGAGTTTATAAGAGACTCATCCAAATTTCCAAGAGGTTAAAATGAAACACATCTGTGTCACGGGATGATGGAGTACAGTGTACGCGTATACTCACTGGCTCACTCTGTAAAATGTATTTATATCCTGCTGTGGGTCGTGGCCAATAGAGTTTGAAAACCTTCATCCTTTTTGATGGGGGAGGTGACTGGGGAGTCCACACAGCGGCTGGAGCCGCCAAGAGTACCCAGTGTGGCCAACCAATGAGCGTGCTCGGCCACGGGCAGTCTGAGCTGCAAGGTGACAACCACACGCCAACAAGGCTTGGGGTGACCCACCCCGTGCCGGGGCCAAACATTAATGAAGGTGCCTGGCCTTTCAAAAAAGTGGCCCAGAGGTGTTCTTTCCTCAGGTTTATATTACATGGAGAGAAGGTCCTGACTAGACAGCATCAGGTAATTAATTGAGGTGTGTGGGAGAAAATCAAAGGGAAATTGATATTTCCCAGGCAATACTCCCAAGGCTCCGAGCTGGAAGCTGTAGAAGATAACTGAAAGGCCAGCCCAAGATATTGCAAGGGAGATTCTGACTTCTGATAGGAAGATTGATGGATGGAAAGTGAGGGGAGAAGGGCTTTAGAGCCTTGGGTCCAAACTTGACCTTGGTCTGTATTCTTGATTAGTTCATTCCACCAACCAATACTTACAGAGCACCCAAGAAGGTCAGGCATTGTGCCAAGCTGCTGGAGATCACAAATAGCATGTCAGATCAGGACTGACTTCAGTCTCACCGTCTGTGGTTTCAGACTTTGTTTCCCCACTTCTTCCTTCTCCGGAGCTGCACAACATCCTTAGGGGCCTCGGCTGCAAGCTCAGACCAGTGCTAGCTCCCAAGCCACTCCTGACTAAATCTGGGGGGTGTCGACGTGTGCATTGATCCCACCTGGTAGAGATCGGCATCAAGTCCCAAGTTTCACTGCATGGAGACCAGCTGGGCAGCTGTCACTGCTGGGTTCCTTCCTGTTGCCCCAGGAACCTGAGTTACAGCACTGCCTACTTCCTGCTGGAATTATGAGCTGTAAATTCAGTTCATGTTGCGAGCCCCAATCACAGTCGATCCAGTTGCCCTACCTAAGGTCGCAGTGCCCTCTAATAATGAGCCTAGCTGAAAATCTATCGGCCCTGTACTGAGATATGTATGATCTTCTTATAGCTCTTGTAATCCTTTCCATAGTCCTGTGTGATAGCTTGTTATATGCTTATCTTACAAATGAAGAGACTGAGGTTTATTCTATCTCTTGCCAGTCCCTTTTGCATGTGCTACTTAACAGGCGCTAATGGCATTCCCGCCTGGCTTTTCAACTGTCCTGTCACCAGGAATTCCTCACTGCCCTGCCCCACGGGCCCAAACAGGAAAGGGCGAGGTTTCAGCAAGTTCAAGGGGAGCTCTCAGTCTTCCTATATCCTAGAGGGATTCCATTCAGCTCCAAAGCAGAAGAGCTTCCAGGCTGATAAAGTGAGGTACCCGCTGCCCTACTAAGTGTGTATATAGATGATCTGAGTAGCAGACAGAGAGGCTGAAATACTAGTTCACGTCCTGGATCAGCCGTCGCCTGCTGTGTAGCCTTGAGCCAGTCCTTGAATTTCCCTGGATTCAGTTACCTCATCTGTCAAATGCCTAAGGCCCTTCCAGCACCAACATTCAGGGATCAATGAAGGCAGAAGGCATTCTTGTTCGGGTAGGGGTGTGTGTGTGTGTGTGTGTGTGTGTGTGTGTGTGTGTGTGTGTGTGTGTGTGTGTGTGTGTGTGTGTGTGTGTGCGCGCGCATGCGCACGGAATAAGAACAGAGCTTGTATTACATGCCGAGAATTGTGTGCATGGTACATGCTGCGTGCTGATGTTCTATAAAGCAGCAGAGAGGGGTTTGTTTTTCTTTGTTTTTTTCACTTTTTCAATTTGTTCAGAATTCCTCTATGAGCCCCATCCATAGGCAGATGTTGGGCAGAGGAACAGAAATCTCTACATGCTGGGCTGAAAACAGGGCTAGAGGCAAGGAGATTCTGTGCAGAATCTAGGAAATCGCTCTTTTGGAGAGCAGAAAGGGGACGGGATCCTTCTTCCCCATTTCTTCAGGAAATAGGCAGCCCAGCCCTATCAGGCATAATTTCAGCATCAAACTAAGTTACTCCAGAGCCTAAAGAGAACCTCCTCTCCCAAGGGATCCATGTTGCCTGCCCTTCCTTTAGCCAGGGATGGCATTTTCATTTTTCTGAAGGAGAGATTCAAGTGCCGGTGTAATGTGTAGCGAGCCCAAAGTGAAATGAGCCTCCCGAATACCTGTGTGTCCTGTAAGGGGTTGGCCTTCACGGAGCTGCCCGCTCTCAGCAGCTGAAACCTGATTCTCACAGGCACCTGTCTCTTCATCCAGCAATACCTACAGGGGCTCTGTAGGTAACCAGGGCGTCTGTGCAGTGTGACTGACTCCATGCTGCAAACTGGGAACCACGTGCAGTTCCCTATGAAATTAACATTGATGCGTGTACATACAGTAAACTCCCAACATTCCTCAGCGGGGCCCTGAGAGACCCTTGCAGTTTCTCTTCACCAAGAACTTGGTAAAACCTCTTAAAAGTGCAAGAGTCTTGGTGCCAACATGGTCTGAGTTCCGTTTCTGAGCTCTGTTGATCTTTGCATACGTGCCACCTGTGGTCTCTCCTCTGTGTGGGACGGGTTGTGTAATCCAGGTAGATCATGGGGTGCTCTGTGGTTTCTGTGGCAACCAAACAATAATTAAACACATTTCAATTCTTTACTTGTCTTTTGATGAAATGCAAAAGGCGAGTGTGCATCCTTAATTCGGCATAAATGTCTTAAAAATCTCTCCAACCCTTGTTGCTCTTCTGAATAACCTCCTCCTAGATCTCACCTCCAAACTCTCTCCCTCCATCCTTAGCCCTTGTGGCAGGCTGCCCCCCTCCTTACACCTTTATTGTGTAGACCAAAAATCTCTCTGATTTCCTTAGCATTCTCTCCACTGCATCCCTTACCTGAAATCTCAGCAAAAAAAAAGAGGCCAAGATCTGACCTAGCAAACAAACAAACAGAATTCTCCTGGTGGGGATTGGGAAATTCAGGAGAACTCATACGTGGGTATTCTTCATCCCTTTACATTCACTTCCTTCTATGGGGCCGTTGTTACTATTTATACTATTCTCCATCCCTGCTAATACAGGTGCTCACAGGGCACTTTAAGTATAATCATTATCCATTGATTTTTTTTTTGCGTTACGCGGGCCTCTCACTGCTGTGGCCTCTCCTGTTGCGGAGCGCAGGCTCCGGACGCGCAGGCTCAGCGGCCATGGCTCACGGGCCCAGCCGCTCCGCGGCACGTGGGATCTTCCCGGACCGGGTCACGAACCCGCGTCCCCTGCATCGGCAGGCGGACTCTCAACCACTTCGCCACCAGGGAAGCCCTATCCATTGATTTTTTTTTTGCGGAGGCTTTTATTGCCTCCAATAAGCTGTGCCAAAGGCTGGCTGTTGGCTCTATTTGTTAAACAAGAGAGAGCTTTGTTCTGTGTGGCTTTTCTCTAAACCTGAGCTTTCTATCCATCCTCAGCGTGGGGCAACGGGGAGATTTTCTGCCGCCCCCTTTGGGGAGAACAGTCACTTCCTGATTGGGATTTGAGCTGAAAAATGGGTCTCCATTGGGAAGAAACACAGATGGCCCGGTACTTCCTGTGTTGCACCATTAACCAGCCCCTGTCCCCTCCCTAGGAGGCAGCTGCTCTAGGCAGTTCCTTTTTGGGAGTTTGATGGTCAGTAATAAGTAGGTGACTCAGGATACCAGAGAGAGAACCTTTGGACTTAAAATCAACCCAGTGAGTATAGGATAAACATCAGAGACTTTTTTAGAGCAGATTTAAAAGGAGGTAAGAAGCAAAAGATTCATAACGTGACGGGACCATGGAATTTTGGAAAAGGGCCCAGAAGGAGAAACTGTGGCTTTCAGGATAAGCTGCCTGATTTTGCAGTTTTACTGAGTGCAGACCCTGGAGAAGGGGTGAAGTCAGAGCCTTGCCCGCTCACGTTTCTTCATAATGATGTTTCACATGATACAAGGCTTGCCAGTTTACCACATGCTTCCACATGCATTACCTCATTTTGTGCCTCTTAAGCAGACTGACCCCTCTGGAGGTAGCCCATGTGAGGAGTGAGTCCAAGTTCATGTCCAGCATCCTTACGCCTGCCTGTCACCACTCAGTCCCGCATCCTTTCCTCCAGTCTTCCTTGACACTCCACAGTCTGGGTTGCATCTCCTCCAGGGCATCTTCTCCTCACCTTCATGTCACTCATTAGACTCTGGGAAAGGCTTCTTTTCATTCTCTTGCCTTGGGGAGAGGAGGCAGAGAAGGGAAAAAACAGTAATTGGCACATTATCAAGCCTGTTACTACTGGGACAATGGGAGCTCAGTCCCCCTGCGGGGACTCTTCAAAGCATGCCTTGGAGTTTTTGCATCTGAAGGACAGGGAAGCTGGGAAATAGCCACCAACTGCCCATCCATCCTTGGCTGGGGGCAGTTCCAAGGCTACTAAACCTTGGGAACTTTTGGCTTGTTCTCTGCAGGGATGCAGTGTGCTTCACAGGTGGTGGGGAAGGGGTGATCAGACCTCAGGCAGTGGTTCTCAGGAAGCAGCCTTCTGGGGGTGGGGCACTGGCAAGGTCTGTTACACCCATCGCCCTGTTCTAGTCTGACTCTTGGAGCCCAGGTTCCCAGCTCCCAATACTTTGTCCAGCAGTCTCAGTAAATGTGGGTGTGTGCCTGAGAGCTAAGCTCCTTGACAGATAACGCTCATCGGTCTCTTAGTGATGCTGACAAAGGCATGGCTCTTAATAGCCACTAGTGTGGGAGGTGAAAAGATCCCTTGTCAGCCCAAACACCCTTCATTAGAACTTGTGAACAAAAATGTGGAAAAAAAAGATCTTCCCACCTACCCCGGCAAAAATACATGTCTTTGGTATGAGTCCCTTCCTGATGTGACGATCTCCTCCCCAGCCCCTCTCCTCCTCTCTCTGAGCTCATCTTTTGTATGCAGAAGGGAGGTCGGTGGTGGGGAGCCCGGAGCTGGCCACAGCAGCTAGAGGGGACCAGCTGCATGAGAGAAGAAGGAACTGGGAGATAGAGACCTTGGGGCTGACCTGCTTGCTGAGAAAGGGCACTTTCGTTGCTCTGGAGGGACAGTGGGGAACAGACAGACAGACAGACTGAGGGTTGAAACAACCAAGGAAAAACCTGCTTCTTGCTGCCCCAGGCAGCTTCTTTTGTTTTTAAACTTTTATTTGATATTGGAGTATAGTTGATTAACGATGTTGTGTTTGTTTCCGGTGTACGGCAAAGTGATTCAGTTATACATACACATGATCTATTCTTTTCCAAATTCTTTTCCCATTTAGGTTATTACAAGACATTGAGCAGAGTTCCCCGTGCTGTACACTAAGTCCTTGTTGGTTATGGTTATCTGTTTTAAATATAGCAGTGTATACATGTTAATCAAAAAAAAAAAAAAACCCCAGGCAGATTTTAATTGGTGGTCCAGCTCGTGCTTCTGTCTGGGCATCAGTTAGCCCCTAGTGCGAGGAAAAAAGGGGAGCTTCCAAAAAGAGCTTGGGTGGGGACAACAGCAGAACAGGAGAGGAGGGGGGAAAGCTGCTTTGCATGTTCAGAAGGGTCTGTGGTCAGCCTGCCGGAGGGCCTGTCTCGTTTCTCTCTTTCAAAACTGGAGAGAATTAGACGGGTGTGCAGTGTGTATGTACGTGTGTGCATGCATGTGCCTGTGTGTCATTGCCTTGTGTCTCTAGCTGTGTGAGCATGGGGTTTGAGCAGTTGTAGGTTGTTTGTCTCGGTCACTTAGTGCGTTGGTATGTGCATGTGTGCATCTGTATCTGTGTGTGTGTCTGTGCGCCGTGTGTGTGATTGTGTATCTAGGAACAGACCCTCAGGCCTATTTGTTCCCTAGAAGCGAGAAGAGTGAGTGAGTGAGAAAGCTTCCGTTAAGGTCTTCTCAGGTGCAGAACGCAGCCCAGAGACATGTTCCCCGCCAACCTGGGTCCTGGAAGGAAATCGGGGCAGCCGTATAGAGATGGAAAAAGGAGGGGCAGGCATCTTCCCAAGCTTGTCTTCCTAAGCTTGTCATTAGCTCCAGTACCAGCCAGGGTGTGTCCTATTAGCTTTGTAGGACAGGAGGTGTCCTAACACTGAGGTTTGGGGCCAGATGGCCTGACACATGGTAGGGTAATGAGAAAGACTAGAGGCAGCCCTCTTCTCCCCAAGGTTCCTGTGCTGGTCGGGGGGGGGATTAGGGGGAGCCAGAGGAAGCAGAAGTCGTTCTGTTTCTTTTTTTAAAAACTTCTTTTGCATTATGGTTTATTACAGGATATTGAGTATAGTTCCCTGTGCTCTACAGTAGGGCCTTGTTTTGTACCCATTCTGTAAATAATAGTTTGCATCTGCTAACCCCCAACTCCCAGTCCATCCCCCCCTCACTCCCCCCACCCCCTGGCAACCACAGTCTGTTCTCTATGTCTGTGAGTTATTCTGTTTCATATTCTTTTTTTTTTTTTGCGGTACGCGGGCCTCTCACTGTTGTGGCCTCTCCTGTTGCGGAGCACAGGCTCCGGACGCGCAGGCCCAGTGGCCATGGCTCACGGGCCCACCCACTCCGCGGCATGTGGGATCTTCCTGGACCGGGGCACGAACCCGTGTCCCCTGCACCGGCAGGCGGACTCCCAACCACTGCGCCGCCAGGGAAGCCCTCTGTTTCTTATTAATGATCATTTCTCTTTCAAATCAGTGAATCCTTATAAACATTATAGCATTTCAGGAATGCACAACTTAAAACATGGAAGTCTCCCATGCTCCTGTTAGCATTTTGATGTCTTCCCCTCCACATGTTTTCTTTGTACAGACTAGCATTTTGGATATATATTAATATGCACATATGCATATATATAATATATCTGCATACTTTTGCAATATATATATAAAACATTATTACTTTTTATAAAAACAAAATAATACCATTTTGTATT